>NC_051161.1:176085901-176422151 GCF_013339745.2 Dermacentor silvarum | reverse complement strand
CGTTTTGCCCGCGTTCGCACAAAATGCGTGCGGCGTTGGTGACTGTTGCCGGAGCCTCTGATATAAATAGGCACTTGGTGCCGCAGCTAAACGTCGCCTCCCTTCCCTGCCCCCCCCCCACGGCCTTTCGTGCGTCAGAAGAAGGCGCGTTTGTTCTACATATATGGTGATTGCAAAGGAGGAAAGAGACGCCTACTTCTGCAGCCCTTAAGGGAGCACGGCACAGAACGCGCGTTTGTTCTCCGCCGTGCGTTCACTCCCCGTGAAAGCGCGCGTCCCTCGCGCCCTTTCACTCGCACATACAGCGTTCGGCGGCGCGCGGCGACGATTTCATCTCCATTGACGTCATACGGAACCTCACGGCGACGGCGACGGCGACGCCGACGGCAGAAATCTGCTTTGGAGTGTCCATATAATTGCTATCGCAATAAAAGCGCTGGCGGCCATGCGATTCGAGTATCGCGTTTCAATTGCTGAGCACTGTACGTGCTGTTGCCTACACACGGCACATATACAGACTTTCCGCCTGAAAAACGCGATGCCGCGATGAACAACGTTGAATTGAATGGCCTAACCATCTTCAGTCATGTTTCAGTAACTGTTGGTGCACCTAAAAAAGTTGTCGCAGTTTCACCTGAAAGGTGAAACTGCGACAACTTCATTGCAACTGCGAACATCAATTGCGATAGCAAATTTGAAGAGAGCTATACGGAGTAATGATAGCAGCTTTATCAGCTGTATAAACTTGGACATGCAGCAGCACCGGCAACACTCAGAACTGTTGTCGACGCCGTCGGCGTTTTGCCCGCGTTCGCTCAAAATGCGTGCGGCGTTGGTGACTGTTGCCGGAGCCTCTGATATAAATAGGCACTTCGTGCCGCAGCTAAACGTCGCCTCTCTTCCCTCCCCCTCCCCGCCACGGCCTTTCGTGCGTCGGAAGAAGGCACGTTTGCTCTACATATATGGTGATTGTAGAGGAGGAAAGAGATGCCTACTTCTGCAGCCCTTAAGGGAGAGCACAGCGCAGAACGCGCGTTTGTTCTCCGCCGTGCGTTCACTCCCCGTGAAAGCGCGCGTCCCTCGCGCCCTTTCACTCGCACATACAGCGTTCGGCGGCGCGCGGCGACGATTTCATCTCCATTGACCTCATACGGAACCTCACGGCGACGGATGGATGGATGGATGGATGGTTGGTTGGTTGGTCGGTCGGTCGGTCGGTCGGTCGGTTCGTTCGGTCGGTTCGTTCGGTCGGTCGGTCCGTTCGTTCGTTCGTTCGTTCGTTCGTTCTGAACCCTTTAAACCGGGCGGACCTAGCCATGACTATTAACCTATTTTGTACTTGGCAGTGACTGCTAGACGAGTCCACACAGACACGGCTCCAGCAACGCACATATTTTGTACTTTGTGGTGGGTGAAATTTCACCCCTGCCTTGATTTTATCCACCACAAGAATAGTGGTGGATAAAATCGCCATTGCGTTGGCATACGCCATTGCGTAGGCAGTGGCGCCATCTATGGGCAGTTGGCATGCTGGCTTGGGCGAACGCCCGTGTTGTATGCTATGGTATACGCTCGGCGGCAGTTTCTGGTGGATTTTTTCGCACTCGCGCGGTCAGTTTCGAATGAAATGGCGTCTTCTACCTGAGGAATGGTCCTGTGAGGCGTAGTGAAGGAATTTAAGTCAGAAGTAATTAAGCGGCTGGAGTAAGTGCTGCTGTTAGGGTGGACGGAGCACCAAGCGCGAGGTGTGTGCGTTTTTTTTTGAGCTTACAATCAGCCTCGGGTATCAGTTAATTATTTCTGAAAATTCGTTTCACGAATTTTACCTTACTGCAGCATTCTCAGCACTGTAATTCTAAGCTCTGGTTTAGCTGCAACGAGTAGTTACGAAACATTTGACGATCCTAACAGCGTGGGTACCGCTCTGCTGGAATATAAGTCGTGCTGTTTACTTTGACAAGCGTTCAAGTTCTTATGTGTAGATACAGTGGGCGACTGCCTTGTTTGCTGGGCAAGGTTTCCGCCTACAAATAAAATAGTTTTGTTAATAATAACCGCATACTGTACAGTGTGAATCACTTTTCGAGTGGTCGAACGACCAGGTGCAGACTGTGTGAGCGCCCGAGGCAGTACTAAATGCTGTGTTATAGATCTATTTGTTCTATATAGCGTATGGTCCAAGCATGCGGAACGACCATGCGGAGTCTTATTGCGTCGTTGTCCAATGTGCTGTTTAATTTTGCCACAAAAGGAGGACATATGAACTCTTTCTTTTTTATTGCGATAGCAATTATATGGACACTCAAAAGCAGATTTCTGCCGTCGGCGTCGCCGTCGGCGTCGCCGTCGCCGTCGCCGTGAGGTTCCGTATGACGTCAATGGAGATGAAATCGTGGCCGCGCGCCGCCGAACGCTGTATGTGCGAGTGAAAGGGCGCGAGGGACGCGCTCTTTCACGGGGAGTGAACGCACGGCGGAGAACAAACGCGCGTTCTGCGCCGTGCTTCCTTAAGGGCTGCAGAAGTAGGCGTCTCTTTCCTCCTTTACAATCACCATATATGTAGAGCAAACGCGCCTTCTTCCGATGCGCGAGAGGCTGTGGGGGAGGGGGCGAAGGGGGAGGGAAGGGAGGCGACGTTTAGCTGCGGCACCAAGTGCCTATTTATATCAGAGGCTCCGGCAACAGTCACCAACGCCGCACGCATTTTGAGCGAACGCGGGCAAAATGCCGACGGCGTCGACAACAGTTCGGCGCGTTGCCGGTGCTGCTGCATGTCCAAGTTTATACAGCTGATAAAGCTAATATCATTACTCCGTATATCTCTCTACAAATTTGCTATCGCAATTGATGCTTCACCTTTCAGGTGAAACTGCGACAACTTTTTTCAGTCTCCCAAGTTCAGTATTTATGACGCATTCACCCATGTTACGGAGAATGTGTCCTTACAAATAGCTGTTGGATTCTCTTTATGCGGTCCCTTTTGTATATTGTGCCTTACAGGGCAAAAAAGTTAATGCCGATCTAAGCACGAAGCAACTGTGTGTATCATGTTGGTTTGCCAACCGCTTTGCTCGCTGTCTTGAGCAAAGCCTTCGGCCTCTCGCAGGAGGCTAACGAATACATAGTGATTTGAAGTCTACTAGACTTAAAATGCGTGAGAACGATGCCGGTGGCTGATGCAAATGTTTTACAACAACTCTTCGTCGAGTGAAAACCGATACATCCAACATAGTTCACAACACATACACACACCGCGGCTGATGATGCGCGTCGCATTTTTGCACATCCAAGAGAACTTTCCAGATACTGTAGCTGTTGCTACAGCTGAAGGCTACACAGTGGTTGTTGGATGACCTCGTAAGAACTGACATCCCGTAAATTTCACTCAGAACTAGCTAAAACACCTCCGAATCGTTCCGCAGCGCGCGACCGGCAACACATTCAAGCCGCGCCGCGCCGGCTCGCACAAGCCAGAGAGGAGGAAAGGCTCGCCGCGCGCCCTTTCCTCCTCGCCCGAAGAAAAGGTCTATATGGCTGAGTGGTTACGGCGCTCGCTTCGGGATCATGCGTACGCGGGTTCCAATGCCGCCCTGGCTAGAATCTTTTTTTATTGCGATAGCAATTATATGGACACTTCAACGGGATTTATACCGTCGCCGTCGCCGTGAGGTTCCGTATAGATTCCAAGGGCGATAAAATCGTCGCCGCGCGCCGTATGCGCGAGTAAAAGCGCACGGGGGACGCGCCCTATCACGGAGAGCCAACGCACGGCGGACAGCAAACGCGATTGCCGCCCAAAAGGCCGGGGGGGGGGGGGGGGGGGGGGAGGCGGGGAGACGCTGTGCTACAGCACCAAATGCTTGCGCGGTCAGTGGGAGACAACCAGTGGGAGATTGCGTTGCCAGTTCCCCTTGCGCTGGGTTGGAAGATAAGCAATCTTCCAACCCAGCGCAAGGGGAACTGGCAACGCAATCTCCCACGCGAAAGCAAAAAAAAAAAAAAAAGCGGGGAGGCAGCGCGGGAGGGAGGGGGGGAGCAGCTTCTACTCTGCCAACAAATACGCTTGCACTGGCTGTGGTGGCCGTCGCCCGCACCGTCTCTTATCTCCACACGGCTCTGACCTTTGTAAATGCCGCTATTTCCGTTGAAGCGATAGACCGCACGCTTCTTCGCCCGCTTGCTGCCAGAGTTTTGACAGTCGTTGTCTGCGGTCATTCAGTGTGATCTATTCATGTTTGCTTGTGTGCGATGACACCACGCTTGTCAATTCAGTTAGAAAGCGAATGTGTCCAACTTTATGCGGCCGATAAATCTACTCTACTATCCCTACTCCGAATAGCTCTCTACCAATTTGCTATCGCAATTGATGCTTCGCCTTTCGGGCGAAACTGCGACATCTTTTTTTCTTAATATCACGCTTTTCCTTTTTTTCCCTCTCTGTTTGCCAGCGCGGTCGGTTGAACCCCGGTACCACGGCGGCAGCCGTGGTGCCGGGCGCCGACGCGAAGCGGCGGTCGTTGGGGTGTTGCGGAGCGCAGCGTAGCAACACCCCAAATAAAAAATACTGATCCAGTCAGGTAGACTGCTCCCTCCCTGATAGTGAAATTATATTTGGATCATCAAAACAGTGATGCGTTTATAATACCACCGATCCCAACAGCAGGCTAGTCACCACCAGCCCAGCTAGCGTGTTCTCCGTCAACGCCTCCTCCGTTCCAACGGCGGCAGCTAGCCCGGCCGTGCAGCTAGGAACATGGTACGCGCGAGCGGCGCAGCGTGGCGCCAGCGGTCGAGCGCTGTATCTACTGTACCTACGCGATGGCGCTACTTGCAGCTGGTGTGCAGTTTTCGCAGCTTTAGTAGGGGGCGGCGCGCGGCAGCTAGCACGGGCGTCGTGTTCACTTTACGTGGTGTTTTAATTTTTATGTAATCTGCGGTGTTTGCAGCTCAGAGAAACAATAATAAGAAGGGTGACACTTCGGAGAGCAGAGAAAGGAAAGATCCAATCCTTGTAAGCTCTCTGGCTTCATTTTCCACTGGATAAAATGGACCGGCAACGCATTACAAGCGCCCGTCTAGATACTTCATGAACACACAAGGTATATATATTCGTCTTGCTTTGTAAAAGTGACAAAACGGTTGTTTATTTATTTTTTATTTTTTGACTGTAGAAGTAGCACCTTGCGTTCTCTCCCGCGTTCTGGTGCGCGCGCGGTTGAAGCGACCAAACGAGCATGCTGGCAGATGAGAAAGGACGCGCGTGCGCAGTACGCGCTCTCAAACTTAGGCGCTGTTAGAAGGCGCAGCAATGCAGTTTAGTCTAAAGTCCCTATATAAGAAAAGTACCGCCATCCTTTGATAAACGACGTTTCTCTCTCCTGTATCTCCGATTGGACGATGATAGTGCGCGCTTTTCACTTCTTTATATTTTCTTTTTTTCCGCCTTAGAGAAATGTTGAAAGTCCTCTGCGCAGCCGCAGTCGCCGGCGGCAGCGGCGGCGCGCGCCCGGCCTGAAAGCTTCAACGTGGACTTTCTAGGTGCGCCACCGTCGACGTGGCTTTCGTAAGCAAAAAGTAAAGAAAAAACAAGGGCTTTAGGACAGGAGGCGGCGGAGGAAAGAGTAGATGGCGGTACTTTTCTTATATAGACGTTTTCACGAGGGCGCTTCCGACGGTCTGGCGTGGAGAGTATGTGTCAGTGTTGCCTGTTCGGTCTGGACTGTGAGCTTGCCTTGCGCTTGCTACGGTCTAGCCACCGTACGCTTGCATTGCGGAGTGGTAGCTTTCCTTCGATGTTTCCGTTTATTTTTGTCACGAATTACTTACACTCGTAAATAATGGCATATATACCCATCAAAAGGCTACAGGCCAGCACTGTGCAGTTTATGGGTGCACAAACAACCAGCGGAAAATAACGATTTTAGGGGACTAAGTGTGTCCACAACACAGCACTCCGCGAGACCACTGCCGCGATATGGTATGTTCACGCTCCGCCGGTTTCCTGCGTCACCTGAGGACTTCGCATTTCAGTCTAATGTGAACCAATGCACACATCAGTAAAATAACGCATTTTGGTAAACTCTTTTCGGCACATTTCCCAACAGGTTGCGAGAATTGTCAGCTCTTCGATGCAATATTTTCTCGTATGTAGTGGCAGAGGCTACATTTGTTATTCTTTCAAACACGACTTCATTCCACTGCCTAATACGGGGGCCACACGGCGCACTTTTGATCTTGATCGAGGCCGATCTGGGTCGAATTTCTTGGTCGCGATTGGCTTCTTTGCTCAATCTGCGGAAGGGAGCCAATCGCGGTCGAACATTCTGATCCAGATCGGTCTCGATCGCTACCAAAATGACCGTGTGACACCGGTATAACACAAATTGAAGCACTCTGCGTGAGAACTAGTCGGTAAATACACTTCGCAACGATCTGGAAAAATCGTGTCCTATGGAAGATGTATGCAGACCCTGTGTCCACCAAAACATTGTCTCTGCGTTCACACGCACCCTACGCAGCCCTGCCCATAAAGGTAATTAACTTCAACAGTGTGGTGCTGCATCGAGCTCACCCATCTTTGAGCGTTGTCTATGTGCTTGGGCAGCAAGAGAATGCAAAAATGAACGTGTCAACCTCATCAGCGCGGCCTAGCGCCAGTGTTAGAGTTCGGGAACCGTAATGCGCTAACTGTGCGTGGCGTAGAAACGCGCTAAATGAGCCCGCGCAAGTTAGAACGTAAAAAATGGTATTCGCATGGGTACGCGCGGACAATAGCATCATACTTTCAAGAATAACAGCAACGAAAAAAAATTATCCGCACAGTCGATCAAGTGAAATACTTACGTGCGTGCAGTGACCGCTTCGCTGACCACTAAGCGCTTTTCACTCACGGTCAGTAGTGGTTTGCAGTCATGTGCATATGTATTTATTCGACAATTGTCAAGACTCGACATTACTTTATTATGAACATTGCACAGAAACTAGAGAAAGAGCAGAGATGGCCCTAACGCTGCAATATTATTGGCTTATTTCGCTTCAGAGATAGCGCACATGAACAATTCTTTCCGTACGCGATATCTTCAACACAAACTTCGCGCACGATCTACGTTAAGGTTCACCGTGAGCGAAGCTTGTTCCAAATTCAGACATTCGAAAGAAAAGCCATTCCAGGGAAACAAACGTAAAAAATAGGTAAACAAATATATCTTTATAACAAGTCATGTTATAATCCCTATTGGGATTGACAGTATGTATAAATAAATAACTACTAAATACTAAAAATAAAAATCTAGCACCTGGGCTGTATCAGTTGCGCTGGCATCTGTGATCACTGTCGCGCGTCGATCGGTTCGCTGCAGGTACCGCGCTGCTCGATCGCCACGCTTATGCTTTGACATTTGGTTATAAGCACACTGCACCGCACCACATCCAATAAATTTTGCATGATTGAGCTATTCGGTTGCGTCGGAAGCGTATGGAGTAACCACCGCATATCTACCAACCACTGAAACGCGTCGTCGGGCCGCCGGCGCCTGGTTCTAAGCATTGCCCGACAGCTACGTACGCGCCTGCTTTCGCTAAATGAGGCAACCCTCAAGCGCGAAACCTAACGGTGATCAGATTCAATCGACGATACAGTCACATGTGTCCAGAAATAACAATGAAATATACCGCTGATTAGCACGCCAGGTCTCGACGAAGCAGACGCGGCTGCCGCCGCTACCGACGACGAAACACCACATCCACTGGCTGGGCTTGCTGTTGCCATGGCACACTACACTGAACGCTCACGCGAGCACGTGAAACATGTAACAAGTCAAGGGGCACAAGACAAGCGAAGCGGAAGAAAACAATCGAAATAATGCGCGGCGAAGATCACACAACCGAAGTGCGGCCGGCCTGCTCTCGCAAGGCGCACAGTCCAAAATGGTGGCATAACATGTTCTGACGCTAGACGTCGCCGGCGTCGGCAAATGGCGCTGCTCAAACGTCGGTTTGTGAAAAGGTCTATAGGGACTTTAGTTTAGTCGCCGCTCTCACGGTCTCTGAAATTTTGCACTTGACTGTATGTCATAAAATGATTGGCATGAAGGCCATGGTCTGTATATCAAACCATTACGTGAGCCCCACGGTTGTCATGATATACATTACAAAAGTGGGATACAGTCATAGCATACATGCGTGCACGGCATGACATTAGCATATGACAAGAACTTATGCCGACCCATTGGACCAAGTTGTCTATAGTAACTATATGCTCTTGTTGTGATGGCCCTCGTCATTCCAACTTCGTAATATGACTCTCGCCTTTGATTCTCGCGATCCCGACACCTCAACAGCAGAACACCGGGTGGTGTGGCAACCGTTCATACAGCGATTGAAAAAAAAAAAAAAAAAGCAGGTTTCCGAGAGCCGGACAGCAACATCCTCGTTCCTTCTCGTCGGCCGCTTAATCGAGGTTAATTCGAGCGTGTACGACAACGCGATTATTGTAGCGTCATTGAGGCAGCTGCACCCGTCCGAATGGCTATAAAGGGATTTTGCTCCAGTATGGCCCCGCTGAGCAGAATGGCCTTAGCGGGGCCTTAAATCAGCACCTTTATGTGTGCCCATTATTCGCGGGCTCGGTAAAGAGCCTGAATTTGGTCAAGTCGCCCGTTCGTGTCTTCTAAAGGCTCATTCACACTAGGCCGACACGACACCGACGGTCGGCGACAGCAGTTTACAGGACGGAAAACGCTGTGACCAACGATTTAAAGGAAGGAATACTGTCGTCGTGTTGCTCCTCTCGTACGCACTGCATGGCATTCGCTGTACTGGAGTCACACACAACTCTGCGGAACCCTAAACGATGCTGCATAGCCAGCTCCGCCTACTGAATGCAGCCGGTCAGGGAGGGTTTTATCGTTTTGGCCGCTCCTTTAATGGCGAATTCCGTTGGGAGAACAGGAACACTGAAAAGCACGCTGAAAGTGTTCGTTCCAGAGGCGACGTGTTTCAGTGGTCGAACAGGAGTGGGAGAGCCGTCATCCGGTGGTAGAACAAGAGCAGTTTCGCTTCGCCGAGTGCAGCTAGTAGTAATCCGGACTGCTCTCGCCTGAAAAGCGGAGTACGGTGGAAGTCACGTGACTTAAACCGTCATATCCTCCTTTCTTTTTATTTGGCTTCAGCAGGCGCGCGCGGCGGCAATGGCGGCAGCCAAGCGTAGTTGGTGATTTGGCACCGCTCATTTTGACGTCGGTGATACGAGCGAGCTTCGCAGCGATTTAGCGACAGATCCTGGCATTTCTAGTCCGTCTTGCTTCTAGTCGGATGCGCAGGGCACAGCGGCAGCGAAAGCTGCTGGAGCTCAACTTCAGATTCAAGTTGCAGTGTCAGATGATCTTCGCAGGCGGAAACGTTGTGGGATGCGTCGGCGTTGCACAAAAGTATGTATATGTAGTACGTGGCCGCAAACGGTGACAGCCCGACAGATTGCAAGACGATCACGCGTGTTTTGCCGCTCTCCTGCAGAGGATGGTCGTACGTCGATTGCTTTAGTCACATGGTAAATTTCTCCTTACACGGGGACTCCCACCTGCTCTCCGAATGCACGCCGTATTCCAGTGGTGGGTCGAGTGTCCCTGCTCTCATTGCGCTGTCACCCGACTCCGCACTGCGCGGCGCCCTGCTCCTCTTCTCCCAATGGAATTCGCCGTAAGACATTTTTGTAGAACTTTGCTCTAGGACAGGGGTTCTCAGGTACGTTCATCCCAGGTAACCCTGCTACGCTCCAGAAAGTGCCAAGGAACCCCCCCCCCCCCCCCCCCCGATTTAACCGAATTATCGAGGGTATCAAGAAAACAAACAAATGCTGCACTACGTCAACACGCTTCTATTTACTCAATGAATCGTCAAATCTTGTTTCTATTTAGCACAAGACCAGTGCGGAAGCTGAAATTCTCTTCATCTCATGACTGATTAGCGCTAGCAGCGGCGAAGGCCTCGCGACATCCTTCGCGGCGCGCGTTTTCATCTGAGACGCGCTTTGCACCAACGGGCGCACATCCCGATTATTTTTTCGCCACTCAGCTGCTCGCCAACAAATTGTCCGTCGATCGCGATGTAGCCGGTGCTTTTTATCTTCGACAGCTTTGCACTGAGTAAAAGCGAAACTACTGCTTGCCGCAACCGCTGTCGACGAAACCGCGGCCGCTATATATCGACACGATCATGGACGGCGACCTTGCGGTTCAGAAGGCAGGCGGCTGACAGACGCATCGAGTGAAAACGAAACTACTTTTCGCTGCAAGAAGTGCGGACGAAACTGCGGACGCTGACATGGGAGGCGACTACGCAGTTGTGAAGGCACGCAGCGGACGCGCGCATCGAGTGAAAACGAAACTACTATTTGCCGCAACCACTGCGGACGAAACTGCGGTGGTTATCGACGCGATCAGAGATAGCGACTACGCACTTACGGAGGCACGCGGCTAGCCGCCAACGCGGTGTTACGCGCGGCGATAAACGCAAGAATAAAGGCTTTAAAGGCACAATTAGGCACTAAGTGCTTCGGCGTTGCTGTCAGTCACGTGCCGTGTACGATTGCCGCTGAGGACCACGGCGATGCGGACTGCGCCGCTTCGTTTCGGCTGGACGCTACGCCGTTCTTGCTCTTCTGCGGCGCGCATTTGCGGTGCTCCGCGTTTTCTATTTTTTTTTTTTTTTTGTAGCGTTAGCTACACTGTCCTAGCCAAGCCCGTTTCGCGCGGCACATGAATAGCCGTGCTGCGCATGCGCAAGGATCAGTGATGTCACACGGCTTGCGCACCGGAGCCACCGGAGCCGGCACCTCTCGCGCACTCCGCCGCCGCCGCGCGCGACTCACCGCCGCCGGTCTGCGCATTCCAGAGGAGTGACGTCGTAGCCGTGGTAGACGCACTGGCGCCGGCGCTCGCTCGCTGTGCAGTCGCCGTCTGACACTGCGCTGGAGCCGCTGCGCTTCTGACTGGCGTTTGCCAGTGTGGTATTAGACAGTTTTAGTTTAGCGTTAGCGTAATATCGGGGTTACGGGAAATAGCGTTACCGTTCCGCAAACGAACTTTGCAGAAAGAGAGTTTTAGTATAGCGTGATAGCGTAGTTTACGTGCGGGACACTATTCCATTACGCTTTGAATTTCGCATACACAGGGCAACTAATTCTTTGTGTGTGTGCGTCCGGAAAGTGCGATAGGCAGCTCAATGGAAGCCAGGAGCGCGTTGTATTTTTACTTCACATGTCCGTCGATCTGCAACGAAACAGACAAGCTGTCTACCATAGCCTCCGAAATCCTCTCGTCTCAGAGGCCATATGCCGTCGTCGCGCCTATCTCCCGACTTTAGCAACAGATGGCGCTCGCATCTCAAAAAAAATTCTCTGGTTAGGCTTAGGCGCGTTCGAAACGAGAAGCGATCTCGAAAATTCCTCAAGATTAGTCATAACACTCTCTCGGCGAAGCGGCATGAGACTAAGCAAAAGCCGTTTACGCAGTCATTTGCTACGAACGAAGTGAATTCTACAAAAACAACGCCAAATTCAGTTCGAAGCGGGCGACCGGGACAGCCGCCATGTTTTACGTACACTACGTACACCACGCTAACACGGTAACGTTAACTCTGAGAAATAGCGTGCTCACGGTAAACGGTATGGGTCGGTTAGCGTTCTGCGCATGCGCACTTCGATCCCGCTATTCCGGTACGCCCGCTATTCCGGTACGCCCGCTATTCCGGTAACCACGCTAAACTAAAACTGTCTATTGACCCTTTTCGCGGCGATCCCGTGGGCGCTGCCATGTTTGATCACGTGGTGACGCGTCCATTGCTTGCCTCAACTGCCTCCGTTGCCTCCTTGTTTACAATGGAAATGTATGACGCCGGCGCGGCTTAGAAAACCTCTGTTTTCGGAGATATCGTAGACGGTGACTAAGTGGACGACACGAAGGTTTGATCACAGCTTCAGAGAACAAGCAAAAGCGCTTTCGGAGCTAATTAAGCTATGTCCAAACGGCGCAAGCAGCTTATATGGTGCTTGTTCTAAAAGTGGGGCTAAGCTATCCAAGCATTCCGCTCATGAATTCAATCAGGATTAGTGCGTTTTGCTCTTGGTTCTTTATTCGGCAAATATTTTGAAGCAGTGGCTTGTCTGTTTCTGACTCAGTGAAGTTCCTCGGTGCGGCCACTATCTGATTATTTTCTGCCTAATCGCTGGCGGGTGTGCTCAGTTCCGATAGATTTGTTCTTGCTGCGCACACGGCTTGAAACGTAGCTGTTTTGTACATTGTAATACCGTGTAGCAAATATATATTACAGCTAGTAACTCGCTTACTCTTGTGGACCGTCACGAAACATTCAGCTTCGACCATTCGTGCGCCATCGGTGTAGTCCGTCATTGTGCGTATACAGTGCGCATACATTCAAGCGTGCGCACATTCACCTATTCTTGATACGTCGACGATAGAGTGGGCGTAAGTTTTCCTGCCATTTGGGCCAGATGTGTATATATAACGTGCGCAAAACTTACAATGACAGGAAGCAGCGCTAATTCCTTTGTGATTGTTTAACGAGTGGAACTCATTCTTGCTGACGTTCTGGGGATGAAGCCCTTTCTTTGAAGGTTAGCGATACAAGGCTGGCGGATGAGCAAATTTCTGTATCCTCGAGGAAAGCCGTACATCACGAAGTGCCGGTAACACGTTCGGACAGTTGCAGCAGCGGTCCGCGAACTTGGCCACACAGATTCATTCTATTCCTTAACATGCCAGTCACTATTTTTGCAGCCAACTGCTGCACACGTCTTCAATCCACATGATTAAACCTAGCATGATTGGAGCACAGCGTGTTAGCGAAAACTCAGTTGCATTTCCGACAGCTGATCGCACAGAAGCAAGGTAGAAGCGGTAATGGTTTCGTATTCGTGCGCGGTCGCGTGAACTACGGTCGCTGAGGAGAGATATGGCGCGCCGCCGTGAGCGCCATCTCGTTTCTCTAAAAGAAACTGCTCCGCGAAAAGGGTCAATAGCCATGGAGAAGGAGAGCGCAAATGCTGCTCAACAGCGCAGAAGAACGGAGAAGCTTGACTCATCGGATCCCGAAGTAGTTGCCTGGCAATTAGCGGTTGAGCGTAGGAGGAATGAACAGAAGAAGGCTAAACGTGCTGCGGAGACACTGGAGCAAAGGGACGAACGTCTAGCAAAGCGGCGTCGCCAGGAGGCTGAGCGACGTGCCCGACCACCCCTGCAGCAACAACAAAACGCCGTCGATGACGTCAAGGCTCGCCGATCGACTGAATATACTGTGAAACTCAGCGAAAGCGCCAGTGCGACTCGGACCTTCAGCTGAACCTTTGCTAACGCTACGTATATCCTGGCATAGCCGAGCTAAGCCACTGCAATTTTTTTTTTAATTTTCCTCCAACGTATAGGTCAGTGCGCACGCTATCGGCACCTACCCTATCTACAAATAGGAGAAAGGCGCATGGTGGTAAGTTACGGCCTCCGAGATTCAAGTGCGAAAGCTTAGGCGCGTTGCCCGTTCTCAGAGATTGGGTGGCTACAAGCTGCTTGCGGATTTATTGCGCAGTTCGCGCGTTGCTGTTACGCACTGTGATGTGCTTTTTGACACTCGGGCATGGGTAATGGAGGTTCTTTGGATCAAGCGCACCTCATGTTCGCCGTTTTAGACACTTGTCGAGAGCGGGACCAGGGAAAATTTATCAGTGGCTCGCGGAACCCCGAGCAGGGGCCTGCGGAACCCGTAGGTTCCGCGGAACCAATTTTGAAAACCCATGCTCTAGGACATGCGGCAGCCCTCCCTGAAACGCTGCTTTCTGTAGTTGCCGGCAGGCGGCGACACAAGTTTATGCTTGCGATGTCGCGGCAGCAGGTCGCATCAGCGTAAGCGAAGGTACAGTGCCCGAGCTTTTAGGCCACTGTCGCGAAGGCAACTTTGCACATTTTCCTTTAAAACCTGGCAGTTAATTATGGCAAGCCTTACACTGAACGACGTGGACTCCAAAATGCGATCCCTGTGCAAAATTTCAGCAAGAGCAGTGCAGCGGTAAGCGCAAAAAAAATTTTTTTTTCGAGCACGTTAAGCGAAATATGCATATGTCTGTATGTGAAACTCTTCCCGCTATTAAACATTTGTGAGCGTAGCGCTTGTCTTTGACTTTTCTTCCCGTACGAGTTGTCTTTCTATAAAACGTTTTTTTTTTTTTCTTTCACGCTACTTTCCCAGAGGAATGTGTGTTGATTATCTCGAAGAAGTAACAAATCGCAACTGCGTACTTGGAGCTGAGTCGCTGATTTTGAGTCATGATTACGCTCAGGTGGTTGGGAAACTGCCGGAGGAAGATTATCGATGTGATGTGCCTTTGTTTGAGTCCTGTTTGCTGAGCCGTCGTAAAGTGCGTCATGCGCGATACGAAACCACACGGAGCTGGCGGGGGTGGTTCGAGGACAGATACGGGATATCTCTGGCCGCTTCTCAGATAACTCGGGCACGCCTGCGTGGCGGCGAGTTCGAAACCGGAGCGGTAGCATGTTGCTTTGCTCTCGGTTTGTTGTCGTCTCACTCTTTCGAGACCGCAGTTCATAGGAACCAGTCTTGGGCGTCGTTTGTTCTTTGCTGTGGTCGCTGAACACCGCTTTGCGGCTGTTGAGGTCCCCCTTGTGTTCCAGTGGGCGCGTTCTCTCGCTCAGGCGGCAAAAGCGGTGAGCGCTTGCCTCGCGCTCGCTCAGAGGACGCCACCGGCGCGTCCGGGCCCGCGCGTGCAGGCGCCTGCTCGCATCATTCGGCCTTCCTGAAGGAGCGCGCGTGGTGGTGATGACGTGTTGGCTGCACGATGACTCGGCGCCGCTCGCAGCCCGCGTCGCCGACCGGCCTGCTCTCGGAGTACAACAAGCACGCACCGGGCCGTCGCGGAGGAACCGCCAAGGCGCGCAGGACAGCGCGCAGGGCCACAAAGAAGCCGCTCGTAGTTGTCGATGTCGCTCCGCCATCGCCGGTCTCCAGTCTGGTGAGCTTGCCTCTGGTCGCCAGCGCTGTTTGGCGGCTCTCGCGGATAGCCGTTCGACGAAACGCGCGTTGCCGAGGGTCAGTCGCGTGTGCGAGCCCAGGTGGTCGAAATGGAGGCCCCCACTGCAACGCGGACGCGCTTTGTTTTGTGACTTTCTGTGCGGCAGCCGTGGGCGCGTTTTGTGTCACCGAGGTTATATTCCTGTTGGGCGTCCCTGAGCTTATTTGCAGCAGCTGCTCGTGGAAGCGCGGTCATTCGCCGCCATTATTCACCTGCGCGAGGCTCTCGCGCTTGATTGCCTCGGTGACTGCCCCGTTTGCAGTCGCTGTCGGGCGAGCGTGATCGTATGTGCGCACATGTGGAGGTATTCGATTAGGACGAGCCCACGTTGTCATAGAACCACAAAAGGTGCAGTTGAGCGATTAGTGTTGATGAGAAGCTGTTGAGGACACATGGCCGATAAACATTGAGTTAACAAAGATTAGCTTTTTATTGAATCGTCCGACCCAACGTTGCAGCACACGCGAGGAGGCACATGCAGTCAACTACATTTCTTTCTAGAATCGGTGCGGTGCAAGGACACTTGAGCCAGCACATATTTGGGGCTTCGCGGTCCTCAACGTGTTCGTACACGTAAGTGGATTTTTGGCTCCTTATGTGCCAGATCTATTACGCAATGCGCAGATGTATCGTAAACACCGCAACGGAAATCCCCGCTAAGAGCAACGTTGGTCTTTTGAGAGCAGCGGCAAAGCGTTTGGCTGTTTGAATGCGTTAACGGACATGTTTTTGCGACCGTGTAGACGCCAAAGTGAACGACGAAGCAGGTTTGCGATCGTGGCGCCACTAGCGCCCAGTCTGCTCGTTACGAGTGCCTTACTTATTTGCCTAAAAGCCACCCTTATGAGCTCCATGAAATCAACTCCGGTCGCAAAAATGCTGGCACCAGCTGCCATTCTGGTTTGCTTTCAAGATAAGGTGACAACGCTAGCTTGTCCACTTTACTCTGCCTTCGTCTAATCGCATTCCCTACCAGTTTTATGGAAAATCGTTCCAGCGCACAAATAAACACGGACGAGAAGGTGCGCTGGAACGATGTTTTATAATGCTAATCACTGGCCCAGCTGTCCACCCTGCCAGTTTCTTTATTGTGTTCACCAAAGCCTCTTTGCGATGTTTCTTACGTGCCAGCTGTACAAATCCGCCAGGTGTATTCAAGAGCACGGGCACATGGCGGCTGTTTGCAGCGCCACACCCTTTCTCCCGCGTGTAGCAATAGCGTTTTTCTGTTTTTGTAATCTAACATTCGGTTGATAGTCAGTGTTACGCTGGCCGAACCCCAGCAACATACCGTGCTAACTGGACGGCAGCTGGGCATGTAATCAAGGGGTCGGATAGGTGGCGTAGTAGTGCTTGCCACCGTTTGGACAGGTTGTCTTTGCCAAAGGTGGCCTTGTCATCCTCGGCGGGTCACGTGCGGTCGGTGGAGGAAGAGGGGAGAGAACTGGAGTGTGGTAGGCGGTTTTCAGCTGTTGCGGCGCTGGAGCTTCATCTCCCCGTCCCGACGTGGGTGCGGCTTCGTCGTCTCCCTGAGAGGGAGCTTCTCAGGTTAAAGTTCTGTCAGCTGTGCGGGAGCAACACAAGGGATACGAGTATGACCAGAGGAGCCTAGTAGGCAGGGTGCCGGTAAAGGTTGGCCGCGTGTAGGAAAGAATGGCCTTTAGGGGACGTGAACCTCAGTTGATCGCGTAGGCGTCGCCGCGACGGTATACATGTGGTGGAGGAGCCGAGAAGAGTACGCTGGGACGTGTCGGTGATGGTTTTTGAAACTAATTAATGAAACGAAAATAGGAATACTTAAGTTTGGGCCAGTTGGTGCGACGTACTGCAAGTAAACGAGGACGCAAGAAACGCATGCCAATGGCAAAAGAAGCCGAAGGGAAATGTATGTGCGTTTTTTTAAAGTGTGGAAAAAAATTGCAGTGGAGTGGAGGGGCAGCTGGAAAAGTTGAGCTTAATAATCAAGGTGAGCTGATGGTGTTTTTGTGTCTTTGCTAATGATACGTAAATTTCACTAGTTGCAGCTTTTAGCGATTCTAATTTGCAACACGCCAAATTTATTCCCGTCGGGTGTAGGCATCTAAATGTGTTTGAGGTATGATACCGTATATTTCCTCACGCGGTGAACGGAAAACTAAGGCCTTGCTTGAAGCTTTGGTCGTTTCGTCTTGTATGATTTGTATCGAAATCCTTTCTGAAGAACGTTATCCCTGCTCGGTGTGACTTCTGTCGGGTGCCCGTCCTGCAGAATGTGCCACTGGGTCCGGATAGACAAGCAGAACTCGCATTGAGCGACGCAGAGAAGTCGGTAGCAGTCAACGCATAAGTACGGCGCTTCAATCGTAAGCTAGGCGCATTTTCGTTTTGTTTTTTGCGACCAAGACAATGTTTAGCAGACCACAGCAACATGACCAAGTCATTAGCAAATATTTCACGTGGTATCAACTCTGACCGCTTTCGTACAGGCGCACGCCTCTGAAGGAAACAAAGTGCGCTCAAGGCGGTGGTTGCTGTGTTCTTTCGAGCAGCTCCGCTGTGGACGTATCTTATCGACGTGAATGACAAGCCTAGACCGTGACGCGAGGTGATTGCGTATCAGATTAGCCCAGAGCGGAATGAGCGCCGGATCACCGCTAGATGAGCGCTTTTCAATTGACGAGTTCACCTGTAAACTGTTTCAAGAGTGTGTGACGCGGACAGCGTGCAGAGGTGGGACTCCTGCACCATTTTTGATACAAACGCTAATTTCGGCGCCAAACTGCACAAAGAAAATTGACCGAAATTGCGCCAGAACGGCTTCGGCATGTGTTGTGAGTGAGCGGATTCGTTCTCCTAAAAATAGTGCAGCCGTTCACATTCCGCACAGTTTAGGCTCAATCACACCGGCGACTGAAGGCGACCGATCCTCACACCGGCAAGCCCGGCTGAGCGCGACCTGCAATTCGCAATCCGGGAGATCATCTTTCTCATCGAGAACTCCAGGAATCTACGCAGTTCGCGCGCATTTCGCTAGCACTATGTTCGCTGGTTTCGCATTCCGGCCGTACATTTTCATTCGAGCGAAGACGTCATCCATGTGTTCGGCTGTGGTGGCAGCGCCTCCGAAGAAAACGTGACTCCGCTCGCGAGAAGTGGCCGGCCACGCAAGCCGTCTCCTGCCCGAATTTCGCGCGCGTGACGAGGATTATTATCGAGAGTAATTTCTAGTTGCCTAGGAATCGGTGGATAATATTAAAGCGGAGCTGTTCCCCTTAGGGTGGCGTGCTCATCCAAAGAACGGCTGCTGGAAAAAGGGGTTTGTGTTGTGCTTTCTTTTTCTGCTGTTTAGCTTCCAGCGAATGTCACCGCGTACATTCGACCCGTTGATGCGTGCCAGCATCACAAGGCAAGACACCAATTACCGGCCTGTAGTCTGCATGGTGGCGTAGACATTGGCATGGAGGACGCCGGATGAAGACACATCACTTTCGGCGCGGCGCTGATTGGTTGAGCAGCTTAGCGACCACGTTCGCGCGACTGAAAAATCTAGCAGCGAGCGACTGGCCCAAAATAGTCGCTTTTCAAGGAAAGCGACCAGTTGCGACCAACTTGGTCGCGCGACCGCGGTCAGTCGCCGGTGTGAATGAGCCTTTACGCGTAATTTTCGCGCTGAAGCCCGTTTCACATGGTTCGATTTTGCAGTGCGTTTTCCGCAGATGCGAAATTCGCAATCCTGTTTCACATGGATCTACGGCAGCTGCGTTTTTCGCATACTCGTTAAGCATTCTGACTGGCGATGACGTATGAGCGAGCCTCCTCCTATTGGTCGTCTGTTTCCACCGCTACAGTGGCTACCACCGCATCTGCGTTTTTCGCAGAGTTCAGCACGCCGAACATCGAAAAAACGCACGCACGAAGGGTCCGGCGGCCTAGGGTGCGATCTTGTACGCGTTCCAAAATGGAACGGAGGCGGTCCGTTCCATCGAGCCGCACACGATTGGTCAATTTGATCGTCACGGTTCAAATTGACCAATAGTGTGCGGCTCACGGTTCAAATTGACCAATCGTGTGCGGCTCGATGGAACGGGCCGCCTCCGTTCCATTTTGGAACGCGTACAAGATCGCGCCCCTAATTTCCGCAGCTGCGAATTCGCAGACAAAATCGCACCATGTGACACGGGCACTGGACTTTTCGGCGCTTCCGGCAAATGGCTGGCGCGTGCGGCAACTCCCAGCTGTCGTCGCTGCTCTGGGAATGGCCAGCGCGGCTGTATTTATAGGGTACGGTTGAGGCTCTGCGCGAGCTGAAGTGCAAGACAGCGAAAAGTAGGCTGCGAGCGAACTTGATATTAGCGGGAGGGCGTCTCTGTCCCTCAGGGCCGGTATAAAGTAAAACTGTTCCCTCCTGAGCAATTTGGCTAATGGTGGATTTGGGTTAAAAACAGATTGGAATAGTCTTACGTTATGCCAGAACGTTAAGCATTACGTGTTTTGGAATCGCCGTGGTCTATTATGTAGAAATGGCTTTCTAAGTCGCAGTTTCGCCAGACAGGCGAAGCATCGATTGCGATAGCAAATTAGTAGACAGCTATAAGAAATAAAGATGGTATCGGCCGTATACATTTGTAAACATTCGCTTACTAACTAAATTAACAAGTATGGTGTCGCGCGCGCACAAGCAAACGAACACATCTCACTCGATCACCGCGCCCGCTCGCTGTCAAAACGCTGGAGTGAGGAAGCGCGGCCGTTGCAGCGGACGAATTCACCTTCGTGCTGCCTCTCGCTTCACCGCGAACTAAGCGGCGAAAACACAGCGCACGCGAAGCTATCAGCACGTGGCGCATGCACTCTGTCCCTATCGCAGACCGCTTTCAAGATAGGGCCTGCGCGGCGGCCGGTTTAGAACCCTCCCCGGCTACTTGCGCGCAACGGAAGACGGCGCGCTTCCCTTGAGCGTGCGCGAGATTGAGGCGCTATCGTGCGGCTCACCCTCGCACGCTTTCACTCGCACATACGGCGACGCTGTTATTACCCTTGGACTTTATACGGAACATCTCGGCAACGATGGCAGAAATGCGCTTGTAGTGTCCACATAATTGCTATCGCAATAATAAACCAGAGTAGTTCGTAGCTCTGGCTTCTCCGTACGGTCTGTTGGTTGCAGCGTACGCTCTGGCTTCTCCGTAGGTTGCAGCGCGGCCTCCTCCTTATAGAATTTGTCGAGAAATCAAATGCATTAATAACTGCATTGCCAATTCCATTGTATATTAGATGCTGCAAACGAATTATTAAACGCTATGCACTGTCCATTAAAATATGTATGTTTTCATAAAAGAATATATTCGTATGCCCCAAAAATTGTGGCAGAAATAACTGATATCAATGCTTCCGCGTTTTTTTTGTCTAATTAATAAGTAAAGAAAACATCACATGAACTTTAGAACTATCGACCCTTTTCGCGGAGCAGTTTGTTTTAGAGAAACGAGATGGCGCTCACGGCGGCGCGCCATACCTCTCCTCAGCGACCGCGCACGAATACGAAACCATTACCGCTTCTACCTTTGCTTCTGTGCGATCAGCTGTCGGAAATGCAACTGAGTTTTCGCTAACACACTGTGCTCCAATCATGCTAGATTGAATAATGTGGATTGAAGACGTGTGCTGTAGTTGGCTGCAAAAATAGTGACTGGCATGTTATGGAATAGAATGAATCTGTGTGGCGAAGTTCGCGGACCGCTGCTGCAACTGTCCGAACGTGTTACCGGCACTTCGTGATGTACGGCTTTCCTCGAGGATACAGAAATTTGCTCATCCGCCAGCCTTGTATCGCTAGCCTTCAAAGAAAGGGCTTCATCCCCATAACGTCGGCAAGAGTGAGTACCACTCGTTAAACAATGACAAAGGGAGTAGCGCCGCTTCCTGTCATAGTAAGTTTCGCGCAGGTTATCTATACACATCTGTCCCAAATGGCAGGAAAACTTACGCCCACACTATCGCCGACGTATCAAGAATAAGTGAATGGACGCACACTTGAACATATGCGCACTGTATACACATAATAAATGACGGACTACACCTATGGCGCACCAATGGTCGAAGCTGAGTGTTTCGTGACGGTCCACAAGAGTAAGCAAGTTACTATAGCTGTAATATATATTTGCTACAAGGTGTTACAATGTACAAAACAGCTACGTTTCAAGCCTTGTGCGCAGCAAGAACAAATCTATCGGATTCGGAACTGAGCACACCCGCGAGCGATTAGGCAGAAAATAATCAGATAGTGGCCGCACCGAGGAACTTCACTGAGTCAGAAACTGACAAGCCACTGCTTCAACATATTTGCCGAATAAAGAACAAAGAGCAAAACACACTAATCCTGACTGAATTCATAATCGCAAAGCTTGGAATGAATATTTAGCCCCGCTTTTAAAGAAGCACCATATACACTGCTTGCGCCGTTTGGACATAGCTTAATCAGCTCCGAAAGCGCTTTTGCATGTTCTCTGAAGCTGCAGGTGATCAAAGCTTCGTGTCGTCCACCTAGTCACCGTCTACGATGTCTCCGAAAACTCTAAGCCGCGCCGGCGTCATACACTTCCATTGTAAACAAGGAGGCAACGGAGGCAGTTGAGGCAAGCAATGGACGCGTCACCACGTGATCAAATATGGCAGCGCCCACGGGATTGCCGCGAAAAGGGTCAATATCAGTTCGAAACCAGCAAAGCAGTGCATGCAGCTTACAACAAAAACGTAAAGGCCATGAAATGAATAAGTTGAGGACAAATATTTTGATGTATCTTTGTCATTCAAGAACCTTGTTTACATTTTTGTACATATATATGCAACGGCCAGGAAGAAAGCTCAATGACGCTATCCCTCGTTGCAATCGATTGCGCAGGAGCATCTGTAACTCGTCGCGTATTGTAATTACACCGAGATAATACTCGCAGCAGTGAGTACAAATAAAAAGTGGCAGTTCTGCAAAATATATATTAGAAATGCGAAGATGGAATGGAATATACAAATGCCAAGATACAACTCGCTAAAGGGCAAAAAAAGAGTCGCAGGAAACAAAGTTCACTGCTTGTTTACACAAAACCTCGCAATAAGATATATTTAAAAATACGTATGAGTCTCCAATAAATCTACGTATTTAAGCAAACGTCAGTGTATATAATGCGTCAAATAAGACAAATAAACATGTTGCTCAGTCACACATAGTAAACTTTGCGCACAGAAAGAGAGATGATCTAGGCAAGAACACAACTATGATCGCAGAAATCGTGTTATGTACTTGGGCCATGCAGCGGTCGCGACAGTGCCATGTGGGTAGAATAGAGTAATAATGCATAAATCAGTACGAGAATGTGTAATTTAACTGCCTGCACAACGCCAACAATTATTCTGCACCCAAAATTAAAGGAGGGTATTCCTTCGTTTCAAAAAAGAAATAAAAGCAGGTAGCTGAAAATGAAAGAAAAGGACAAACGAAGGCCACAGATGATGCGGTGAGTTGAACTACCCAATATCCGAGTGTGTTTTTGGCGAACGCCGCGTGGGCTGGGCTTTCAATGAGCAAGGTCGGTCAAAATTGGTTATTGGTATCCTCGTAATTTTTGTATTCGCGTGATAATTGTGATCATGAGGCCAACTGCTAGAATAAACGGCGAAAATTTCTGCGGTTTTAAAAACTAATGAACGGTCATACGTTTTCATAATTAAGAACTTATGGACCTGAAGGAACAGTGCTTTTTACTTGCATTGATTTTTGCTGCTTCGCTATCTAAAGGACAAACTTCTCTCGGCGGGAAAGTTGAGCGAAGCGGTGAATGACTTCGGACACGCTGATGCCGACGTCTCTGTGGGTGTATAGAAGCGCCACCCTAACCATGCGTTCCACAGACATTGTAGAGCGCAAGTAGTTTTTTAGTAAACTCTTGTTAAAAAATATTCTCTCTGCGCTGGCAGTGGTCACTGGAAGGTGACTAGAAGCTGCAGCAGTATTTACACATTTACATCGAACCTGCTGTCGCAATGAGAGATGGGCATCTATTCCGGTGCTAAAACCTAAAACACTCCCTTGATGTCGTTGGCATACTTGTTTAGGTACCTCGCAGAAACAGTAGGCTGTTCGATTCCAGCGATGTCCGTCGTTTTGTCAGGAAGTATGGAGAAGCAGCCTGCTTTTGAATCTAAGCTTTCTTTGATAATGTCACCACAAATTTCTATAACTTGGTTTTGTGTCTGGGCTTAAATACGAGGCAATACTGGGGCAACTTTCCAAATGGTTCTTCAGATATGTATCTCCACAATCAGCTCGCATGCGAAGAAGCACTCTGAAAATGCCTGTATTTTCAGCAGGGGCATTGCTTAAATCCATAGGGCCCCTGTCCCTGTTGCCACGGAGAGCCAGACCTTGTCGCCCGCAAAAAAAAAAAAAAAAAAAAAAAAAAAAAAAAAAAAAAAATCCTCAACAATAGGCCGTTCACTTTCTTCTGTTTTCTCATATTTTACTTTGCCTGCTCTGTTCCAGCTGATCAATCACATTGGGCACGCTTCCTGAAAATGTTTGGAGAAAATTATCAGCTGCTAGCTGACAGTCACGGTGATATTTAGTATTTTCGTGTGTGTGGGGGATTGCGAGCGCGCGCTTCCATTTGTGGAACGGCTTGGACACGAGCGTTCCAGTGCGCGCATGTTGGCCCAAGTTTATAAGAACATTAACCCCATAAAGTTCTAGAATTGAAAATCTCTTAAAGCATGCCTTTGGAAATGTCACCGCACCTTTCGCGTCAAAAGTTTATGAGAACTTTATACCCATAGAGTTTCGTAATTGAAATCCATGCGTCCGTTTATTCCGCGGCCGCTGCGAGATGCCGCAACGCGCCCGCTCGCTATCTAAAAGCCCTTGAAAGTTTGTACTCCGATGGGGCTCCCTGCGTTATGTGACTCCAGGTGCAAGGGCGTTGTCACGAAATCCAGCCCGAGTTCGCAATGTTCGTGCCGAAATGTCTTTCGAGCGTGAAAAAGACATTCTAGACAAAATACAGAATGATTCCTGGCGTCGGTGGTTGTTTTGGTCGGCGGTGCATGCCGGCACGAAAAAATTTCGGTGGGGGGGGGGGGGGGGGGGGGGCTGACGCCCCCCCCCCCCCTGGCTACGCGCCTGGTTCTGCGGGACTGGAGGCTGGTTCGCCGTCGGTATATTTGCCGCTAGCGTGGACGTGCCTTAACTGGAAGCGGACAGTGTTTTGAGAAACGCGTTGGCGATGACGTATGGTAAGGAACATTAGGGGCAGCACTCGGCGAGAAGGAGAGACCAGCCGACGAGGAGAGTAGCGAAGAGCGAAACGAGCGAGGGCCGTGTTTCGATCATGAAGCGTGTAACTCCGCTATTACGGCACATTTCGAAAAATGCTCGCGGCTACAAGTTCGTTGTACACTCGTGCACAACTGCAACACCACAACTAAATTTCGACCTCTGGGTGCCTTTAAAGAAAAATATTTATGAAGAATGTCTTGCGCTACTTTTCGAAATTTCAGACTCACTATTGCAGAGTGCGTGTTTCTTGTGATTGCTACACTAATTGAAAATCTGCAGGCACCATTACTAAAATTTGCATGCACTAAACGGTTTCAGTATCGAGGTAATCTGATTTTAAATTGAGCTTAAGACAGTTGCAGTACAGAGCTCGTGTTGGTTTATTCTGTTTCGTCGTGGTTTCGAGGTGCACTGTTGTATTCCATATTCCATTATCCCACCAAAATTCGGATTGGCCTACATCAAACTGCTCCAAAATGAAATTTAATCTGCTCCAAGCTGCTCCGAATTGTACTTTTGTCTTCTCCAAACTGCTCCCAAACGCATTTTTACTTGCTCCCAAAATTACTTCAAAATGACTTTGGGCAGTCCCACCCCTGAGCGTGCCCATATGTTTACTGCGCTATTTCATGTTTTATCGTCAAGAGCCATAAAACCAGTCCAATGTGTATTCTTAATTAAACGAACGCTGAGGACCACGGTTATGCACATATATTTTGCCTCAAATAGGCCTGATGTTTCCTTTGCGCTGTATAATGTTGACGTGTGTGACCCCGTGCCACCAGGGGGTCACACACGTAGTGGCTTCTTTGGTTTTGGCCGGGCGGTTTAATCGAGAGAAAAAGTTTTTCGAGTTTAGGTAGCCTGCGAAAGGCTATCGTCTTTAAAAATCGAGAAGCAGACAAAGCGACAGGAAGGTGGCTGGATTCTTGAAAACGTCCCTAATGTTCTCTTGCGCTAGCTGATTCCATCTTACCGTCGCGTAGCGCAAAGAACGAAGGCGGGACGGGGTAAAGGGAAGCGCCAACCCTTTTGCGCTAGGCTGGTCATGACACGAACCGACTAGCAAGTTTTATGAGACATGTTTCCGATCACACCATCTGCCGTCCTCGACTGCGTAGCGTGGCACACATTCTGTAACTCCCCCTCTTAATGTCAATTATAACATCGCCTACTGCCGTTTCACACAGCCGTCATGTAGGGCCCCTCACCAGGCCACATAGCAAATTTCGGTTACACGCCCTCTAGCAAGGATTCCGTTGAATATTTCGGTGCCACGAACCCATGATTTCAGGACCGCCGCACATTCCTTCCCTGCGTTCTCCCATACCGGAGGATCGCATCTGTCAATAGTAGGTCGAGGCTGCCTCGTCTGACCACTGGTGTCAGACCCACTGCTAGGGGCGTTCCATCAGGCCGCGCCGGCTGAGGAGCCTGCCCGATCTCGCCATGGATTCCGCTTGGCGTGAGCGGCGGCGCCGGGCGAATTCTACGTTCCGCGCAAAGGAATCCGCAGCGAAAAGAACGAAGCGCAAGCCAGACGTAACCGCTAACATCGAGGATCATCGTCGAGAAGTGCAAGGCAAACAGCAAAGTCAAGCGAACCCCCAACTTCGAAAGCAGATTTTCGGAAAATGTGCAGAGCTGCTGCTGACGCCGTTCCCGTCGAACGCGCGCCGTGTTTGTGACTGCAACCGATGCCTCTGGCGGCGGCAGCTTTCGACCAGAGTCAAGTAGCGACGGAAGTCGCTGCCTCCTCTTGCTTCGCAACGTTTCAATATAAGCTCGTGCTGTTTACTTGCGCGTGCGCATGTAACACTCGGTGGAACTAACACAGCTGTTCGATCATCTTAACGGAGTGGAATTTTTCTCTCGCTTTTTTGCTGCGCGGCCCATTTTCGCTGACGGTGGCGCACGTCTGCGCTCGTCTCGCGTTGTGCATGAGAACATCCGAGGCAGACGTATCGCAGAGCATGCTCGCGCGCTGGAACACAGTAGAAAATGAGTTTCAGCGCACGCGACTGCCTGACGTGGGAACAAGCAGGCAAACGGAACTACATCTGCGGTAGACACGCAGACATTCGGTTTGTAGGTTTTATTATTCTTCTAAACTTTAATAACTGCTGTTGCCTTGAATAATTCTCCAAGTCGCGTGTCACAGACAGTGACGTCACAGCACATACATGTACGTAGGCTACGTCCAATTGGCTTAAGTAACTGATTAAGCTACGAGCAGCGTATATGGTGCTTGCTCTAAAAGCGCGGCGAAATGTGTATTCCAAGCTAACCAAACTTTCTGCCCATGAATTGAATCAGGATTATTGTGTTTTGATCTTCATTCTTTATTTGGCAAATAGTCTTCTGTACGTGTTTCCAGCATTTCGAAATGTACGGCTTTCCTCGAGGATAAAGAAGTTTGCTCATCCGGTGGCATTGTATCGGTAACCTTCAAAGAAAGGACTTGAGGCTCGCCAGCAAGAGCGAGTACCGCTCATTAAACAATGATAAAGGGCGTAGCGCCACTTCCTGTAGGCTTCATGCACAATATCTACACACGCTGGCACGGAACTCTTTGGCCAACATGTCAAGAATGAGTGAATGGGCACACATGTGCACTGTATACGCACAATAAATAACGGAATACATCGATAGCGCACGAATGGTCGAAGCTGAATGTTTCGCGACGGTCCACAAGAGTAAGCGAGTTACTAGCGATAATACGTCTTTGCTACAAGGTATTACGGTGTACAGAACAGTTACGTTTCAGGCTTTGTGTGCAGCAAGAAAAAATTTTACGGAACTGAGCACACCTGTGAGTGATTAGGCAGAAAATCAGATATTGATCACACCGAGGAACTTTACCGAGAAACATGACAAACCGCCGTTTTAGGGTGGTGACAGCCTTTGTAAGGGCACTTGCCGCCGCCAGCTAATTTGGCGGGTTAAATCTGGGGCACAAAATGGCGAAAGACCACCCGACAGACCACATTTCCCGCAACCCTTGGTGACGTGAAATTAACTTCTTTTAATAAACTTTGGCCTCAGCAGCCAGAGACAAATGGCGCGTCTGAGCGCCGTACACGGCAAGTCCACCTTTTAGTTAAACAGACTGGTACGGACAGTCTTTATAACAGCACACTTGGAAAAGCACCCTTTGTATATCATGTACAACTGGAAGGCAACGACAATGCTTAATGCAGTTGACATTCTTGGCGTGAGATAATGCTACCACGAGCATGCCTTATAACTTGTTGCTTTACACGAGATGCAATAGAAGAGTAAGTTTGATGTGTTAAAAGGAAAATGCAACTCGTATATTAAAGATGTATGCAGCGCATTGGCGCGAAGCTAAATTAAAGAAATTGAATAGATCGCGTGTCAACATGAGTACACCAGAGCGTGACAAAAGACTGGGGACCAAAATGGCTACCCACCCAAATTTGGCGGCAAATAGCGGTCCAAAACTTGGTGTTGTCACCACCCTAAAACGGCGTTGCAGGTCGCCTTCGTGCATTGCGTTCGCCGCCAGCGTTTCCCGGTACGGTTACATAAGCTGCCGGGTAGCGGGGATCGCGTTCCGCTCGTCCTCCAATTCATTACACCCAGCGGTGACAGCGCCGGGCGTTGTGACAACCCGGGTCTTCCCGCTGCCGCAAGCCTCTTTGCCACCTGCGTGCACGAAGCAGTTGTCGCCAGTGGGGGCTCCACCCACCCGCTCCCTGCACCTGTTAATAAACGTTTTGATATGTCGCTTGTGCAGCAACAGTGTTTCACAAGCGCCGAATGAGAGCAGACACGCCGTTTGTCGAGGACATGACGTCATGGCCCGCTTTAGTTTGCTTAATTCAGACGCCCCTTAGACGAACCATTTTGCGTTGTTTCTTTCGTGCATGTTGAGGGTTGCAGATATTTCGGCGGCGAGGTTTCACCAAAGGCTGTTCCCGGAGCGTCCGCGTGGACAACGACTCGAACGCTGACAGCTTCAACTGGGAGGTGTGGGGGTGTCGGGGGTGGCTTGCTTTTCGCAAGTTATATTCAACAATATTTCACGAAATGCACCTATAGCACTGAAAAACCACCGACCGCGGCATCAGCCTTTCGCGAGGAAAATATTCCAGCCATTCCAACGAAAAGCATATTCTGAAGGTACCGCATTTTTGTTACCATTGTCATTTTCTGCTCCCTTCCGTTTTGTGTACGCGTAGCGCCATCTAGCGTTCATGAATGCATCACGACTTGAGGTGTACCAGAGAACGCCAACATTATCCTAATCCATAAGAAGGAGTCGTTAAAGAATTGAAGAATTATGTGCGCATTATAGCTTGCTTTCAGTACTGTATAAAATATTCACCAGTAGAATCGGGGCAACACTTCAGAGAGAGAGATAATTTATTTGAAGGAAGGCAGAGAGGTCGGCCTGAGCTAGCATGCTCTAGCTTGCTACTCAATCACCCAAGAGAACAGGCTAGCTTCAGGAATCAATTAAGTAATCGAGAAATCTGCTGAGTTCAGTCGACCTCTCTATAAAGTTTTTTCCAGTGTATGGGTGTTCGGGCTGAGAAAACGCGCTCAAAGGAAAGGCGCCTAATTATTAACGCGATAGCGCCAAGGTGCCCCCTGTGGCAGAAAATTCGGCGTCGGCGCTATTGTTGGCGTCCCGTGAGCGGAAATCGCCCTATATATGTTCTGTACGTCATTAAAGTTCTGCGGCATTACAGTTGCTGATACCTTGTCTTACGTTCTTTAGGAAGTTATTTTGAGAATGGCAGCCCACAAAGTGGCTTGATGATGATATCATGAGGATGATTTATTGGCATCCCCCTTTGAAACGGGGCGGCGACAAATAGTCACCTGGCCTGCTTGATTTAGTCAGGTATACTATACATGTGCTTTATCTAGCATTTTTGTATACCTCTCATTATTCTTTATTTTTCAAAAATTTACCTTGTACCGCTACCTATAATTTTAAGAGATCAGGTCGTATCCATCTTTTCCCTGCTTTTTTTCCACCAGTACTCTAATCGTCTCTTGCTTATCTCTACGGCTGATCTGTTGATGTTTCCTTCCACTTTAAACCCAAGCGCTTCATTACCTAGGGCTCTCGCTGGTTGGATCCCGTCGCATTCCAACAGGATGTGCTGAGTAGTTTCTGGATCTTTACTGCAGCATACACATGTCTCATCTAGTTCCGAATATTTTTTCCGGGATGTTTTGGTCCTTAGGCAACCGACTCGAGCCTCAAATAGAAGGCACTGTCCTTTGTGTTATCGTACAGATTTTCCTTTCTAATTTCTTTCTTCTCATTCTTGTAAATCTCCATTGTCCTTTTTGTTTCCATTCTTTGCATCCAATTCACGGTCTCCATTTCTCTCACTTTGTCTGATGACTCCTGGTTGTCTATTTACAGTTTCTGTTATCATGTACTTGGTTGCCAACTTCCTTGACCTCTTCCTCCATTCTGTGTCGCTTCTCCATTCTCCGCTTTTCATGTAGAGATACTTGTGCACTTTGACCGCCCATTTATTTTGATCCATGTTTCTGAGCCTTTCTTCAAAACTACTTTTGCTCTGTGCTTCTCTGACTTCAAAAGAGGCCCAACCCATGTCACCCTGCACTGCCTCATTTGTGGTATTACCGTGGGATCCCAAAGCCAACCGGCCTACTGATCTTTTTAATTAACTTCCAAACCCGACAAGATATCCGATTTTAAGCATAGAATGGCATTTGCGAATGTTAGCGCTGGCACCATTTCTCCTTTTCAGATTCCACACACCGCCTCATACTTATTGTGGCCCCATAGTGCTCTGTGTTTCATTATTCATTATTCTGCATTCCGCTTCCCCTTTATTTTCAAGTTATCTTGGTGGTTGCTTGAGTAATTCTTTCGTTTATGTGTACGCCGAGGTACTTGTATTGCTTCACTATGGGTATTACTTGCTGTTCAATTGACACCACGAAGTTACTCGTCTCTTCATTAAAGATCATAATTCCTGATTTCTCTGTGGCCTAGATTTGTCGCTGCATTCGCACAGATATATGTAAATCTTTTTTATTGTCCGCTAGTAGCACAATGTCGTCTGCGTACATCAGTCCAGGGACCTTCTGTTGCACCATTTGTCCATTAGGCATGTAGAATAAATCAAAACCTAATTCGCCGTTTTCCAGTCGTCTTTCTATACCCTTGACATAAAGCGTGAACAACAATGATGACAGAGGGCATCCTTAGTGAATTACCACCATTTCATTTCCTTTTCGACCTTCCCATACCACTTGGTTGTCTCTCTATATACCTCCCTCAGCAGCTCCACGAAATCGTCATCTATGCCTTCGTATTGAAGAATATCCCATAACAATTCCCTGTCTACGCGTCTGCGTTCGTTTCCGACGCGCGCTCTTTCTCTCTCGTCCGTAGGTCTGGTTTACCCGAATGATCCCCCGGTGCTTCGCCCACTCATCATCATTCACGTCGTGGATATGCGGTGATTCTTTATTGCGATAGCAATTATATGGACACTCCAAAGCAGATTTCTGCCGTCGCCGTGAGGTTCCGTATGACGTCAATGGAGATGAAATCGTCACCGCGCGCTGAACGCTGTATGTGCGAGTGAAAGGCCGCGAGGGACGCGCGCTTTCACGGGGAGTGAACCCACGGCGGAGAACAAACGCGCGTTCTGCGCCGTGCTCCCTTAAGGGCTGCAGAAGTAGGCGTCTCTTTCCCCCTTTACAATCACCATATATGTAGAGCAAACGCGCCTTCTTCCGATGTGCGGAGCCGTGCTCCCTCAAGGGCTGCAGAAGATAGCGCCAACCTTTCCCTTTCCCTCAAGAACCACTTATCATCGTCGAAAACCTCTGAGCCGCCCCCAGAGGCTCCGGCAACAGTTACCAACGCCGCACGCGTTTTGTGCGAACGCGGGCAAAACGCCGACGGCCTCGGCAACAGTTCTGCGTGTTGCCGGTGCTGCTGCATGTCCAAGTTTATACAGCTGATAAAGCTACTATCATTACTCCCTATAGCTCTCTAGAAATTTGCTATCGCAATTGATGCTTCGCCTTTCGGGTGAAACTGTGACAACTTTTTGTAGAATTCGCTTCGTTCGTAGCAAATGACTGCATAAACAGCTTTCGCTTAGTCTCGGGCCGCTTCGACGACAGTGTATTATGGATAACCTTGTGGAGTTTTCGAGATCACTTCCAAGGTAAATACACCTGGTAGCGAAGCTTCCATAGAAGCCCATACGTTCAAAACATGGCGGCTTATCGGCGGTTGATGGGGCTTAGCGCCATCTGTGTGATGAGGGAACACTTCCGGCGGAAGAAAAAATAATTTTACGTCATATCCGTTGAAAACAGAAGTGACGTCATTTTGTTCTCATAGACGCGAAATTTGTTTTCGGAGGCCTGCCATTAGAGCTGTATATTCAAATGCCCCGCCATTCGACTTGATGGGGGTTCCGAGCTTTCAGTGCGGAAAGCGATGCAGGAAAAGGTCAGCCGTACGGCTGTCGAAATTGCATCGCTGCACGGAACATACGTTCTTTGGAGACTGACGAACGCTTTGGGCGTAGATTGCGTAGAGTGCTCGTCCTTTCGTCGGACGCCAAGCCCGTCGGCCAGCGCTGTCGCACGAAAACAACTAAACAAGTAGCTGACAGTCGCAACTAGCTACTTTTGACTCCCCAGGTTAAGAAACAATAAAACTACCCGCATCACCTAATTAAGACAAACGTTGACATGCAAAACAACACATGTGAGGGGGGAGTATTGTAAAATGTGAACTTTACGAGCGTGCCACGCACTCCAAGAGCTGCGTTGCATTGCAAGTGATAGCGGCGTCAACGCCCGCCGCCATCGATGGGCGCTCTCACGGTGGGCGCTGAAAAAAGTTGTCGCAGTTTCACCTGAAAGGCGAAGCATCAATTGCGATGGCAAATTTGTAGAGAGCTATATGGAGTAATGATATTAGCTTTCTCAGGTGTATAAACTTGGACATGCAGCAGCACCGGCAACACGCCGAACTGTTGTCGACGCCGTCGGCGTTTTGCCCGCGTTCGCTCAAAATGCGTGCGGCGTTGGTGACTGTTGCCGGAGCCTCTGATATAAATAGGCACTTGGTGCCGCAGCTAAACGTCTCCTCCCTTCCCTCCCCCCCATCCCCCACGGCCTCTCGCGCGTCGGAAGAAGGCGCGTTTTCTCTACATATATGGTGATTGTAAAGGAGGAAAGAGACGCCTACTTCTGCAGCCCTTAAGCGAGCACGGCGCAGAACGCGCGTTTGTTCTCCGCCGTGCGTTCACTCCCCCTGAGAGCGCGCGCCCCTCGCGCCCTTTCACTCGCACATACAGCGTTCGGCGCGCGGCGACGATTTCATCTCCATTGACATCATACGGAACCTCACGGCGACGCCGACGGCAGAAATCTGCTTTTGAGTGTCCATATAATTGATATCGCAATAAAAAGGTATTTATTGAAAATGATCAAGTAAAATAGTTGTATCTTCTTTTCTCGCCATGCGTATATAAAATGAATTAGGAATTTTATTTTCGTTGAATGAATCTAACTGCACCTCGCTTTAATTAAAAGACGCATTTTTCTTTCCCTGTGTTTATTCCCTCCGAACGTAGCCGCGCTTCAATCACTGCCCCCATAACCACCCTTGCTGATGTCGGTGACAATTGGTTCTGAACCGCTTTTCGCCCGAAGCTTCGCGACCTATGTGGATCGACCTTGTCGCTTCTCGTTTCAAACGACACGAAGCCTAACGACGGAATCCTTCGAGATATGTCAGCGCCACCTATCAGTCGAGAGATAGGCGCGACGATGGCCTCTGAGATCGGAAGATGTCGCAGGCCAACTAAAACGTGCGCTGTTTAGCGTACGCTGTTAGTTGCTAACGCTATACTAAAACTGTCTAATGTCGTCCGCAAGAAATCGTGGGTGACATCGGAGATCTGGTCGAGTAGCCCTGCAAGCGCGATATTAGTGGGGGAAAGAACTGAGCCCTGGGTTGTCCTACAAGGCGGGTCGTTCCGGATCGATGATGTCGATGACATGCGCGGATACATACGACTTGCACAGTGCGACTCTGCAACATAGCGAAGGATCAAGTCGTGTTCAACATTATCGAATGCCCCTTTCAGGTCCAAGGCGATGAGTGCTCTCGTTTGGGCGGAGGTTCCACGACTTCCTCCGGTAATTGTAAAAGCACATCTTTGGCAGATAGATGAGCTCGATATCCGAATTGAGAATGAGGCAAGTGATTTTTCTTCGAGGAAGGGCTGCAGACGCCGCAAGAGTACATGAGCTTGCCAATGCAGGATGTTAGGCCGTAAGTTTTCAACCTTTACAGGTTTGCCCGGTTTGGGGATCAGTGTAATGTCGGCGTGTCGCTATGCTTGGGGAAGCGCCAGCATTCATTGAAGATATGGTGGGGTGGTTAATATCAGGTGGCGAGTCGACTCCCGGTGCCGTGTTGCGGCGTAGATCTTGTAAGACCACCCGCACTCGTCAGCTGTGATTGATGTCTGCCAATTCGTTGGCCTCGTTCGTTGTATAGTCAGGGCCTGTGGGTATGAAATGCTTAGCTCCCTGAGGAGTGTCGATGCATAGTGTATTAGGATGTGTAGCTGTTACAATGTTTTTCGCTTTGTTTTGGTGGGGTGAGCGAATCAACGACGTTTTAACAGCGAAGCTGTTTAACCTGGGCATTTGCCGTCAGTTGAACGCTGGAAAATCTCGCCGAGCGATGACGTCACGTGCGTCGCCTAGCAACGCCTCGCACCAGCTGTGCGGAGGCGACGCACGTGACGTCATTGCTCGGCGAGGTTACCACCCTCTCCCAGGTTACCCTCGCCACAGCCAAGCATTGCAGAGCCTCCCGGCCGCACCACCCTCGCAACATGCGCGTGCCGCAACAGCCGCGCCACAGCAGCGGATATGACGTCACTGCACAGGATAAAAGCTCCGTGTCGCCGCGCGCCTCGTGATTATGGGACAGCCGAACCGTCACTCCCGGCCACTTTATAGTCCGATGCAGCGTCGGTGGAGGTTGGCGACGCCAGGTTCGTCACGTTACGGTGGCGCGAACTATAGGCCAACGTGTGTGCCTCGCCGCACGCGCCGCCACCAGCCCATCTTGCATTCTGGGTGACGGCGCGCAGCATGTCGCATCTCAACGAACGCCGGATACTGCACTGGCGTGGCGTCAACGCTACGTCGGAGTGGCCTAGACTGCGCGCCGACAAAGTTTGGGCAAGAACCAGCCAGTTTAGGAAAGCAAAGTTAAAGCTAGAGAAGAGTTGCCCACGCACCACTTAATTTCTTGTTGTGCTCATGGTGCCTGAGAGGCGGTCGCGAGATCATCGCCAGTTATTCCCCGCATGCATACTCCTGGGATTTGCGTGTATATAAATGTGCGGTTCAGGCGTTGTCGTTTCCATCGCCGTATCAACTCTCTCCGGGCGTCCCAAAGATCAAGTAAATGCGGGTGTCTCGGTTGTGGTAGATAGTGTGCGAGAGAGTCAAGTTCGTACCCCTGGCCTTCAGGTGGCGTTCCCCGAATTTCGGCCAATCCGCAATGCGCACATTTCGCTCGGGCCACCGCGTAGTGGCAAGGTGGTCGCCACAATGTAGTGGTCACTACCAAGGTGCTCCTCTAAAGGCGCAACGACTGGGCCAGTATTGCGCACGAAGGTCAGGTCACGAGATACGATGGGGGGTCGCTGAGTAGTGTGTATCTCATGTTACAGATGGCGTTCCATAAGCGGGTCCCTTTAGCCTGCGATTTAATGTGATCCCATGCTGTATGCGGAGCGTTAAAGTCGCATACCACAGCAAACCCGTCCAAAACTAGGAAATTCTGTTAATAGGCGGTGAAAACAGTATACGGGGGGAACTGTACACACCAAGTATAAACAGACTCTCGCTGCGTTTTCCTTGCGTAATTATTTCCAATATTATTTGATGAGGGATGTCGCTGCTAGTCATATGCATGCGAACTCGTTTCGAAACTAAGGCTCCCGCAGGAGGAGATACCCGAGAGCGTGCTGTAGCCGGCAAAAGAAGGGCTGCAATCCTGTAAGAGGATGACATCGGTAGGGTTCGTGGATGTGGCGACGTCTTCCACTCATCCTCGCCAGAGGAGGTCGGGCTTGCGCCGTAACTGCTAAGCTCAGGAACTTAGTGCACTCCATACCCATTGGAAGGTCCTCCTCCAGGGCCTACCTGGCTATTAGAAGGGTAGGTGAAACACTAGGCACACCTTTAGTCAGCCAGAACCGTGCAGGCGTCGGGCAAGCGTGCTCGTCTGGCACCCCGGGTTCGATTCTCACATACTTTCTTTGCCATTAAGTTACTTTGTTTACAGGAACCTCCCTCAGAAAGAGTGTTTTTACTCCTTGCGCCGTCGGCCATTTTTGGTACCATATTTTTGGCGTAATGCGGCTGTGCTTTCGCATTGCAATGCGAAAGCACACAAGGGCGGTGTGGGTATAGACGGTTAGTCAGCATCTGCTCAGCACACGAGTTGCGTTCCTCGGGCCTTGCGCCGCGCAGCAGGAGGAACCTTTATTTAAGGCCCAGTAAAGACGAGCGCTTGGCCCGCCGGTGGAGTGGAGCTCCAGGAATGGTTGCAGCCAAACGCGCTTTTTTGTCGCGCTGTCAGCGGCGGCGCGCCTCGTGCACCGATCCACGTGGCTTTCGATGGTGTCACGGTTCAGCCTGCAGAAACCAGTCGCGCTGCTGTAGGGAAGCACCTGGTTTCATTTCTCCGAGAAAGAGTCGTTCGACACAACGCGCCGTGTCGTGGCGCGTTGTGGTCCTTGAAACGGCGTGTCCTTATCGTGAGCATCGGTGGCCGTGAAACGGGATGCGACACCAGCTCGTCTCGGCTGTCGGGTCACGACATCGACGGAACCCAGTGGCGCAGCTCTTGCTCGTCGCATTTACGAGCCTCAACCGCCATAAAAGTGCAGGGCACAGCTGTGCCCAGTTCTCGCCTATAGTGCCTGGCGGGATTGTTCTCTTTAGACTTCGTTGCACATTGTGCAATTGGTGCTTTTAAATGTTGCACTGGGGGGGGGTCTTTTTTTCTTTTTCAAGGTGCCTCTGGGGAATTTGCCATTTCTTATTTTATTTTTAATTTGGGAATGACCCCTTGGGCGTTACAGCATGGATATAAACAACTCTTCATTTTGGCAGCGTATTTGCTCTTCGCGCAGCTTCTTCCATTCCTCTGTGCACTATGGAAAACTATCCAACAAGCATGTCCTGGACCGGTAATCACGTATTTTTAGGGTATGATCTCGGACATATAAAACGGTTCTGTGAAATTCGGGGGCAGCGGGGAATTTTCAGTCCACCTGTTTTGAATTTGGAAATTTGTATCTCAGTGGTTATGGCAGAAGGATGCGATGGTTTCAGCGGAACCTACGCAATCTTCCAATTGTGGTGCCTTTTGCTGGTTTTGTGGGTGTGAGTCTGGCCGGGTGGTTGGAACATGCGTAAAACGCGTGAATGCACATGTGTTTCGCATGCATGACTCAGTCGAATCTCAGCGCACTCCAACTTCCAGCTTACTGGTAGCAGTTCAAAATTGTGGGATGGCAGTAACCACCATTTTTTTTTATTATTGTGCCTACATTTGCGGTGTCATAGAGGCCAGGGAATTTAATAAAAGCATTCGGGGAAAACCTTGGAAATTCTGGGAAAATGCCCACTCAGCCGACTACTGAAAGAGCAGTCGCAAACATGAGAGGAATGCGCGTAAGCAGTCGTTCCCGTACACTTCGCGTATTAATCGTGTCCGGCAGTGCCTGCTGAGCATCGCCTTCTTCTGCTCTCTTTTGGCAGAGCTGCATTTATAGCTGCGCTCGCTTCGGAACATTCTCGCTCTTGATGGCGGACGCACTGCGTCGACGTGATGAGGCGTCGAAGGCCACGCGCATCGTGCTTCATTCACGAGGATCTCTGCACTGGAGCTCTTGTGCGCGCAGGTCTAGAGAGAGAACGAATAGGCGACGTTCGATTGATCTGTGAACAACGCCACATCGAGGGAATGAAACAATCGGTATCCAACGGGGATATCTTGGGCCGCCGGAAATATTGCAACAGCAACTCGGCTTCCTCTTGCAGGAACACTTCTGTACGGTGCTTTGTGTGTTGCTTCCGTTGTTAGGTGGGCCTGTTGGTCTATACTCCGCGCTGACGGAAATGTCCGTGTTTTGCCACACAACTTGGTGGCTAATAAGAGCGACAACTCGGTGCCTGGCTCTCATCAGAGCAGGGGACAAGAAGCTGCCTTGCCTTTGCACTGGGCCACAAAATATTGGGGGGGGGGGGGGGGGGGGGGCGGTCCTCCTCGCCTACTGCGGTGTCTGCGCTTGCGCGCCGGCGGAGTGCAGGTCTTGCGATTGGCGCTGTGGCGGCTTTCTACTTGCGTTTGATTGTATTGTGTTTGGAAACGCCGCCCGTATGTTTGTAAATTTTGTTATCAGATAGCTTTTTATTGCATTGTATTTGAAACGGTACGCCCCCCTTCAGGGGCAATAAATCCCCAATGCGAGATTTGAGCGCAGCTCGTGTTTCGCGGCAAACGAAGTGTGGCGCTTCGCTAATCTCATCGTCGTCGCCGCGCTCCTTCGCTCGGTGACGAGTAACAACGCTCTAAATACGAGCTCTACATTATTCGGGAACGACTTTAAGGGATGAAGACGGTAACAGGAGACGATGCGGTACATCACAGACGTTATTAGGGATAACTTCGGCACAAAAGAAAGCGTAGCTCCGACTCAAACAGACCCAGCAACAACAGAGAAGCCTGAGAGCATAGGTAACCTTTACTGGAAATCTCCCTAATAGCGCCGCAGGACCCGACTCAATACCGCTCGGTTAAGAGCGAGGCTCTGCTGACTAATGCCAAAGAACGATCGATTAGAACCAAGAAAATGCCGGCTGGAAACCAAGCGGAACCTTGTATGCAAAAGCAAAGGTGATAACGATAAGACGAGCTCCCACAGGCCAGTTACAATAACGTCGGTGATATTCGGAATGGCAATGCAAGCCTTTAAATTAACAACACTTCAAGTGGGTGGAAAAAAATGATGTACTGGGGGAACTGCAGAATGGGTTCAGATCAGGGGTGGTATTCTGTAAGAGTCTACCTAGTGGTCTGTCCATTTCGGCTGTCGCTGATTGGCTGCTGCTTGATGTGCAGGAAGGTGCCAGCCACTCTTTTTCCTCCACGTCAAGCAGCAACCAATCAGCGACAGCCGAAATGGACAGTCCACTAGGTAGACTCTTACAGAATACCGCCCCATGCAGGTAGACGCTTAGAGGAGAATGTATTATAGTAGTTGCTCAGGATAGACCTTTATGGATGGCATTTCTAGATATTAAAGGAGCCTACGGCAACGTAGACAGGGAATTCTTAGGGATATTCTCAAGCACGAATACATAAATAACGATTTCGTGGAGTGATCATATACAGGGTGTTTCAGCCTACTTTAGCCAAGTATTAAAAATAGAAACATAGGCGCTACCGCGTGTCATATTGGCGCACTATTGTTCTGAGCTGTATGGAGCACGTAATGATAATTTTTTCAATCCGCCAAGCTGGGTAATTAACAGATTACACAATTAACTTTTTAATTATTGACTCTAGTGAAAAATCCTAAATACGAAAGTTGTAGCGCTTGTTCAAAACATCCGATTATTTCATCTGTGCTAAGATAACTGTCCTGTTGAATGTTTTTCCAGCCTTTCTTTAAAGTGCGCGTAATTTAAAAAATACCTCGTGACTGCCGGCTAACGTGCCGCGCTTTTAGTGCCCTCAAATGTAAATTGAACTGAATTAGCAGAGCACAAGGTAGCAGGATCGAATCCCTACCACGGCGGCCGCATTTCGATGGGGGCGAAATGCGCAAACACCCGTGTACTTAGATTTAGGTGCACGTTAAAGAACCCCAGGTGGTCCAAATTTCCGGAGTCCCCCACTACGGTGTGCCTCATAATCAGATCGTGGTTTTGGCACGTAAAACCCCATAATTTAATTTTTTACCGAATTAGCAAAGGCTGCTCCGCGCACAGAGGTCGATTGAAAGGCTGTCGGTTACTGCGATCATAGTTTTTATCTCCGTCATTCATCACCATGTCACCCTCTCCCCCTTCATCGTGTTTCTTCATTGGTCCGAAAAGAAAAAATGCCTGCGCTGCGTCAAATGCTACTTCTGGTCCCGTATCGCATTCGCACGCGGCGGCCGCTTTTTCTTTGATTTTTTTTTTCTTAAAATGGTACGCCCCTTTTGTCACTTAACATCCATCGCAGTCACCGACTCGTCGCCTCCGCATTCGCTTGTATGTCGAGGCGTTCATGCTTGAAAACAGTACAGTCCCGTAGGATATTAACGAGGACGCGTGCGGCATGCGGAGCGGGAATGGATGTACAAGAGAACTGGTGCCCCGCTTTCGGAGGGATATGGCGAGTACCCCCTTTGAAGCTATTACTGCTATTATTGCGATAGCAATTATATGGACACTCCAAGCGCATTTCTGCCGTCGCCGTGAGGTTCCGCATAAAGTCCAACGGCGATAAAATCGTCGCCGTATGCTGTGTGTGCGAGGGAAAGCGTACGAGGGTGAGCCGGCAATCGCGGCTTAATGTAGAAAACGCGAGGCAGGCCAGGCCTGCAGCCTGGCCGGGGCGAGAGGGAGGGGCGCGGTCTACTCCGTCGGCTGTAGAGTTACTGTATATGCTCCCCTTGGGGAGCACAATTGCACATCTGATTGAATGCGCCGCTCACGCCCCCTATTCGCCAAATCTGGTCACATGCGCAAAAAGTATCCTTTTGAGGGAAAGCGAACTTCACGGTTACGCCTGCACCATAGTTTCTATGGGCAGCATTGCCGCCCGCCGCGCCACCTGACTTTCGCGGAATGAAGAAGCAGGCACACTTGGCTAAAGCCCAGCACCGTATCCTGCATTCGAGAGGAGTGGCTTTGCTGATTAGCACGGATGCGTTGGTGGGCAAGATGGCGGATCTATGCGCGACTCTGCTCCCGTATGTTATATACGGCTGCTGCTCACAGCGCGGCTGCGTGGGCGCCGTATCTTGAAAGCGATGTGGGCGAAGTGCGCGCCCGCACGGCCCTCATCTTCAAAGCGATCTGCGATGGGGACGCCAAGTGCCGTAGCTTCGTTTTGCTTTTGACGTTCGCATTGAAGCGAGACGAGAGAAAGCGCGAAGGTCAATTTGCCCGCTGCAGCTGGCGCTTTCTCACTCCGGCGTTTTCACAGCGACTTACCGCTGTCATCGAGCGAGATGTGGTCATGTTTACCTGTGCGCGCGTCACACCGTGCTTGTTTAGTTAGTAAGCGAATATTTACAACTTGATACGGCCAATTCAACTACTATCCTTGCTTCGTATAGATCTCTACTAATTAGCTATCGCAATCGATGCCTTTCGGGCGAAACTGCGACTTTTTTGACTTGAAGTGTTTTTTGATACTACCCTGCGTTCTTACCCCTTTTTGTGGAATCTTTCTCCTTTAAGAGCTCGGGCAGTGGCGTTCTCATTTATATCGCGATGCTGTTGTCGCGCTACATGAACAGTCTTTTAACGCCGCGTTCTTCGACATTGCTCGCTGCTTCGTTTCTGTGGCGCAGCTGAAAGGCCAACGCGTCCCGCTGTTTGAAAGAAAGCTCTCCTCCAATTATGCGCGACCCGTTCCGCTGCCCTCCTTTCGCTCGCAGCTGTGCGTGTCGCCGGCGCGAACGGGTTCTTCCTATTCACAATGCGTTCCGTGGGCCGAGGTTTCTCGAATCACTTGTGGGTTCTCCTGCATCGGTGGAAGTAATTGGTGTCCCCTATCGGGGAGGTAATCGAAGCTTGTGTGTTTCTTCGGTGTTCCTCTGAACGAATTGTACTGACGAGTACCACGTTGTGCTCGAACCACAACTGGTCACATGCACTTCAGCTGGCTTCCAAGTTCTGGTTCAGAAACTCGCTTTGAAACCTGGCCGTCGCACCGGGGACGTTGGCGCTAGCGTTGCCGAGGCGTGCACCACCGTTATCGCGTACCTGGAGGTCTAGACGACGTTGACGTTTGGCGTCAACATCGCCCTCCCACAACTCGAGCTCGGCGGCTCTTCGCTGACGTTTGGCCTCAACATTGCAGCAGCACGCTCTGTTCTGGATAACTGCGCTAGATACAACTGCCACATCATAATAAGGATGGGAGTCAATGCAGGAGAGAAAGTAAACCTTATGTGTAAATCTTTCTGCAGCATATTTCATTGCCAAACTGGCATAGAGTGAAACAGGTACATTTTATAGCAACATTTATATATATATATATATATATATATATATATATATTATGAGCGCATTTTGTGCATATCGTCGTCGTCATCTGTACATACGACTCATCATCATCTTTTGTCTCGTGCGGTGCTTCGTCTCTGGCTCGGGCGGCTGCTCGGAAATAAAGGCATCGCATCGGCCGACGTCTCACAAGTGGTGGAGAGTGCTTTCGATTTCCACGTCCTCTTACTTTCCCGATTCCCCTGGAGCTCCGATCCGGTCGTCGTTTGCTGTCGCCTACCACGGTGATGGCAGAAACCAACCCATCCACCAGTGCTGCTACCACCTCTGCTCAGCCCGCTGGGCCTACCTGGACGGTGAACACCAAACACCGAGATCCTCCCGTCTTTGCCGGCCTCCGCGACGACGACGTCGAAGATTGGCTCCATCACTACAACAGAGCCAGCGACGTCAATCATTGGGACGACAGGCACCAATTGCGGTATGTCGCTTTTTACCTAACCGAAGTTGCGAAGACGTGGTTTTTTAACCGCGAAAGTGACTTTTCGGACTGGCCATCATTCACCCAGCAATTTCGCCAGATATTCGGCATGTCATCTGGACGCTCCGAAGTCGCGAAACAGAGGCTGGCAACGCGCATCCAAGAACAGGACGAGTCCTAAATTGAGGACGTGCTCGCTCTCTGCCGCCGCGCACAGAGTGACATGGCGGAGGCTGACTGCGTTCGCCACGTACTGAAGGGCATCAACACTGTCGCCTTTAATGCTCTTGTCATGCAGAGTCCAAACTGCGTTGGTGATATTATCACAGCATGCCAACGCCTAGACACGCTCCAGGCTATACGCCTGCCACGCGCCTCTTGCGACCCTCGTCTCAACGGTGATGCTGAGTTGCGAGCCCTGATACGCACTCTCATCAGGAAGAAACTTCACGGACACCTTTCTGGACCTGCGACGCTTGCAACCGTTCGCCCCGCTCCTTCTGGACTGCGTGACATCATCAAGGACGAACTGGCGTGGATGAAACACGGCCAAATGGACAAGTCTACTGAACCATTTCGTCCGCCAAGTTATGCCGAAATTGCCTCCCGGCCTCCCTCGACCGTTCAGTCTCCACGTGCCGAAACTTACCGCGACCCCCTAGCTTCGCTGGCAGCGAATACTCCTGCACAGCCGTACTACTCTCCGTGGCGGTCGTCGCGCCCTGTTTGTTTCTACTGCGGTATTCGCGGCCACATTTCTCGCTTGTGCCGTCGGCGTCAGCAAGATGAAAGGCGGGGCTATGCTACCTTTGAGCGAGACAGTGCACCTAGGTTAGACTCCTACGTTCCCGGGCGTCACCCAGGTGAAAGGCGAGGCTACGACACCTTTGAGCGAGACAGGATACCAGGGCTAGATTCGTACGTTCCCAGACCGTACACAACCTCTTCTGGTCGCTCTCCTTCACCTTCCCAGGACATGGCTCGAGCATCCCGCTCGCCCCGGCGTCGCTCTCCTTCACCTTACCGCCGTTCCTCATCGCCCTTGCGTGCTGCTTCCCATGTTGTGGACACCCGTTCAGAAAACTAGAAGCTGCAATTTTCGTAGGAGAAACTGCATCGTATCGGACTGTCCCAATTCCTCCTGCTAGCCCCGCCAGTTTGCTCTCAGTTTGTGTGGAAGGTGTTGCCGTCGACGCCCATGTAGATACTGGAGCCGCTATTTCCGTTATACACCGTGAACTGTGCTTCCGTCTGCGAAAAGTGCAAACGCGGTATGTTGGTCCGGTCCTATGTGGTGCCAATGACGTTCCCATCTTCCCTACCGGACAGTGCACAGCTCGCGTCCTGATAGACGGTAGTCGTCATCATGTGCAACTTTCGGTGCTTTCGACGTGCGCTCATCAGATGATATTAGAATGGGACTTCCTGTCCGCTGCTTCTGCACTAATTTCGTGCGGCGACCCAAGGATCCACATCAGCGACACCGAGACTTATTCCGTTTTCGATTCCCCGTGTCCCAACCTCATTGCAGCAGCGGATTTTATTAACCAACCAGACGAAGAACGTGTTCTTACCCTTGAGTCAACAGACATTGTCGACGGAGATGCATTGGTTGTACCTTCTCAGCGCTGCATTTCTCGAGGACTCGCCATCGCTTCTTGCTTGGTCCGGTTCTCGAGTGGCTATGCCAACCTCACAGCCTTTAATACGACTCCTGAGCCACTACTACTGCCGAAAGGGTCTACTGTCGCCAAGCTCGCCTACGCTGCGCCGGTATGTGTCTTCAGTGTTTCGCCTGCCACGTCTTCCGCGCATTGTACGCCCGCAGAAGGCCACACTAGTGCTATTAAGGCCACCGTGAGTGCAGATCTCAATCCGGCCCAGACGGATGCACTCCTCACCATTTTAATGAAGCATGAAGCTTGTTTTGACGTTTCTTCGCGAGGCCTGGGTCAGACCACTGTAACTACTCATCGTATTGAAACAGACGGCTCTCGAATCATTCGCCGTCGCCCGTACCGTGTGTCACCTTCGGAGCGAAAAGTTATAGAAGAACAAGTGAACGACATGCTGACACGCAACATTATAAGGCCTTCAGAAAGCCCTTGGTCTTCTCCTGTTGTGCTTGTTAAAAAAAAAGGATGGTTCTGTGCGCTTTTGCATCGATTATAGGGCGCTAAACAAAATTACCCGTAAGGATGTTTATCCAATGCCTCGTATTAACGATGCTTTGGATACCTTACAAGGTGCCGAGTATTTCTCGAACCTCGACTTGCGCTCCGGATATTGGCAGATTCCAATGCATGAGCAAGATAAAGAAAAGATTGCGTTTGCTACACCTGATGGCCTTTTCGAGTTTAACGTGATGCCTTTTGGACTGTGCAATGCTCCAGCTACGTTTGAACCTATGATACAGTACTCCGTGGCTTAAAGTGGAAGACATGCCTTTGTTACTTGGAAGACATTGTCATATCTTTTCGTCGAGTTTCTCCCAGCACCTGCAACGTCTAGACCAAGTTTTGATGTGTCTTGCAAAGGCTGGTCTCCAACTCAATACTAAAAAGGGCCGCTTTGCAAGCCGAAGCATTAAAGTATTGGGCCACGTCGTGAGTAAGCAGCATGGCATCCAGCCTGATCCCGATAAAATCGCTGCAGTACTGCAATTTCCGCCACCAACCGCAGCTCTCTGGGATTGGCGTCCTACTTCCGCCGCTTTGTCCGTGACTTCGCCACCATCGCCGCTCCTCTACACAAACTTCTGACTTCGAGCGCGTCCTTTCTGTGGTCGGACGACTGTGAAGCCTCATTCCAGACCCTCAAACGACTTCTCACGTCAGGGCCCGTGCTCCGTCATTTCGATGCAACTACTATTCTACACACTGATGCCAGTGGGCATGGAATTGGCGCTGTCCTGCTGCAGCGGAATCAGAAGTCTGAAGAGCAAGTCGTGGCTTATGCAAGTCGTGCTCTTTCTCCTGCTGAGCGCAACTACACAATTACAGAATAGGAATGCCTCGCCATCGTGTGGTCAATACAAAAATTTCGACCGTATGCTCTCGACCATCATGCTCTCTGTTGGTTGTCATCTCTGAAAAACTTGTCTGGACGCCTCGGCGGTTGGTTACTGCGCTTACAGGAATATGACTTCACTGTCACGTATAGGTCCGGCAAACAACATCAAGATGCCGACGCTTTGTCGCGCTGCCCGCTGTCCCCAAACGCCCCTGCTTCACCTTCGGTATGCACGTCACCATCTAGCCACACGTCTCAGCACACGCCCAGTAGCCCGGGACAGTCAGTTGACTTTCTTCCGTCTACTGACCTCGTCTCACTCCAACGTACTGACCCATACTGCCGTACGCTGATCGACTGACTTCCTGGCTTGGCACGACCCCCCAACAGTCGCTTAAGACGACAACTTTCACGTTTTAAGCTTCAAGGTGCAGCGTTATTTCGATTAATCTACCATCCTTTCGGTAACCGGTGGGTACCAGTCATACCTCGGTCACTTCGACTCCAAGTATTAGAAGCATTTCACGACGACGCGACGGCTGGCCACTTGGGCTTTCTTAAGACTTGCGACCGCATCAAAACGCGTTATTTCTGGCCGGGCCTTTCCATCTCTGTCGCCAAATACGTTGGCTCCTGCGCATCATGCCAACACAGAAAACGCTCGACATCCCTTCCAGCCGGTCCTCTGCAGCCTCTACCATGCCCGTCCACCCCCTTCGAAATTGTGGGCATAGACTTGTACGGGCCCCTCCCACTCACGCCCGCTGGTCACCGCTGGATCGTCACCGCAGTGGATCATCCACCGCGGTATGCTGAGACAGTTGCTCTTCGCTCTGGTACTGCCACCGAAGTCGCCGAGTTTTTCGTGCACGGTATCGTTTTGCGCAACGGTGCCCCTCGTGTCCTCCTGGGTGACCGTGGCCAGACGTTCCTTTCGCATCTGCTTCGTGAAGTCCTCCAGGCCTCTGACACCACCCATAAGACCACATCAGCGTACCATCCGCAAACAAATTGTCTTACAGAGCGTTTTCAGCGAACTTTGTCCGACATGATGTCAATATATGTTCGACCCGATCACACCAACTGGGACACCATTCTACCTTTCGTGACGTTTGCGTATAATACTACCGTCCAACGTACAGCCAATTAGAGTCCCTTCTTCCTTGTGTACGGTCGTGCGCCGTCTTTCGTCTTGGACACTACACTCCTTTCAGCACCGGCTGCTCCATCCGAGTCTCTTCCTGAAGAATTTGCTGCTCGCATCGCCCGCTGCCGTGAAATCGCCCGCGCCAACACCGCTACCATTCAGGACAAAACTTGAAAAGGAACATTCGCTATGATGCGACGCGTCGCGTTGCTTCGTTCCGCCCAGGCGACGAAGTTCTTTTGTGGACACCTGTTCGCGCACCGGGGCTCTGTGAAAAGTTTCTCCACAGATATCTCGGCCCCTACACCGTTTTGCAAAAAACTTCGGCCGTTAACTACCGCGTCACTCCTGTCAGCTCAGCTACTGACCGCCGCCGCCGGACTACGGAAATCGTTCACGTATCTCGCCTGAAACCCTACATTCGCCGTACCTACCCTTTCTAGCTTGCGGTCTTGCTGACTGCTTTCCTGAAGGGGGGGGGGGAAGTTAGTGTGAGCGCATTTTGTGCATATCGTCGTCGTCATCTGTACATACGACCCATCATCTTGTGTGAGCGCTATTTGTGCATATCGTCGTCGTCATTTGTACATACGACTCATCATCATTATTTGTCTCGTGCGGTGCTTCGTCTCTGGTTCGGGCGGCTGCTCGGAAATAAAGGCATCGCATCGGCCGACGCCTCACAATATATATATATATATATATATTGTCACGTAGTAGTGACGCTGAAGAAAACAGTCGTAAAACTGTACAACGAAACTGGTTGTTTATTGGGCGAACCTGTGCCCACAAAAGCAAGGTACACTCAAGGCACAACGATAACTGCGAACATAGTCGGCGATCGTCGAAAATCTGATCAGCGGCGAAACGCGTCGGCTTTTATACCTGAGTCATCGAAGGTTCTAGATTAATCCCTCATGCCCGCGTGTCTTCCAGAAAGTTCTAGACAATTCGCGTCAGTCATGCAATCAGATAACAGAAGCGTCGGTGAAAACAGGCAATGGAAAGAAGCATCGATAACGTTCTAGAAACTTCTGATACAGGCGCGTCCTGCGCCGAGCGATAACGTTTAACATTTGTTAGCCGGTGGAAAGATAAACATGTATACGTGTCAATACCCTCCCCTTAAAAAGCATCGTCCCGATGCTACAAACAAATGTGAAAGCGTATATAAACAAAACCACGCGTAATAAAGGAAAAAAAAATAAAGTAACAAAGTACCTAAGTTCGTCAGCGGGCGTAGAAAGGTTTAAGACGCACCACATGGATGACTTCAGGTCGTGCCCGGCGACGCTGTGATTGCGAAATGCCGTCTGGCACGACCTCATAGTCCAGTGCGCCAATACGTCGGATAATCTTGTAGGGTCCGAAATAGCGACGCAACAGTTTCTCGCTAAGTCCTCGTCGGCGAATCGGAGTCCAGACCCAAACACGGTCGCCGGGCTGGTACTCGACGTAGCGTCGTCGTAGATTGTAGTGTCGGCTGTCGGTCCTCTGCTGGTTCTTGATTCGCAGGCGGGCGAGCTGTCGACCTTCTTCGGCACGCTGCAAATAAGTGGCAACGTCGAGATTTTCTTCGTCAGCGACGTCTGGTAGCATAGCGTCAAGCGTCGTTGCCGGGTTCCTTCCGTAGACCAGGTTGAACGGCGTCATGTGCGTCGTTTCTTGCACGGCCGTGTTGTATGCGAAGGTCACGTACGGAAGGATGGCATCCCACGTCTTGTGTTCGACGTCGACGTACATTGCCAGCATGTCGGCGATGGTCTTATTTAGGCGCTCGGTAAGGCCATTCGTCTGCGGGTGGTAGGCGGTGGTGCGGCGATGGCTTGTCTGGCTGTACCGCAGAATGGCTTGAGTTAGTTCTGCCGTAAAGGCCGTGCCTCTGTCGGTGATGAGGACTTCTGGGGCACCGTGACGCAGGAGGATGTTCTCAACGAAGAATCGGGCTACCTCGGCGGCACTGCCTTTTGGCAAGGCTTTTGTTTCAGCGTAGCGGGTGAGGTAGTCCGTAGCGACGACGATCCATTTATTCCCGGACGTCGACGTCGGAAAAGGCCCCAGTAAGTCCATCCCGATCTGCTGGAACGGTCGGCGAGGTGGCTCGATTGGCTGTAGAAGTCCGGCTGGCCTTGTCGGCGGTGTTTTGCGTCGCTGACAGTCTCGGCATGTCCTTACGTAATGGGCGACGTCGGCAGAGAGGTGAGGCCAGTAGTATTTTTCTTGTATCCTCGCGAGAGTGCGTGAAAAACCGAGATGTCCAGCCGTTGGGTCGTCATGGAGAGCTTGCAGAACCTCTGGACGCAATGCTGAGGGTACCACGAGGAGGTAGTTGGCTCGGAGAGGCGAGAAGTTCTTCTTTAGGAGAATGTCGTTTTGCAAGAAAAACGACGCCAATCCTCGCCTGAACACCTTCGGCACAATGACGGTCTTGCCTTCCAGGTAGTCTACAAGGCTCCTTAGTTCCGGGTCGGCTCGTTGTTGTTCGGCGAATTCGTCGGCACTGATGGGTCCCAAGAAAGTGTCGTCATCCTGGTCGTCTTGTGGCGGCGGTTCGACGGGGGCGCGAGACAAACAATCGGCGTCAGAGTGCTTTCGCCCGGACTTGTAAACGACGGTGATGTCGAATGCTTGAAGTCTCAGGCTCCAGCGTGCGAGGCGACCTGAAGGATCCTTCAAGTTAGCTAGCCAACACAAGGCGTGGTGGTCGCTCACAACTTTAAAGGGCCTGCCATAGAGGTAGGGGCGAAACTTTGATGTAGCCCAGATGATGGCGAGGCACTCCTTTTCTGTTGTGGAATAATTTGCTTCCGCCTTCGATAGCGACCGGCTAGCGTAACTTACAACCATTTCTAGTCCGTCAGTCCTCTGCACAAGCACGGCGCCGAGTCCTACGCTGCTTGCGTCGGTGTGGACTTCGGTATCGGCGTTTTCGTCGAAATGCGCAAGTATTGGCGGCGATTGCAGGCGTCGCTTCAGTTCTTCGAATGCTTCGACTTGCGGCGTCTCCCACTTGAACTCGACGTCGGCCTTCGTGAGATACGTCAGTGGCTCAGCGATCCGTGAAAAATTCTTGACGAAGCGCCTGTAATAGGCGCACAGTCCAAGAAATCTACGCACTGCCTTCTTGTCAGCGGGCGGAGGAAAGTTGGAGATGGCCGCAGTTTTCTGAGGGTCGGGGCGCACTCCAGACTTGTTGATGACGTGGCCCAAAAACAACAGCTCCTCATATGCGAAGCGGCACTTTTCGGGCTTTAACGTGAGTCCGGAGGTTTTGATTGCTTGAAGAACTGTTTCAAGGCGCCGCAGGTGTTCTTCGAAGCTTGAGGCAAACACAACGACGTCGTCCAAATAGACGAGGCAAGTCTGCCACTTCAAGCCTGCCAGTACTGTATCCATCACGCGCTGGAAAGTCGCAGGTGCCGAGCAAAGACCAAACGGCATGACCTTGAACTCGAACAGTCCGTCTGGTGTTATAAAGGCAGTCTTCTCCCGGTCCCTCTCGTCGACTTCGATTTGCCAGTAGCCAGTTTTAAGGTCCATCGACGAAAAATACTTTGCGTTGTAGAGTCGATCCAAGGCGTCGTCAATCCGTGGGAGGGGGTATACGTCCTTCTTCGTGATCTTGTTGAGCCGACGATAATCGACGCAGAAACGTAGGGTTCCATCCTTCTTCTTCACTAACACCACGGGGGACGCCCACGGACTCTTGGACGGCTGGATGATGTCGTCGCGTAGCATTTCGTCGACTTGTTGCCTTATGGCCTCGCGTTCGCGCGCCGAAACTCGGTACGGGCTCTGACGGAGTGGGCGGACACATTCGTCGGTTATAATGCGGTGCTTGGCGACAGGGGTTTGTCGAACTTTTGACGACGACGAGAAGCAGTCCTTGTATTGCAGGAGCAGAGCTTTTAGCTGTTGTTTCTTATGATTGGGAAGGTTCTGATTGACGTCGAAAGTTGGTTCAGGTACTACAGTCGTCGTTGAAGGTGCACTGGAATCCGTGAAGGCGAAAGCACTGCTGGCTTGTACTATTTCGTCGATGTAGGCGACCGTGGTGCCTTTGTTAATGTGCTTATATTCGTGGCTGAAGTTCGTGAGCATCACTCTTGCTTTCCCTTCGCGTAGTTCACCTATGCCTCTAGCGACGCAAATTTCACGGTCGAGCAGTAAGTGATGATCGCCCTCGATGACGCCCTCCATGTCTGCAGACACTTCGGTACCGACGGAAATCATTACGCTTGAGCGAGGCGGAACGGTGACTTGTTCTTCAAGCACATTCAAGGCATGGTAACTGATGCTTGTATCCGGCGGTATCGCTTTGTGTTTTGAAAGCGTTATCGACTTGGACCTTAAGTCGATTACTGCACCATGTTGGTTTAGAAAGTCCATGCCTAGGATGACGTCCCTGGAGCAGTGCGGCAGGATTACGAAGCTCGTCGGGTAAGTGCGGTTGTTTACCGTGACTCGCGCTGTGCAGATTCCAGCCGGCGTTATTAGATGACCTCCCGCTGTCCGTATATCGGGTCCTTGCGAGGCCGTCTTCACCTTCTTTAACTTGGCGGCGAACGCGCCACTGAAAACTGAATAGTCGGCGCCAGTGTCGACGAGAGCGGTGACGTTATGACCATCGATGAGCACGTCTAGATCGGTAGACCGGCGTCTGGCGTTGCGGTTGATTCGTGGCGTCGGATCACGGCTGCGTCGGCTTGCTCTGCTGCTGCTACGTCGCGTCGGAAGGTCTTCGTTCGGCGGCGATGTGTTGTCAAGGCTGTTGCTAGGCGGCGTGCTGATATCTCGTCGTGATGATTCGCGAATCGTCGTCGTCGTCGGCGGCGGAGGATCTTCGGCATTGCGTCGTACAGCAACCGCACCTCCATCGGTTGCTGCTTTTAGTTTCCCGGGTATGGGCTGGGAGATCGGCCCCGGGTGTGGCCGGCATACAGGCGGCGATGCGGCGAGATGTAGCGGCCTGGTGACGGCGAGCGTGAGGGTCGTCGTGGTTGCCACTGGGCTCCGGCAAGGTAGTCGGCGATGTCACGTGGTCGCTCGCCAAGCTGTGGACGTGGCGCGTTGACGGCGAACCCTCGTAGGCCCATCTCGCGGTATGGGCATCGGCGGTAGACATGGCCGGCTTCCCCGCAGTGATAGCAGAGCGGGCGGTGGTCGGGGGCGCGCCAAATGTCCGTCTTTCTCGGGTAGCTGCGCTGGGTGACGGGCGGGCGTGCTGGCTGCGGCGGCGGCGGTGAGCGACGGAACGGCGGCGTTATGGGGCCCTGGTGCGAGCGTGAAGGAGGGCCTTGACGACGGGCAACGGCGGCGTAAGTCAGCGCTTCCGGCTGGGGTTGCGGCGATTGCGGCTGCACATCAGGAACTCCAAGTGAGCGCTGCACTTCTTCTTTGACGACGTCGGCGATAGATGCCACTTGAGGCTGCGACCTGGGAAAGAGCTTCTGCAGCTCCTCGCGAACGACTGCTCTGATGGTGTCGCGCAGGTCGTCGGCGCCTAGCGCTTGAGCATCGGCGTAATTGGTCAGGGCACGGCGGTTGTATTGCTTGGCGCGCATTTCAAGCGTCTTCTCGATCGTTGTGGCCTCGGAAAGAAATTCGGCGACAGTCTTGGGCGGGTTGCGCATCAATCCGGTGAATAGTTGCTCTTTGACACCCCGCATCAAGAACCGAACTTTCTTTTCCTCGGACATATCGGGGTCGGCGGGGCGGAAGAGGCGAGTCATCTCCTCCGTGAAGATTGCGATGTTCTCGTTGGGCAATTGCACTCTGGTTTCTAATAAAACTTCGGCCCTTTCTTTTCGCACGACATTCGTGAAGGTCCTCACGAAGTTCTCGCGAAATAGGTCCCAAGTCACCAGGGTGGTCTCTCTGTTCTCAAACCATGTCCGAGCAGCGTCATCCAACGAAAAATAGACATGGCGCAGCTTGTCATCGTCGCTCCATTTGTTGAATGTCGCGGTCCTCTCGTACGTCTCCAGCCATGTTTCAGGGTCTTCAGCTGATGATCCACGGAAGGTCGGTGGCTCCCGAGGTTGCTGCAGCAGGATGGGGGACGCTGGGGCTGCCATTGTGGTCGTTGACTTGGCCTTGATCGCTGTGGTCTTCTCGGGAAGAAGTCCGTATTCTGGCAAAAGTCCTTGCTGCCTACGGCTAGCTCGCTGGTCCTTGGCGACGTTGGTCTCGTCCTCCGGTTTCGGGCTTGGGTCGCGGCTTTGCGGGGGCGTCCGCTGCATGGACACAAAAGCACCTCCACCAGATGTCACGTAGTAGTGACGCTGAAGAAAACAGTCGTAAAACTGTACAACGAAACTGGTTGTTTATTGGGCGAACCTGTGCCCACAAAAGCAAGGTACACTCAAGGCACAACGATAACGGCGAACACAGTCGGCGATCGTCGAAAATCTGATCAGCGGCGAAACGCGTCGGCTTTTATACCTGAGTCATCGAAGGTTCTAGATTAATCCCTCATGCCCGCGTGTCTTCCAGAAAGTTCTAGACAATTCGCGTCAGTCATGCAATCAGATAACAGAAGCGTCGGTGAAAACAGGCAATGGAAAGAAGCATCGATAACGTTCTAGAAACTTCTGATACAGGCGCGTCCTGCGCCGAGCGATAACGTTTAACATTTGTTAGCCGGTGGAAAGATAAACATGTATACGTGTCAATATATATATATATATATATATATATATATATATGCATGCTAGACAAATATTTTTAAGAATTCCTTCTTTCCTAAATCCATTTATGAAGACAATCACTCAGCGGCAACAGTGAAGTCCTTGGTTGAGGCTCTTTGATGTTTACTTGAGTGTTCTTATGATTACATCGTGGTTCTTGTGATTACGATCGGAGATGTTTGTTCGGTTCGCGTTCTGTTCAGTTGCTGCAACGTCCCAAAGTGACAGTATGCAAAATGTCTTTTTTACTTGCGAACGTCAACCACGTGGTGGTGGTGGTCTGTGATGGATTGTGCAATGAAGAATATCGGCATTTCCATGGAAGTGTGCAGCGACAACCGCAACGATATCGGCTTATCTTTGCGTAGGGAAACGCATTGTGTGTGTGTGTGTGTGTGTGTGTGTGTGTGTGTGTGTGTGTGTGTGTGTGTGTGTGTGTGTGTGTGTGTGTGTGTGTGCGTGCGTGCGTGCGTGCGTGCGTGCGCGCGCGCGCGATTAGCAATACGTATCTCGCTTACGAGACTGTGGACGCGTGTTGCGTGTAATAAAACCAGTCGTAGTGATCAGGCGCCGAGAGAACTTCAGGACCCGTTATTATCGAACGGGTGAGAGTGAATGAAACGCGATGATTAGTGAGCGCATGTATTTCTAGGCCATCCGCGCTGTGCGCAGCAAAAAAAAAAAAAAAAAAAAAAAAAAAAAAACATGAAAAAGAAAAACTTTCGTTTGAGCCTAATTTATTGACTGAAAGCTATGACTACAAATGAGCTCCTACGATGTTTTGACCACTGCCGAAGCTGCGTGTATACATTTAACAACGGGGAATGCCCAAACTGAACTTTCTTTTTTTTTTCGTTATTGGTGTATTCACCTTCATGGTACGGACTTTAGACCGTGATACTGCACATAAACATGCAAAAGTTGGGTCTTGTAAAGTTGAGAGCAGCAAAGGAGGCAGCAGACACAGCGAAGTTACCGTGCAACGGATTATGTACTTATGTAAGCTTTTGCTTCGTACATTCACATGACTGAGACTAATAATTAAAATTAAATTACGGTGTTTAACATCCCTAAGCCGCACAGCGTCTTATGGGGGGACAGTGTAACGAAAGGCACCGGATTAATTTTGTCCACCTAGGGTATCTTACCGTGCTCCTAAAGCAGGGTGATAAGTTTTTTCTGCATTTCTCCCTCATCTGAATTTAGGCGCCGCTAATTTGTACGGCTCCACTGAGCCGCCGTGTAGTTGTAGACGAAGTTCATCCTGTTATCGTTTAAAGCTACAGTGTAAGTGGGGCGAAAGTCAGTGCATTCACGACAATGCAATACAAATTTGTGTTCGCGAAGACCAGTCATTTAGCGAAGTATCACTTTGTCACCGCGAAAATGCGCATCATCTGTGACAAAATATTCGTTTTCGAGGAGTAATACATTTTTGTGGATGTTTGATCTACGGAAGAGGCGCACTTTCGTTCGTAAATGCTGCCACTTCAAAAAATAGCAATATGCCGGACTTACACGATCGCGGCAGCTGACATACAAGCAGCGCTCTTATGCAGAGAGAATTAAAGTCCCTATATAAGAAAAGTACCGCCATCCTTTGATCAATGCCGCTCCTGTATCTCCGATTAGACGATGATAGCGCGCGCTTTCACTTCTTTATTTATTTTTTTTCCGCCTCAGAGCCATGTTGAAAGTCACTCTGCGCAGTCGCCGGCGGCGGCGCGCGCCCGTTCTGAAACGTGGACTTTCTAGGGGTGCCACTGTCGACTTGCTCTCGCATGCAAAAAGTAAAGAAAAAAAACAAGCGCTTTAGGAGAGGAACATGATACTTAACATGATACGTAGTAGCGCAAAACTCGAAATAAAAGACAACAGTGAGAGAGGAGAGGAAAGGGAAAACGAGCGCTGCTCTGTTTATTCCGAAGCAGGGCTTGCTTCGGAATATGTACACAAGCATACGCATGCGCAAACGCATAAAACACACAAATGGCGCCAGTCAGTCGAAGGCAGTCCAGTCACATTATATGCTTAGCAATCTCATTTCCGAATCATAAAGTGTCACAGTCGTTTGACTAACGCAGGCTAGACCATTGATTTTTATGTGGTAGGCCTCTAACAGTTCACGAGCGGTTTTGTTCTTGCTTTTGCCTAGGATCTTGACATTAAAAAACAGCGGTTCACAGTCGGGACAAGACCTGCAATGCGCAGACAAGTGCGCGGTGGTATCCTTCTTTAAAAGATTTGCGTGCTCTCTCATTCGGTCGTTGACGGAGCGCCCCGTTTGCCTAATGTAGCACTTGCCACAGCTGAGGGGAACCACTCCAGTGGAGCAACGCACGTAACGCTGAACGTGCTGTGCACCCGTTCGTAGCGCCACACGTGATTCGAGGGCAGAGAGACGGAGGAAAGAGTAGATGGCGGTACTTTTTCTGTACAGGGACTTTAGAGAGAACAGGTCGCATGAACGTTTTTTTTTTGCCAACCAGCGCCTGCTTCGGATGCGCGGAAGAGCCCCCCCCCCCCCCCCCCCCCCCCCAGTGCGTGATGTCACGCCGCGGAAGGTATCGAAAGCGGCGTTTCAAACTATCGATAGCGGGCTAACGATTCCCAATGGGCGCAGTATGGAAATAAGCGGGGCCACGGCAGCAAGCCTTCCCTCCTTTGCTCCGCCCTGCTATGCTAGGAGTCATTTAGGCCTTTTTTGTTCCTTTTTGATATACGAGGTTAAGAAGGGCTTTTATAGTGCCTATAAATGCCTATCTTTAATATCGGCGCCTATATGAACACTATTTAGCCTCAAGTTTCGCTTTCGAGTGCAGTTAGAGACCGTTATTCATGTTACCGGGCAACATTGACTGTTCGGAACTCTATGGAGTTCAACCAACTCGCGGAAAACAAGCAGCATTGAAATGGGACGCGCCGGCCACCATACGCCGCCGCGCTGACATTGCGCGAGCGGTTGGCGAATGCGAAACCGCGGAGAGCCGTCAGGGGAAATGCGAGTGAAGAGCAAAAGAAGAAAGAAAATTTTCATGTGCACGCGGCTTCTGTTTTGTTTGTAATTTACTTTTTAAGGTGTTCACCACCGTCCGGCGCTCCTTCTCAGCGTATGAGATCATTCTCAGTGACAAGAGGCACAATTTTGAATCCAAAAATCTGGAGATGGTGGTAGTTTGCTATTGTTTCCACAATCTTCACAGTGATTCTTACACTACGATCCGCGTGCTCTCCAAACAGATTTCGTCAAACACGTGCACTTCAAATGGGCGGAAGTATTTGGCAGTGTTGGGACGTCTTGCCTGTACAATTCGGATAATGTCAGTGTATATGAGAAAATTGCCAAGAGTTGTACCTAACAATCCTCATGTATGAACGTGCTAATTTTTTAATAAATCGTAGTCTCTCTTGCATTTGTTATTTGCCTGCTTTTGTTTTGTCTTAATTTATTTCCGTCCGGCAGACAGAAAGTATCGCTTTTTTATCAGTACTCCCAGCTTTCAAGTATTTTTTTTTTTCATGCCTGTTTCACTATATGCGACGCTCGAGTACAGTGGCCATTGAACATAAATATGAGCAGTGTGCTTATTGAATTAGGCCAATTGATCGTCATTAGTTGAGCAGTTTTATGGGACAATTGCACGGCTATGTTTAACTGCCGGCACCTTTGTGCCATCGTAGACAATAACATTTCTTTTTTTCCTATCGTAGATATAGGCCGCGCACGTCTTCGTTTGAAATTATTTGCATTTCTGTAAAAATGTATTGTGCCTATATTTACGACGTTGTTTTGGGGGCCTATTTTTGGCAGGCAAAAGTATACGGCCGATAGTGCTCTTGGCGCTGAGCTTGGCACAGTGCCAAAAACACTTGTCGGGGATGGTTTCGGTGCCGAGTCACGTGACATTTCTATAAAATGAAACTAATACCACCCAAGGAAAGCTGTCTCCACTTCAGACGACGACAGACGACGACAAGTGTGTTTTCTTGATTAAAGGTGAAGGTAAAGTTTCTTCCGTTCATCTCGCGTCACATTCGCGGTTTTTATTCGTTTATTTTTAATTCTTTAAATTTCAAATGAATAAATGCTTTGTACGTTGGAAATATATTTATAGGTGAGTCTTGAGTTTGTTTACAAAGATATGATCAAATAGGTGTCCACATTTTCTGCCCATTTTTACCTGCTCAGTGCCTTGCTTTGCTGAGCACGAGGTCGCGGGATCGATTCCTGGCCGCGGCGGCCGCATTTCGGTGTAATGCAGAAATGCCCGTGCACTTTAAACATCCCAAGTTGGTCAAAATTAATCAGCTGGTGGTTTTGGCACGTAAAACCCCAGAATTAGATTTTAATGATCTGCTATAATATCCTCTTCCTAGTTTCGTGCTACACGCAGGTTGATGACACTTGTTCCCATCGTACTATTCTGCTGTAACATAATTTGTGCAATTTAAACCGACTCTAGTGTCATCCGTAGACAAGTGTGTGTTGGTTCACACGCAACGGGCACGAATTGTGGTTTTGCACTGACTTTTTAGTGCCTATTTGTGTTCTTTGTGCCTTTTGTTAGCACCTGTAAATGCTTTGCAGTCCTCTTTTAACATTATAGCGTTAAAGGCCCCGTGTCGCGGAAAATCTGGTTTGGGCGGCGTTGTCCATTAGAGAAAAATTATCCCTAACCGTGCATAGGAGTTACTCAACTAATCGAATTTCTCAAAGCAAAATGCGTCAGAAAATGCACATAGTGCGATTTACAGACATGTAATTGGAATATACGACAAAACATAATTCTGTTACACAAACCCCTTTTCCAGCTGCCATTTAGTGGGAGAGGCGCACCCCGATCGGTTCCATCGAGATGGCGCTCGCATCAGTGGGGGGAAAGAAAAGAACCACAAAGTCGTGCATAGCGTTTGAAACCAGCGTTGCCACTACGGTTACATAAGCTGCAGTTGCCGGGAAGCGTAAGAAGCAGTCGGGGATCTTTGAATGCTATTGCGTTCCACTCTGAAAGGCGAAGCATCCTCCAAGTTTTTGTTTGGAAAGCACATTTGGTTACTTCTTTCTACAACGCCTGACAAACACTGTTGGTAATGGCAACGCATCTTAGCAAATACGCACTAGTGAGTTGAGCTTTTGAATTGAGCTCTCACCTCCAGCCCGCTGACTGGTTAGCAATGCCAGATCAAAATTCATCCTTCACCTTTTCGATCACCAAAGTCCTTTTTTGCCACTAGACACACAACGCACTTCAGGCGATTTGAGAGAGAATGTTAGAGTACTTTGCGAAAGGTGTACTTTAGATGGTTCTGTACTGTAGCTAGGAAAGACTGTTGGTTGTGGATTGCGCTGTGCATGTCTTATGCGGAGGCGTGCAAGTCCACTGGAAGTACTGTCTACGTGGTTTCCTTTTTCGGCACTTCCACTCCTTTTTGTGGTTGTACAGACAAACCAGCCGGTGGCAGCTCTGAACGATGTAATAGATTGCGAGTTGGGACACTTTCACAGAAAAACTTAGTGCCTTGTTTGGAATACCCATGGGTCGAAAGGCAGCCGCAACGAAAGAGCTATCCATCTGCGCTCAGACGTCCACTGGACCATACATATCCTACATTCGTATGTCTTGGCTCTTTGCCGTAAAGTCGACAGTGACATGACGGAGTCGTACAAGGTTGGTCACGTGCTAAAGGTAATCGCAGAAGATGAGTTCAGCCTACAATCGAATCTCGATAATTCCAACTCGAAGGGGCCCGAAAATTTATTCGAATTAAAAGAAGGACGTATTTTTCAAGTATGCACGAACGGCGCGAGTCGTGAAATATGCGGCGTGCAAGCGCATAGCGAGCGCGGCCACTGCCCACGCCGGCAGTGAGTGAGTGTCAAATTATTAGGAGGCTAAGCTACTGCCAGGCTGTGTTTCATGATGGCGTCTTCAGCTCGTGCCAGGACCCGTGTCTGGATGTCTCGGTCGGTGCTGGACGGCGGGCGGGGGATCTTCCGGGCAGCCCCAGAGGATGTGGTTTAATGAGGCAACGCCGCCGCACAGGCGTGGATCAATGACACCATTGTGCGAATACACTAGGGGGCACGCAAAGGTCTGGAGGCCAGGCGATCTCGGACCGCTTGGGAAGACTGCCATGTGGGGGTGCTTAGGCGTACCGTTCCGAGGCGACAGTGCTGGGTAATGTCGTGGTAGTTGACCAGGGGCTCACCGCGAGCGTGTTGGTGAGCCGACTCGTTGCCGGGGTGGCCCGAGTGGGCTGGGACCCAGACTATGCGACGCGGTTCGTCTTCCAGTAGGAGTGCTTGGACAGTATGACGCTGGCATCGGTCGAGGTGGCGGCTAAAGCGATGGCCGCCTCCTCAGCCTCGACGACGTAGGGTGTTCGAACGGTGGCGGCTGTGAGGGCACTCTTGTATGCCCGGCGGGTGAGGACGTCGACCTTGTCGTGTTCCGATTTGAGAAGACGAGTATAAGGAAGGCCGCACGTGAGACGGGAAACTACGAAAGCGTCGACTAAGCGGAGGGGATCGTGTTCGCGCATGCCCGTGCGCCGCGCTCGGACACGAGCGAGCATGCGCGCGGTTTGCTGAACCGAAAGCGAGAGCTGGTGTGAGCATTATGGCGGTTGGAGCACGCGCAGATGAGAGACGACGGGAGTGGAATTGGCGTGAATCGGGATGTGAGGCGTCTTGTGGCGACGCCGGTCGGGGGACCGCATGGGCCGATTTGGCCGCCGAGCAAGCGAGACCGGCCGCGTGCACGTGACTAGTGACGACGTCAGTTCCGCATTGCAACGTCTGCTCAGTGTGCCCGTCGGAGCCAGACTCAAAGAGCGACGTCGTCCGCGTTGTGTTTGAGATCGGGGATACGGTTGAGCTTGTCGGGGAGTGAGCGAAGGCGAGATTGAAAAGGAAACACGACAAGACGGCGCCCTGAGGGTTGCCACGAGATCCAACCGCATACGTGGGAGACAGTGGCGTACAGAAATTTTGTTCGGGCGGGGGGGTCACGTTGCAACGCAGCCGCCTCCTTATAGTATTTGTCGAGGGATCAAATACATGAATAATAACTCCATTACCAATGTCATTGTATATTAGATGCTGCAAACGAATTATTGAATGCTACGCACTGTCAAGTAAAATATGTATTTTTTCATAGAATAATCTTTCGTATGTCCCAAAAATAGCGGCAGAAATAACTCATATCAATTCTTCCGCGCTTTTTTGTCCATTTATTAAGTAAAGAAAATATCACACGAACTTTAGAACTATATCATTTCGAAACCAGCAAATCAGTGCGTGCAGCTGATATGAAAAACGTAAAGGCCATGAAAAGAACAAGTTGAGGACAAATATTTTGATGAATGTTTGTCATTCAAGAACCTTGCTTGCATACATTTTTGTACATATGTTGCGCAACGGCCAGGGAAAAACCTCAATGACGCTGCCATTTGTTGCAATAGATTGCGCAGGAGCAGTTGTTAAAGGTCGTGTATTGTAATTACACCGAGATTATAGTCGCAACAGTGAGTACATATAAAAAGCAGGAGTTCCGCAAAATATGCATTATAAATGCGAAGATAGAATGGAATATGCAAATGCGAAGATACAACTTGATAAAGTACAAAAAAGTGCCACTGGAAACAGTTCACTGCTTGTATATACAACACCTCGCAACCAGATAAGTCTCCAATAAATCTACACATTTAAGCAAACGTCACTGTATATAATGCTTCAAACAAGGCAAATAAACATGTTGTGCAGTCACAGACGATCCAGGCACGAACAAAACTATGATCGCAGAAATCCTGATATGTACTTGGGCCATGCGGCGGTCGCGACCGCACCATATGGGTAGAATAATAGCGAATAATGCCGAAATCAGTACGAAAATGTGTAATTTAACTGCCTGCAGAGCGGACAACAAATATTCTGCATCCAAAATTAAAGAAGGTTATTGTTTCGGTTCAAAAAAGAAGTAAAAGCAGGTAGCTAAAAAGGAAAGAAAAGGCCAAACGAAAGCCACAGATGATGCGGCAAATTGAACTACCCAATATCCGAGTGTGTTTGTTGGGAAACGCCGCGTGCGCCGGGCTTTCAATGAGCAAGGTCGGTCAAAGTTGGTTATTGATGTCCTCGTAATTTTCGCATTCGCGTGATAATTTTGATCATGATGCGAACTATTAGAATAAACAGAAAAAAATTCTGCGGTTTTAAAAGCTAATGAACAGTCATACGTTTTTATAATTACGAGTTTATGGACCTGATGGAACAGAGCTTTTTACTTGCATTGATTTTTGCTGCTTCGCTATCTAAAGGCCAAACTTCACTCGGCGGGAAAGTTTAGCGAAGCGCTCAATGACTTCGGACACGTTGACGCCGACCTCTCTGTGGGTGTATAGAAGCACCAGCCTAACCATGCGTTCCTCAGACATTGTAGAGCGCAAGTATTTTTTAAATTTTTTTTAGTAATATCATGTTAAAAAATATTCTCTCTGCGCTGGAAGCGATCACTGGAAGGGTGACTAGAATCTGCAGCAGTTGGTACACATTTATATAGAACCTGCAGTCGCAATGAGAGGGGCCGTCTATTCCGGTTCTCAAACCTAAAAATTGGGATGGACGTCATTCGAGGGCAGGAAAGCGGTGGGCAAGGAGAGTTTTCAGTTATTTGTACATGAGGAATACAAAATGGAGGAAGCTGACCAGAAAACTGTCAATCAAATATTTGGACTGCAGCAGGGGTGCAAACCAGGAAACAGCGGTTAAGAAAAAGGTTAAGGAAACAGAGAGGGGTCTGTGGAAAACAGGGATGCAGACGAAATAAGCACTGGGAACATACCGAACTTTCAAGCAAGAAATTGCCAAAGAAAATATCTACGATAATTCTAGGGGAAGCTCTTTGTTGTTTGAAGCCAGGACGGGAGTATTGCGGACTAAGATGTACCGAGTCAAGTACCAAGGTATAGACACGTTGTGCTGTGCGTGTGGAGAAGAAGAGGAAACGGCTGAACACCTCATACTTTTCTGTAAAGGGCTTAACCCTACAGTGCAAGGCAACGGGGCTGGTTTTTTCAAAGCATTGGGGTTTAGGGACAGTGAAAGCAAAATAGACTTTAAGCGGGTAGAAATAACCAAACAAAGGTTATCTGATTGGTGGATAAAATCAAGGCAGGGGTGAAATTTCACCCACCACAAAGTACAAAATATGTTAATAGTCATGGCTAGGTGGCGTATGCCACCGCCCGGTTTAAAGGGTTCAGCCTCATCCATCCATCCATCCATCCATCCAAACCTAAAAACACTCCTTCGATATCGTTGGCATCCTTGTTTAGGTACCTTGCACAAACAGTAAGCCGTTTGATTCCAGCAATATCCGCCGTTTCGTCAGCAAGTATAGAAAAGCAGCCTGCAGCGTTTACTTTTGCATCTAGGCTTTCTTTAATAATTTCACCACAAATTTCTGTAATTTGGTATTGTACATCTTGGCTTAAATACGAGGCATTACTGGGGCAACTTTCCAAATAGTTCTTCAGATATGCATCTCCACCATCAACTCGCATGCGAATAAGCGCTCTGAAAATACCAGTATTTTCAGCGGGGGCTTTGCTTAAATCTATAGGACCGCTATCCCTATGGCCACGGAGAGCCAAACATTAGACAGTTTTAGTTTAGCGTGGTTACCGGAATAGCGGGATCGAAGTGCGCATGCGCAGAACGCTAACCGACCCATACCGTTTACCGTGCGCACGCTATTTCTCAGAGTTAACGTTACCGTGTTAGCGTGGTGTACGTAGTGTACGTAAAACATGGCGGCGGCCCCGGTCCCGCGTATTTACAATTGCTAGTAGGTACCACGACCTCCTCTATAAATTGGCGACCTGCTCATACCGGCCCTCTCTAAGGCAGCTCGTGACTCCACTTTTGAAAGTCACGTGCTCGGGCAGTTGCCAAAAATGCCGCGAGAGGCCGCCACTACTTACCCCCATAGCAGACGACGCGACAACTAGAAATGGTCGAAACACTTCGGAACGGCGACCGCGTTGTTAGTCAGTACAGTGTGCCGTGCCTTGTGTTTTCGTTTTCTTTTATTTAAGTACTTGCAAAACTTTGTTAAAAATGGTTCTCTGTTCAATTAATGCGCCCAGACGAGGCCAAAATGTGTAGTAGACACCTTGACGGCTTGCGACTACATCGACCTAGCTCAGCACTGCCGACTGTTCCCAAGCACGGTTTTGTGTACGCACCGTAAAAACAGTTGCTACTGTCGCTCTGCGTAAATACGCATTCAATTCCACGCGTCCACTATCACGGCATCTTCGCTAATACAGTAGATATGCGGGATGAGAATAGCAATCGAAGCGCTGCGGTGCACAGCAAGCGGTTCTCACGGGTTCTCACAGGTCGTGGTAGGTACAGCGTTTGACCGCTGGCGCCACGCTGCGCCGCTCGCGCGTACCATGTTTCGAGCCGCCGCCGTTGGAACGGAGGAGGCGTTGACGGAGAAAACGCTGGGCTGGTGGTGACTAGCCTGCTGTTGGGATCGGTGGTATTATAAACGCATCACTGTTTTGATGATCCAAATATAATGTCACTATCAGGGAGGGAGCAGTCTCTCTGACTGGAGCAGTATTTTTTTTATTTGGGGTGTTGCCACGCTGCGCTCCGCAACACCTCAACGACCGCCGCTTCGCGTTGGCGCCCGGTACCACGGCTGCCGCCGTGGCACCGGGGTTCAAACGACCACGCTGGCAGAGAGGAAAAAAAGAAAAAGAAAAACGTGATATTAAGAAAAAATTCTAGCCCGGGCGGGATTCGAACCAGCGAACGCATGATCCCAAAGCGAGCGCCGTAGCCACTCAGCCATACAGGCACTTTTTTTTTTCTTTCATGGTATTTATTACGAATACGTAAGATATTTCCATAGCGGCCAAAACAGTCAGCCGCGTCTACAGGCACAAAACAAACACTTCACAGTACAATTATTACGGTAAGAGTTCTCTAAAAGTGAGGCAAAAGGATACACTTCAACAACAACGGATACCAGTCTGGTTGGGAGTCTCTCTGATCATAAAAGTCTTTCAGCTGTGAAATCAACCGAATGAAATGTGATCTCGAAGATACAATTGGTTCTGCATTCCGATCTATCATGCGAGTTTTCCATAAACTGTGCAACGCCATAAGCAGGAGCATATCAAAAGGCACATCGTCACATTGAGGTTGTATCAGATATCGTATTGTATAAGCATTTATATCAAAATCCTTTTTTAAAGTCCTTTGGAGAACGTCCCAAAACAATATGGCATCCTTGCAATCAATAAAACAGTGTTCCATGGTTTCCGGGACATTACAGAGACGACAGTTTATCGAAGATACAAAGATTCCTTTCCTATTTAACCAGGTTTTAACAGGTAACGTTTCAGTGTGCACTTTGAAGAAGAATGTTTTAGTGTGAGGAGGAATAGGCATTTTACAGACCCGTGTAAGGACGTCATCTCCAGGTAAGCCGATGTACAGCGATCGGTATAACGGAGGTTTAAAAAGCATATCAATTAGATCTTTATTTAGATTTTTCCTTGAGATAGAAAATAAGTACTCATTTGAGAACCTCACTGCAAGAAAACGCACTGAGAGGCACACTTCACGCATGAATCCCTGCAAATATGGATGTGAAGCAAAATTTGTCGAAATTACTAAATTTGGTAAAACGTTGACGAGATTAACTTGCAAGAATGCCCGAAGTAATGGCCACGCCTCGAAGGGTTGCATTCATGCAAACCATATCATTGCGTTCGAGCGCCCTCGGCGAAAGAAACCACCTAGAAACGCGGTACGCGCGAGCGGCGCAGCGTGGCGCCAGCGGTCAAACGCTGTACCTACTAGCAAATGGAGTGTTGCGTTCCCCCGGTCGCCCGCTTCGAACTGAATTTGGCATTGTTTTTGTAGAATTCACTTCGTTCGTAGCAAATGACTGCGTAAACGGCTTTTGCTTAGTCTCATGCCGCTTCGCCGAGAGAGTGTTATGGCTAATCTTGAGGAATTTTCGAGATCGCTTCTCGTTTCGAACGCGCCTAAGCCTTACGAGAAAATTTTTTTCTGAGATGCGAGCGCCATCTGTCGCTAAAGTCGGGAGATAGGCGCGACGACGGCATATGGCCTCTGAGATGGAAGGATTTCGGAGGCTATGGTAGACAGCTTGTACTGCTGTCTGGTTCGTTGCAGATCGACGGACATGTGAAGTAAAAATACAACGCGCTCCTGGCTTCCATTGCGCTGCCTATCGCACTTTCCGGACGCACACACACATAGAATTAGGTGTCCTGTGTATGCAAAATTCAAAGCGTAATGGAATAGCGTCCCGCACGTAAACTACGCTATCACGCTATACTAAAACTCTCTTTCTGCAAAGTTCGTTTGCGGAACGGTAACGCTATTTCCCGTAACCCCGCTATTACGCTAACGCTAAACTAAAACTGTCTATTGTCGCCCGCAAAAAAGAACTGCCTCAATAATAGGCCGTTAACTTTCTTCAGTTTTCCTTATTTTACTATGCTTGCCCTGGTCCAGCTGATCGATCACATTGGGTGCGCTTCCTGAAAATTGTAGGAGAAAATTATCAGCTGCCAACTGATAGTCACGGGGATATTTAGTATTTTCGTGTGTGTGGAAGACTGCGAGCACGTGCTTACATTTCTGCAAAGGCTTGGTCGCGAGGGCTCCAGTGCGCGCATGTTGGCCCAAGTATATAAGAACATTAAACCCATAAAATTCCAGAATTGAAAACCTAAAGCACGCCTTTGGAAATGTCAGTGCACTAGTCGCGTCAAAGGTTTATGACTTTATACCCATAAAGTCTCGGAATTAAAATCCATGCGCTCCGTAGATTCCGCGGCCGCTGCGAGATGCCGCAACGCGCCCGATCGCTATCGAAAAGCCCTTGAAAGTTTGTGCTCAGATGGGGCTCCCTGCGTTATGTGACTCCAGGTGCAAGGGTGTTGCCAAGAAATCCAGCCCGAGTTCGCAATGTTCGTGCCGAAATGTCTTTTCGAGCGTGAAAAAGACATTGTAGACAAAATACAGAATGATTCCTGGCGCCGGTGGTTGTTTTGGTCGGCGGTGCATGCCAGTACGAAAAAATTTCGGGGGGAGGGGCTGAAGCCCCATCAGCCCCCCCCCCCCCCCCCCCCTTGCTGCGCCCCTGGTGGGAGACGAGAGATCTACGATGATTTCGGCCGTGCGGGCTGTGAGGAAGGAGCGAATTTAGTGGTAGGTGCGAGAGCCGGGGTTGATGGCGGCGAGTTCGGTAAGAATAGCGAAATGGGAGACGTGGTCCAACGCCTTGTGTAGGTCGAGGCTAAGGAGAGCCTTAGTGTCCGAGAAGGTGTGTGGATCGAGGAGGTCGTGGTGGAGTTACAAGCGGACGTCTTGCGTGGAGAGGTGGGGGCGGAAATCAATCATGACGTGGGGAAGGAGGTGGTGAGCGTCCGCGTACGTTTGCAAGCGAGCTAGGATGACATGTTCCATAAGCTTGCCGACGCACGAAGTGAGTGAGATGGGCCGGAGATTCTCGATTGTGAGTTTCTTGCCCGGCTTGGGGATGAGAGCCACGCGAGCGTGTTTCCACGACTGGGGGAAGTTGCCGGAGCGCCAGCACACCTTGAGGAACAAAGTGAGGGCAACGACTGAAGGGGCGTCAAGATTTCGGAGGAGTTTGTTGGGAATGCCATCAGGACCGGGGCGGAGGTGGTCGGAGCTTGTGTAGCGCCGCGTAGACTTCAGCTTCCGTGATATCGGCGTCCAGTTCGGGGTTGGGGCCCCGGAGTAGTAGGACGCGAGAGGGGGAGAAGAGGTGCCGGGGGGTGGCAGCTGGAGGTATTTGGCGGTCAAGTATGCTATCAGCAACGGAGTGTCGCTGGGGTAGGCCCGGACAACGCGTTGTAATTGCTGCCGATCGACCGACTTGGTGGAAGCAGGGTCAAGGAGGTGGCGGAGGAGATGCCAGGATTGCTTGCAGCCCAACTGACCGGAGAGCCTGAGCAAAGCTGCGCCCACTGTTGGCGGGCGAGCACAGTGGTGTGATGCTCGATCTCGCGATCGAGGCACGCGATGCGGCTGCGTAGGCGACGGTTGTGACGTTGCTTATGCCAACGGTTGGTGAGGCTAACAGTGAGGTTGGTGAGGTTGAGCGGCTAACAGGTGGGCGAAGCGGGAGTCAAATGCCGGTGGTCCTCCGTGGTGGGGACCGAGGCGGTGACCCCGTCGAGGTCCGCCAGTAGCTGGTTGGTCCACATCGAAAGGTCCTCGATGTCGGGGACGGCAGAGTGCAGCCGGTGGGCTCGGAACGCATCCCGATCCGTATAGCGGGTCTTGTGCGGGCGCGGCTTGCACGGGGAGGTACGGACTTGAATGGCGAGGACGTAGTGGTCGCTGCCCAGGGACTGATGTGTATTGGACCAGCGCGCGCCGTGCACGTAACGGCAAAAGCTGAGGTCCGGAGTCGTGTCGCGGCACACGCTGTTGCCGATGCGCGTGGGCTGCGTGGGGTCGGTGAGCAGGAGAGGTGGAGGTCGTGTGCGAGCTGCCACAGCCTCGTGTCGGGGCCATCGGCCTTCGAGTAACCCCAGTCCGGATGTCTAAAGTGTAAGTCACCGAGAATGAGGAGGGGGGATTTGGCGGCTCTCGCTGCAGCAGCGGCATGGAGCAGAGCAACGAGGGACAAGTCTTTGGTGACGCGTGGGGGGCGTAAACATTGATAATATAAAGAGAGGGCTCTTCACGTTGCTGAGGTAGAAGCTCGAGAAAGACATGGTGGACTGTAGGGAAGGGTAGATCGGCTCGATTGACCGTGAGCGTCCGCCGAGTGAGGACGGCCGTGACGGATTGGGGCAGAGGGTGATGAGCCACTTCGTCGTGGGCGACGTAACCCTAGAGGGAAACGGTGGCGTGAGTCTCCTGTAGTACGATGACGTCAGGAGCGGCCGAGGGGTCGATCCAGTTGTTGCAGGTGTAGAAGGAGGTGGTTACGCTTGGGGCGAAAACCACGGCAGTCCCACTGCCAAACGATGACGATGGAGCGGTCAGCCATGATTCGCGGAAGTAAAAGGTGTCGCTTCGGCCGGTGCTTGCGAGGGTCGGGCGGCAGAGGATGAGGTGGTGCGGGCGTGGAGGGATGGCTTGGCTCGGATAGTTGCGAGCATGGAATTTTGAAGGGTATCGACCGTCGATAGAAGAGATCGGAAGTAGAGCACTGCACGGGCCCGGGCTTTTGGGCCGGGCCGGGCCGTCCGAAGCGTTTGTCGGCGGGCTCGGGCCAGGCCCGGGCTTAAAGCCGCGTTAAAGCCCGGGCCCGGGCTTGAGGGCGCGGGCCCGGGCCGGGCTCGGGCTTGAAGGCGCGGGCCCGGGCCAGACTCGGGCCCGCTCATTGAAGGGCCAATTAGGCCTTCGAACACACGCGACCGTTATGCATTGCATGTTTCAATGCATTCTGTGCCAAGCTGAAGTGACACGTGCAAGATGACTGTCATCATCATCATCATCATCAGCCTATATTTATGTCCACTGCAGGACGAAGGCCTATCACTGCGATCTCCAATTAACCCTGTCTTGCGCTAGCTGATTCCAATTTGCGCCTGCGAATTTCCTAACTTCATCACCCCACCTAGTTTTCTGCCGTCCTGGACTGCGCTTCCCTTCTCTTGGTATCCATTCTGTAGCTCTAATGGTACATCGGTTATCCATCCTACGCATTACATGGCCTGCCCAGCTCCATTTTTTCCCCTTAATGTCAACTAGAATATCGGTTATCCCCGTTTGTTCTCAGATCCACACCGCTCTCTTGACTGTATATCTTATCAGATGACTATATCTTATCAAAGAAAATAGTAAAACAGATGGAGTTCTCATTTTTAACAGCGGAGGTGTTTCAGCCGGGTCTAATGTGTCCGCTGAATCCAAAAATGTCGGCCGATCCTGGCAGCAGTGCAGAAAGGGTCCAAGCGCAATAGCACATACACCTGTGAACTAGCGAAGCTGAGCCTGGTTAAGTCTAGCTAAGAATGGTGGGGACTAATTGCATATCGATAGGAAATTGATAGCCAATCAATAGCTAGTCGATAATTGATCAATAGTCAATAAATTCCCGAAAATGCTGGGGATGACTTTAGCCTAGCCCAAATACGTGGCCAATACCTTACGATAGCCAATCGACAGCCAATCAATAGCTAATCGATAATTGATTAATAATCAATAAATTCGGATAAGTTGGTAGTGCTTAACATATCCCAAATACGTGGCCAATATCTTGCAATAGACAATCGATAGCCAATCAATAGCTAATCGATAATCAATCAATAATAAATCAACTCCGGGAAATGCTGGGGATGACTTGGTAGTGCTTAGCCTAGCCCAGAAGCCAGGACTAGCTAGGTGCCCATCATCTCTGCTGTCTCTTTAGCATTGCGCCGCCAGTGCAAGCTACGCAAATTTTTTTTTTTCTTTTCCGCAAAAACGAACATTGTTTCCGCGTAAGGAAAAATAAATTATACAAAGAACCACTCTTGAAACCATTTCCATGTTACCGCTTTTGCGATCGCACTATTACCAGTGTCGATACTATGGCATTATTTTAGCGCTAAGGCCAGTTACTTTTGTGCTTCAATGCATAAAACAGCGTTTTCTTCAAAAAGTTAACTGGAACGCCCATGCATTTCGTCGGACACTTTGAAAGTTAGTATATCGAAACTGCTTCAGTCTTGAGAATTCGTTCGAAGTGGATACGCCTTGCGAACTCAGCGGCTATAATTCGTAGATTGAAAGATGTGCCGTAAAATAATTAATTAAAAAGTTAATTCGCGTAATTATGTTAAATATTCAATTAGGCCATCAATGTCAGAATTAGCTTGGAACTATATAAAACAATTAGCATCCTTAGAGCGTCGTCGCATTAATGCGAACACAAGAAATCCTGAGATATGGTCCATTCCATACTTCAGAACACTCTATAAGCTTCAGTCGTTAATACATTACCTACCATTCACTTTGAACAGATACAAAAATGGCGGTAATTTCAGTAAGAAAGAACTCAGCTGACATTTTGGTCGCTTGCAGTGTATCTGATGTGATTATTATTCTGCCTTTGTGTATGGTTCTGAGTGTATAATGTAAATCCTGTTTCGTTTTCTTAGCAAATGTTGATCTTGTAAAATTCAGTCTCATGCTATGTTGTATAGGTGGTGTTTCTTTGTTTTGTATAGCTAGTATTGTTATTGTAGTGTTGTTTAAAATGCGTTCTGTTAAAAGTTTTTCCAATTCTGTTAACTCGCCGTGACGCAAATATTCTTTGTCTTTCCGTTCATAGCTATTTCGTCTATGAGGAATTCCAGCGAGAGCTGAAATATATGTGAATTATTGTGCATGTGTGCACACTGTTTGCTGTACTATTGCCTTGCCTGGTCTTTTGGGTCACGTCAAGCTACATCATCATCATCATCATCAGACTATTCATGTCCACTGCAGGACGAAGGCCTCTCCCTGTGATCTCCACTTCCCGCAGTCATCGGAATCTGCACAGCTCGCATTGCCATCACTGGTCACCATATATCTGTTTTGTTTATTGTTCTCGAGCAATGCCCCAAAGATGTCATTCTTGTACTCGATTTCTTGTCGGCCCATGCCACTCTTATTGACTGTGCAACCAGCGTCCTTCAACTTGAGCTTCCTCAACTTGCTGATGTTCCAGTTTTACCGTCACACCGCTTATGCTCTATCGATTATGTTCGGTTGTCACTGCAAGCAGCCACGTGTGTTGCCTTGACGATGGCATCACTGTGCAACCAGCGTCCTTCAACTTGAGCTTCCTCAACTTGCTGATGTTCCAGTTTTACCGTCACACCGCTTATGCTCTATCGATTATGTTCGGTTGTCACTGCAAGCAGCCACGTGTGTTGCCTTGACGATGGCATCACCAGTTCCAGACGGCGACTACATAGTATCTCCACTAATTGACGTGCTGTTGACCCGAAATATTGCTGTGCCGCACACCCTCGTGACTGCTGTCGACAACCATGTCCAGCTCCCGCTCCTCAACTTCAGCAACTCGACCCAAGCTCTCCCGCAAGGCATCTCAGTTGCCAACGTGTCAGCACTTGATGAATGCGACGTCGCGGCATTAGACGCCGGCACTTGTTCGTCCTTTCTCTCAATCGGCCCGGCAAGTCCACTCCCCGACGAAATTACCACAATGATTGCCCCTGATCTTCCGACCTGTCAAGCGGCGGAACTCCACCACCTCCTAACGACCTATAGGGATGTCTTCGACTTCAATGACCGCCCTCTAAGTCAAACATCTCTTGTAAGTCATCGAATACGTAATGCTATTCCTATCAGATGGCGACCATATCGTGTGCCCCATTCCGAACGCTAGGTCATACAACGAGAAGTCGACAAGATGCTCTCCAAAGGCGTCGTAGAGGCTTCCTCAAGTCCGTTAGCGTCACTTGTCATCTTGGTCAAAAAGTGGGATGGCAGCTGGAGATTTTGCGTCGACTATCGTGCCTTAAACAAAATAATGTGAAAGGATCAATGACTTGGACTGAGAAAAAACTGCTTTTATCACACCGGACGGCCTCTTATCGGTTCAAAGTTATGCCCTTTGGACTGTGCAACGCCCCCACAACGTTCGAACGCATGATGGGCTCTCTCCATCATGGCAACAAATGGTCCATCTGCCTCTGCTACCTAGACGACGTCATTGTGTTTTCCCCAACATTTGAAAGTCACCTTACTCGTTTGGCGACCATTCTAGCTGTCTTTCGTCGAGCAGGACTCCAGCTAAACGCCAAAAAGTGTAATTTCGGCAGACAACAAATCACTGTGCTTGGTCATCTTGTAAGTGCTACGGGTGTCCAACCTGACCCTGCTAAGATTAGCGTTATCGAGAACTTCCCTGTGCCCTTGTCTACTAAAGCTGTTTGGAGTTTTGTTGGATTATGCTCGTACTTCCGCCATTTTATACGCACTTTCGCCATCATAGCCCGACCCCTAACCGACCTCCTAAAGAAGAACGCGCCCTTCTCGTGGGGCCACGACCAAGCGGCTACATTCCTGGTGCTGACCAACTTGCTCACTTCGCCGCCTATATTGGCTCACTTCGCCCCATTCGCGCCTACTGAAGTTCGCACAGATGCTAGTGGGCATTGAATTGGGGCTGTCCTCGCGCAGCACCAGCACGGCCAAACACGTGTTATTGCACACGCCAGCCGCCTGCTCTCCACAACTGAACGGAACTATTAGATCACAGAGCGCGAGTGCCTTGCGATGGTTTGGGCTGTCGCAAAATTTCGCCCGTATTTGTACGGCTACGCATTCTCGGTTCTTACCGACCAACACACTCTTTGTTGGCTGTCATCGCTCAAGGACTCAACTGGTCGCCTTGGTCGCTGGGCTCTCAGACTACAGGAATATACCTTTGAGGTAATTTATAAATCTGGCAGGCTACATCACAATGCCAATTTTCTTTCGCGCCATCCGGTGGACCCTGTTCCTTGCTGACCATGACAATGATTCCTGTCTGCTCCCCATATTTGATTTGTGCAACATCGGCTCCGAACAGCGTCGGTATGTAAACCTAAAGCTCACCATTCAGCAACTCTCTTCTGCACGTTCCGACCCTTCTCTATGCCAGTATGTTCTACGCAATGCGGTTCTATACTGTCGCAACATGAAACCTGACAGGCCGGAATTTTTGCTGCTAGTTATACCCCTACACCTGCGTACCACCATTCTACATGATGCAGAACACCTGGGCGTTTCACGCACCTATGACCGCGTGCAACAGCAGTTCTTTTGGTCTGGCTCGTATCGTTCGGTGCGCCAATACGTTGATGCCTGCGAGTGCTGTCAGCGCCGCAAACGTCCTGCTCTTCCACAGGCTGGCCTGCTTCAACCTGTCGAAATTCCACCGGAGCCCTTCTTTCACAACGGCCTTGACTTGCTCGGACCTTTCCCTACATCCGTGTCCAGCAACGAATGGATTGCCATCCCAACTGACTACGCGACCAGATATGCCATCACGCGTGCCATGCCCAGTAGCTGTGCTACAGACGTTGCAGACTTTCTGCTCAATGACGTCATTCTTCGACATGCGGCTCCGCACCAGCTTCTTATGGATCCATGGCCGCTGTTTCTTGCAAAGGTCATTGACGAAACTCTTCGTAGCTGCTTTACTGAACATCGCCTTACGACAGCCTACCATCCACAGATCAACGGTCTTACCGAGCGGCTCAACCGAACTCTCACAGGTACGCTGTCCATGTATGTGTCTACTGATCACCGCGATTGGGGACGCCACCCTACTCTACATTACTTTTGACTACAACTCATCCAGGCATGACACCGCCGACTATTCGCCGTTCTTTCTCCGGTACAGCCACAACCCTGCACTGCCCTTCGAGACGCTCCTTCCTGCTGATCCCGCTGTACCAACCGCACATGCTCAGGATGCCCTCTCTCGAGCCAGAATGGCTCACCAAGTTGCTCACTCTAGGCTATGTGCGTCGCAGGCCTCCCAAAAAAGAGTGTTATGATAACCGGCACCGCGAAGTAAGTACCCTCCTGAATCTCTGGTCCTGCTCTGGATGCCGTCTCGACGCCAAGGCCGTGCGAGTAGCTTCTCCCTCGCTACACAGGACCCTACAAAGTTCTCCGCAAGCTCAATGACATTGGCTACCTCATCACTCCGCTTCAATATCGCCCCTCTTCTCCTTTTACATCTGCTACTAATGTTGTCCATGTGTCGCGGCTAAAACCTTACTACACCAGCAGTACTGATCGATTTTAGAAGGGGCCGTGATGGCGCTTAGTCCGCGGGGGGTGATGTTACAAGGCATTGCGTATGAGCATGTCGTTAAAGGACCGCCTTGCTATGCGAAGAGAAAGAAGACGGGACATGAGATGCCATTCTGTGGTAGCAGCAGCCCGTAAATATTGTAATATGCAATTCTGTCTCTCATGTGGAATCGTGAATCCCCGTGACAATACATATTCTTAGTGCTCAAACGTATGATGAAAAGAGACAAAATTGCACAGAATACAACAGTGATGTTGGTATACGAAGTGATTAAAGGGCCCTGTGTTTTGCATGTTTTTTCCCCCCCACATTTGCTTATTATAGGGCTTGGCGATGCCTCCAGCCCTAGTAAGAATGCCAAAATCGGAGCATTTGATATCTTAATTTGCTTCCGAAATCGGTTTCTACACTGACCTGCAACGTCATACATCAACAATTTTCAGCAGCGGGTGTGACTCAAATGCATGTGGCTCAAATGCTGTTCGTTTTGATTGGTTCTGCATGAGGAATATATTGTGCACATTTATGCTGTGCATGGAATGATCGCTTTAAGATAAACACTTGTTTTATGTTTTTTAAAGCTACAAAGAGTACACATTTTTGCAATACAAATTAATTTTGTTTGCAACTGTAACTAGGTGTGCTGTCGAATTGTTTGCACTCGAAATATAAAGCAAAAATAAGCATTAGCACATAACATGTACTATGTATGAACAGTATGTTAAGTTTATGCTGTATATTTTTGACAAATTCAATGGTTATAAGATTTACTGTGCGTGAGAATGTGCATTATCACGGTCCTTAACTAGATGGTGCCAGTATATTGCCGTGACGCTGTCTGTGCCCAACTACGCTGACGACGAAGACGACGACCTCGAGTGTGCAAGCGAGGCGCTAGGGAAGAAGCTTGAACGGAGCGCTTGTTCTTAATTGTCTCAATTAAATACCACTCTCCGCTCTTGTCTCCAGTGAGCTGTGACACTGGTGTAGGTGCTGGATATCGCCTCATGATTGGGACGACTCCTGCGAGTAGCCCTTCGAGAGTTCCACGCGTCGAGCTTACGACGTGCACAGGTGTGCACCGCGTAAGCTGCCGCCTGCAAGGTCTGTGCCCGGAATTCTGTCTCTTGCAAGGAACTTTGTCAGCACCCTCACCGACTCGGGAAATGGCGCTTGCAAGTACAACACAGGTGACTGTTCAATCCAATCTAGTCCCTACAAGCTTCCACGGTGACACGTATGAAGACGCCGAAGAGTGGCTGGACCAGTAAGAACATATAGCTAAGGCCAATCAGTGGCGTCCGGACCAGAAGCTTTCCAATGTGTACTTGGCTCTTGAAGGTAGCGCAAGGACGTGGTTTCAAAGCCGCGAGGCACATTTGACAACGTGGGACGAATTTTGCCGTCGGCTAATTGATACCTTCGGAAGCACTGATTGCCGAGATAATGTACTACGCCTTTTCGAGTTGCGCATTCAGAAGCCCAGCGAAAGTGTTTCCATGTTTGCGGAGGACATGTCTCGTTTGTTTCGCCACACGGATCCCAACATGCCTGATTCGAAGAACCTGAGCCATCTCATGTGCAGCGTCAAAGAACAGCGCACGAGACGCATGAGATGAACAGCGCAACCCGCCTACAACAGTAGAAGAATTCATTAAGGAAGCCACAGCAATCGAGCGGGCGCTCAAGCAGCGTTTCTGGCCTGACTAACGATGCACCTGCAGGAGCCGCAGTACTGGCAGTGACGGAGACCTCGCGGCGTCAACTGATAAGAGACATTGTGCTCGAGGAGATTGCGAAGCAAACTGCGACACCGAAGGAGTTTACTGTTGCTTCGGTCGCTGAAGTTGTCCACCAAGAAATCCGGCAAGCATTTCCATCTCCTTAGCCACTCCCTGAACTGTGTCCCGAGCCGCGCAGCGGGCGACGGACGGAGACGCTGTCCGTCACCCGCTTTCTACCGTGCCAGTACAGCAGCACCACCAGTGGCCACCTATTGCTGCCTGGATACAGAGGGAGCATTTCAGGTGACCCCAGCTTCGCAGGACTGACGCATGGCGCACTGCTGATCGCCGACCATTGTGTTTTCACTGTGGCAAACCAGGGCACATTTATCGTTCTTGCCCTCGTCGCCAGGTTGGCATCCAGGAAATGTCATCTGCTACTCCGCGACAGTTTCCAGAGAGACATCCACGCTTCGACGATAGTATCACTCGGGAACAAGGCAGCTCAGCTAATCCCCGGTCGCGCTCGCCGTCGCCGTGACGTTAATCTTCGCAGACGTGGTAAGCCCACAGTGGGGAAACTGAAATCAGCGACCTTCGGGGGGGAAGGTTGCAAGTCATTGAACCGCCAACAATCCCCCATTATTACTGAGAAACGAGCAGAGCAACCCAGAGAAACGGAACACTGACAAATTTGTGAGTGCCGACCTACTCTTAATGATTGGACATGACGTGACAGCTTTGGTTGATACTGGCGCAGACTTTTCGACAATGGCAGACCGGCTTAAGAAAGTCAAAATGCAATGGACAGGCCCTTATATCCGAAATGCTGGGGGTCAGATAATGACAGCTACAGGAAAATGTACTGCGCGACTCCAGCTAGGAAATACAGTTTTTGTCGCCACTTTTATGATTTTAAAAAAGTGCTGCAGATCTTTCATCCTTGGAATGGACTTCTTGCGGGGAGTACGGCGCTGTGGTTAACATATGGGACGGCAAGATAACCTTATCGAATAGTATAGGCACGAGCCACAGTGAAGAGCGCCAACGTACATCGTTATGTGTCGCCGCCGCCGACATCTGCATACCACCACTATCATGCAGTCTTGTCTTCATCAGTTGCGGAGAATAGTTTAACAAGGACGGTGTAGCCAAACAGTTAACTGCACTTCTGTTCCATCAAGGTGTTGCCATCGCTCGGGGTATCGTCAGCCTAATCGGTGGTCGCACAGAGGTACTACTGACAAATTTTACCAATGAACGCCGGCACATCCGTAAAGGCACCGCTGTGGCATACTTTGACGAAATTGACCAAGTTCAACACTGCTTTGCTGTAAAAGAGGAATCGGCCACCGATACGATGCCACATGCACTCGTCAACGTTGACCCAGGTTCAGCGCCGCAACAGAAACAAAGTCTTGGGGAACTGCTTGACTATTTTAAAGACTGCTTCTCTACAACGTCCCGAGTACCTCAAACATCACTGACGAAACACCGCATCATTACAGAGGTAACAGCAATACCCATCCGACAGCATCCGTATCGCGTGGCTGAGAAAAATTTGAAGCAATAGAGTAGCAAGTCAAGAAAATGCTAGATGATGATGTCATCCAGCTGTCAAAAAGCCCTTGGGCATCACCAGTGGTACTTGTCAAGAAGAAGGATGGTAGGCTGCGGTTTTGTACCGATTATCGCAAGCTGAATTGGGTTACGAAAAAAGAAGTGTATTCCTTACCACGCATCGACGATTCCCTCGACAGGCTACGGCGTGTACGTTACTTCTCATCGATGGACTTTAAAAGTCGATACTGGCAAATAGAGGTCGATGAGCGGGATCACGAAAAGACTGCTTTTGTGACGCCTGATGGGCTCTATGAATTCAGAGTTCTCCCTTTTGGTTTATGCTCCGCCCCAGCCACGTTCCAAAGGCTAATGGATACTGTTCTCTCAAACCTTAAGTGGAAGACTTGCCTTGTGTACCTAGACGATGTGATTGTTTATTCTGCCACATTTGATGAACATCTCAGATGGCTACGGTTAGTTCTTCAAGCCATACGGTCCGCTGGGCTTACTTTAAAACCTGAAAAGTGTCACTTTGGCTATGAAGAACTACAGTTTTGGGGCCACGTGTCACACAGGTGTCATACCTGATCCTGAGAAAATAGCAGCTGTCGCAAAGTTTTCAAGGCCTACGGACAAGAAGGCAGTCAGACGCTTCCTTGGCCTATGCGCATATTACCGGCGATGTATTGTGGGTTTTGCACACATCGCATCACCGCTGCCCTGCCTCACCAGATAAGATGTCACGTTTGTGTGGGGTGAGGAGCAGGAGGCGGCATTTAACGAGTTGCAGCACCGTCTACAAACTCCACCTGTTCTTGCCCACTCTGACGTGGATGCGCCCACAATGATCCACACCGATGCCGGTAACGTGGGTCTAGGTGCCGTCCTTGTTCAGCGGCAAGACAGCGCTGAGCTTACGTGAGTAGAACACTGTCACGTGCCGAGTTGAACTGCTCTACTACGGAGAAGGAATACTTGGCTGTAGTATAGGCAGTTACCAAGTTCCGCCCCCAATTTGAAGTCATAAGTGACCACCATTCTCTCTGTTGGTTGACCAACATGAAAGATCCATCTGCACGTTTGGCACGCTGGAGCCTACGGCTTCAAGAGACATGACAGTGGTCTATAAATCGGGAAGGCAGCACTTAGATGCTGACTGCCTTTCCAGATCACCATTTGAGTCGTCAGGCAGAGATGATGATAAATCCACAGGCTTTTTAGGAGTTGTTGATGCGGCCACCATCTCAACAACAGCAAGAGGACCAGGAGCTCGCTTCACAAATTGATTTCTTAGAAGGCCGCACCACAAACAAGCCTGGATTGTTCTCAAGGGACCTGTCATCATTCTGCATACTCAACAGTGTTCTTTTTAGGAGGAACTTCTCTTCAACAGGGAACATATATCTACTAGTCGTCCCCAAAACTCTCTGCAATAAAATATTGCAGGCCTGTCAAGGTGAAGCTACCTCCGGCCACCTAGGGTACACAAGAACATTAGCACGGATCAAAGAGAAGTACTACTGGCCAAGGCTCGCAGCACAGGTAAAGCACTACGTTCGAACGTGCCTTGACTGGCAGCGACGAAAAGTGCCACCTACAAAACCTGCCGGACTATTGCATCCCGTTCCAGTGCCGGAAATGCCGTTTGCACAAATTAGGATGGAACTTTTGGGCCCATTCCAATATCTGCGACCGGAAATAAGTGGATCATAGTTGCGACAGACTGCCTCACGCGATATGCAGAAACCAAGGCACTTCCGAGCAGCACAGCAGCCGAGGCCGCACAGTTTTTCATTGAAAACGTCATCCTGAGGCACGGTGCTCCAGCGGTCACCGACAGGGGAACAGCTTTCACGGCTGAACTTTTGCGATTTGTACTCAACGCTCAGCGGCACGGCACACAGAAGGATGACAGCCTATCACCCACAAAGCAGTGGACTTTTGGAGCGCCTCAACAAGACTCTCGCAGACATGCTGTGCATGTATGTCGATGTGGAGTATAATAACTGGGACCAAATATTACCCTACGTCACGTTTGCTTATGATACGGCTCGACAAGAAACAACAAGAATGGCGCCATTCCGTCTCCTCCACGGTCGTGAAGTGAAGCTGGATGCTATGCTGCCTCATAATTCCAGCGATTCCGAGACTGACGCTGCAGATTTTACAGAGCGCGCCGCTAGACAGCTCGCATGCGTTCGGATAACTAGCCAGCAAGACCATGATGCCTCACGTTACAATCAACACCATTGATGCGTCGTCTACCAGCCCGGCCAAAGAGTCTGGGTTTAGACTCCAGTCCAGCATACAAACAAAAATTTGCGCAGCTTGCACTTGTCGTGCAAGGCTGGAGCAAACAGCGGAGCTTGTGATCGACCAAGCTACACCCAGGGTCACTATGCTGACGACGCTGGATACTCAAACGCAGTCTCTCGCATTCTCGTTCTCAAAACTTGGGATCTTCGACTCAACGACACCTCTTCTCGGCTGCAGCTTTGGCACGGTATTCCAGATCGGCTCGCTGCCGCCGTGCAGATTCTCGCTTGGCGACACGATGCACTTCAAGACGGGGCCTGGCGAAGCGTTGACATGTCTAGGTGACGCGAAGTGACGTCATGGCTAGACGGAGCAGGTGTAACAGCTCGGTGCGGAGTGGCAGCGAAGCGAGGCGCAGCTGTGCCAAGTGGTTGCTAGGCAACGCGCGGTGACGTCATTGCCAGGCACAGTTTCTGGTCTACGCTATACGGGCCAACATCTGGCTTAAACAGCTTCGCTGTTAATACAGAAACACTTGATTCACTTCTGTCAATATAAGTGCTGCCAAAACCTAGAAATTATCACCATGTGTTGCTATTCTTTTTAATTTGTAAATTTACACTATTTGATGCTTTTCGTACTGGAAAACTTCAATTCAGTAAGCACAGGCTTCTCTCATTAACCATGGAGCAATTTTCCTTGCACACGTTCATAGAATATGCGCCATTGTAAGCAGGATAATCTGGCCATTCAGGCCTGCTTGCAGTGTCAGAACAAATGCATTGCGTGTGCAGATTGACAAAAAGCGGCCTGGATGCAAGATTAGCTCGAGCAGCACTGGCTCAGCTTTTGGTCAGCGACAAGAGTGTGAGGCAAATAAGCACGCTTTGAAGCACACATGCTTGCTTATCTCACACAGTGACCTCGTTGTGTCTTATCTCTGCTCGGACTCATTTCGACCACAATGGTGTCACTTTATCAACCGGACTTATTCATGAATGGCTAGAGACGGATGTGATATCAACGCTTGAATGTTCCTACACTTGCTTGTATTTCGTGTGCAACTGATCTAGCATGTCTATTGAGTTTGTGTGACTCATTTCAAAACACTTTTTAGGATGAGTCCATTAATGCCTTGATTTTACCTGCACCCATTTTACTGCGATCAGCAGTCCTCTTTCAGAACATGTGCTGAGGCCTCTCTTGTCAGCCCACTCAATTCAACCCCTTTGACATGGGCACTATTGTTTCCTTTAGTGTCGCCTTGGTTAAAATTGTGCTCGGGTACATTGAGCTGCTGAATTATTTTTTTATTTCAAGAAAAGGAAAGTACCCCAGTAGTATTGAAACCTTGGCAATTTGGTGTTGGTTGATCCTCAAAACAGCACTAAAAGACTGCACGTAATGAAGGAAAAGACAAGACAGTGCCGACTATGAACTGAATTTTCCTTGAAGAAAACAGACTACATATAGAGCTACATCAAGATCAGTAACCACAGATTTAGGCCTATTGTCACGTCATGACGACAGAGAATAACACAGTCAAAATTGTGACTTCAAAAGTTAACTCGTGCCCAGCAAAACAAGTGACATTCAAAACACAATGATTGTGGTGAGCACAGTCGGCCATCGTTGAACTCTGATGTGCAGGTAAAGTGCGTTGGCTAAGCACGTAGTAAAGAGACATAACCGAGCAACAAAGAATTAAAGTGACAGAGTTAGTTAGCGCTGGTAGTGTGGCTTAAGGCACACAACATGGACTACTGCTGGTCGCAAGCTGCGCAGCTGCGATTGCATAGTGCTGTCCAACATGACCTCATAGTCAAGTGCACCAATGTGTCAGTGTTCGAAATGGCGTCTAAAAGCTTTTTCAGTAAGTCCTTGTTGGCATATTGGGGTCTAAACCTGAACACAGTCACCGGGCTGGTATTTCACGTAACGTCGTAAAAGGTTGTAGCGTCGGCTGTCCGTCCTTTGCTGACTCTTGATGCGCAGGCGGGCGAGTTGTGCTTCTTCGGCGCACTGCAGATAGGCGGCGACGTCGAGATTCTCTTCGTTGGTGGCATGCAGTAGCAAGGCATCGAGCGTCGTTGCAGAGTTCCTTCCGTTAAACAGCTTGAATGACAGGTTCTGCGTTGTTTCTTGCACTGCTGTGTTGTATGCAAAGCTTACGTTCGGAAGGACAACATCGCATGTTTTGTGTTCGACATTGACGTAGTTGCTAACATGTTGGTGAGAATTTTATTCAGACGTTCCATAAGGCCATTCACCTGGAAATGGTAGCTCTAAGCTACCATCTGAGCTAACCAGGTGGCTAGCAGATGGCAGGGCGAAGTCGAATTTATCAACAACTGCTTCTGAACAAACACAGCACCGAATCCTACGCATGTGACTTGCATTGGTGTCTGGTTCAGGGGATTGTCAAAATTTGTGGCAAAATCGACATCATCTAAGTACACGAAACAAGTCTGCCACTTCAAGCCGGGCAAGGCTGTGTTCATCACGTGCTGGAACATTGCAGGTGCCGAGCAAAGTCCGAGCAGCATGACCTTGAACTTGGAGGCCATCGGGCATGATGAAGGCGGTTTTCTCTCGATTCATCTCGTTGACTTCAATTTGCCAGTAGCCTGTCTTGAGACCAGATCTATGAAAAATACTTTGCATTCGACTAATGTTGGCTCAAGGCATCTTCTATCCCTAGATGAGTGTATACGTCCTTCGTGATTTTGTTCATGCAACGGTAATCGTGCAGAAATGCAGAGTTACATCCTTTTTCTTCACCAAAACTGCAGGAGATGCCCACAGGCTTTTCGACGGCTGGATGATGTCATCACGCAGCATTTTATCGACTTGTTTCCTTATAGCTTCACATTCTCGCGCCGAAACTCTGTAAGGATTCTGGTGGAGTGGTCAAGCGTGTTCTTCGGTTATAGCGACCCTTAGCAACTGGTGTTTGTCTAAGCCTTAATGATGATGAGAAGCAGTCCTTGTGGTATTGCTGGAGGAGACCTTTGAGCTGTGCCTGGTAAGACTCAGATTAATGTTGAAGGTTGGTTCAGTAACATAGACCGTCGTTTCAGGTTCGGCTGAATCTGAGAGAAACAACGTAATCGTTGACTGCTGTAACTTCTTCAATGCTTGCAATCTTCATGCTCTAGTTCATGTGCTTAAGTTCTTGACTGAAGTTTACCGCCATTACTTGCACATTTCCTGTGCGCAATTGCACGATTCCCCTTGTGATGATTTCACGGTTGAGCAGTTGTTTATCGATCTCAACAATGGCTTCCCTGTTACCCATGTCCTCAGTTCCGACGAAAAGCATCATGCTGGCATTAAGTGGGATTTTGACTTTCAAGCACACTCAAGGCTCGGTGACTCGGAGTACTCTCCGGCGGTATCGCTTGGTCTTTGAATAGCATTATTGACTGACTTTGAGTTGATGACTGCACCGTGTTGATTCAGGAAGTCCATGTCGAGGCAGCACTGTTGCAGGATAACGAAGGTCGCACGATAGGTCCGGTCATGAATCAGAATGGTAATTATTGCTGAGCAAATTCCAGTTGATGTTATTAGCTGCCCTCCAGCTGTTCGGTTTTTGGGGCCTTTCTATGCAGTCTTGATTTTCTTCAATAGGGTCCCATCGTGAGGCAGTAGTTGGCTCCTGTGTCCACTTGCCTGGCAAAACTTCTCACAGAAGACTGAACTGTGACTGCATGGCCGTCAAGAAGCACGTTGAGGTCGGTGGTTCCTTCTTGCGTTGCAGTTTTGACGTGGAGTGTGGATTACAGCTGTGTTGCGTTGTCCCTGTGATGTTGCGTCACGTCGTCGGGGCCTGTCTCAGCAGCATTTTTTTGCTTCGAGTCTTCTGGATTGTGGCATGTCATCGCTATGTCACTGGGATAAATCCTGCAGCATCAGCAATGGAGGATCGTCGGCCTTTTGACGAATAGCAATAGTACCTCCATCAGTGTCTACTTTTAGTTTTCTGGGTAATGAATGAATGAATAAACTTTATTGTACGAAGAGTGGTTGGTGTGGTTATTTTCGGGTGGAGCCGGGCCTGGTCCAGGGTCGCCAGTTGGCTTGCCAGTGCCAGATCGGAAAGCCTTGCCTCCCAAGACCACGTTGTGAGTGTCTGTGATGGGCTCGTGTTGGACCAATCTACTGCCGGGGTGTGGTTCTTCACCGAACAGGATGGTCGTTGAGGGCTCCACTCAGTTGCTTCCATGTAGACGGCATTGTCTCGTGGTCATTCTCCTTGTCGCGGGCAGGGCACATTCACGCTGAGCCCTCATATCTTACGGTAGACGCGGCTTACTTCTCCACAATGATAACAAAACGGGTGGTGGTTAGGGGCACGCCAAACATCAGTCTTCTGCGAGAAGTTTCACCGGGCAACGGGTGGGTGTGCAGGCTGCAGCAGTGGCTGGCAACAGTATTGTGGCACTAATAGGCTTCGGCGCGGGCTCGGTGAATAAACCTGACAACGGGTGACAGCGCTGTAGCTCAGCGCTTCCAGCTGGGGCTGCAGTGGTTCAGGAACTCGCACAGACTACTGGATCTATTCACACGCAATGTCTGCGATTGAAGCCACTTGAGGCTGAGATGAGTAGAGCAACTTCTGCAGCTCCTCTCGCATGACCTTTGTGATGGTCTCACGCAGGTCGTCGGCGCTTAGAGCTTGAACGTTGGCTTAGTTTGTCATCAGCGTACAGCGATTGCATTCCCTGTTCCACATCTCCAGTGTCTTCTGGATATTGTTGGCCTCAACGACAAACTCAGCGGTGTTTGGCAGGAATTCTGGCAAATATTTCGTGCTTTACACCGCACATAATGAAATGAATCTTCCTTTCCCGGGTCATGTCGGGGTCGGCGTGGTGAAAGGGTCAGAGCATTTCCTCTGTAAACGTGATGTTCTTATCGGGAAGCTGCAGTTGAATTTGCTTTTATTTCCATAAACATACAATTTATGGGGGATTTAAGAAAAAAGTTGCACACAGCAGCTTGACGGGCCTTAAAACCCAGTCTGAGGGCAGCAGCAGCAGGCACAGGCGCTAATTCAGGACCGACAACACAAACAATACATATGAATACAATACAATGTTGGCTTAAACTTATGCAAAAAAATTCAATATAAGAAAACGCACTACACACCAAAAAAGTCAAGCAAATCGCAGTTTTACACATGAGCAAACAAAAGAGGTGAACAAAGAATCATCATGTTCAAATATCACTGAAAAACTCATACACAGGAGAAGTGACATCGATGTTATTACGCATGAGGATGTGGCACATGCCAGTGTTCAGGTGACTGTGTGCTGTATTCTGTTCTAATTAACTGCGTTAAGGATGTAATGTATGACTGATTTTGTTTCACGTCTTTTCGATAGGCAAACGACAGTCTAACAGAGAGTGCAGCGTGAGTAATTTAAGTTGTTTGAAGAGAGTAGCAGTATGAGCATCTGCTGGAGCATTGAAAATAGTACGAATTACCTTTTTTTGAAGCAGGAACAATCGGTTTATGTTGGTAGCAGACGTACTCCACACCAGACATGTGACTCAGAAAAAAAGCATTATATAAGAGAAGTTTGTCTTTGCGTGGTAGTGGTTTTAAACTGAACAGTATTCCAGCTACTTGGGTAAGCTTTCCTGCAAAGAAGTCTATGTGATCAGCCCATGACATATGGCTGTCAAAAAACACACCTAGTGCTTTTGCAGCCCGGACAAGCTCAATTCTTGAAGAGCCTATAAAGTGTCAGTCTGTAAGTTCACACATTTATTCTTGGCTTGAAATAAAATAGCTTTGGTTTTGTCAGTGTTAATTTTTAAACCATTGTCCTGTGACCATCTATGTATTTTAGCAAGAACAGAATTTGCTGTTGAAATTAAGCTTGCAATATTGTTAGACAAAAAAAGCACAGTAGTATCGTCTGTGTAGATTATATATATTGGTTCACTATCCACAAGGACAAGGTTTTACATAGACCTTGAAAAAAAGGGGGCCCAGTATGCTCCCTTGGGGGAACTCCAACTTTTACTTGCTTGATTTGGGAGCAGATGCCATTAATTACAACAAGTTGACTCCGCTGCTTTAAATAAGATTTGACTATATCTGGAGATATACTGCGAATACCGTAGTACTCTAGCCTCTTTAATAAAAGTTCATGGTTAATAGAGTCAAATGCTTTATTGAAGTCGATTAGGATCCCGAGCTTGAGCTGCTTTAATTCAATGTTTCTGAATATCAGTTCCTTTTGCTCTAGCAAGGCAAGCTAGGTTGACCTTCCTCTTCGGAAAGCATACTGACAGTCAGTTAGCAGGCTGTGTTTTTCTAAGAAATCTGAGATACGCCAAAATATTATTTTCTCAAGTCCTTTTGAAAATGTTAGAAGTATAGAAATAGGCAATTAGATATTTCAGTTTTCTATATTGTAATTAGATATTTCAGTTTTATTACCCTTTTTAAACAGTGCAAGTACTTTAGCGGTATGCATTTTGGCAAGAAATACCCCAGATACCAGACAGAGGTTATAAACATATACTAAAACAGGTGCGATAATGTCTAAGACGTGTTTTACTGGTGTAATCTGTATACCGTCAATGTCAAACGATGTAGTATTATGTAACTCAAAAAATAAATGGATTAACTCGGATTCAGATTAACTCGGAAAAAAAATTGCAAGATCCGGACAACTGTTTAGATGGTAGCAGACACTGGATGTGGCTCGATGCATTACCACTAGAAGTTCTGAATGTGCTCTGTCAAGCAAAGCATGACAACTGCACGGCGCGGTCAACATTTTGGTGCCCAGGTGTGTCTTTCACATTTTGCATTTCAGCTCAGTCCTTGCACACTGCTTTTTGTGAAGTCTGTGCCTCTTTTCTCCTTGCAGTTTGAGGATGCGTTTGACGACCTGTCCCACTTTGATGGCGAGGACTTCCTGAGCAGCCTAGGTGCGGGTCAGGGGGGCCATGCCACCGTGCCCAGCTCCCTGGTGGAGTTTGAGGAGGTTTGGCCTGGCGGCGGGGCCAAGGCCGGTGCCGTGTCTTCTTCCTGTCCCCCCGACCTGGCCTTGGTCAAGGAGGAGGAGCTGCTCGAGAATGACCTGCGCGCTCTGGCCAAAGACCGGCAGAAGAAAGACAACCACAACATGAGTGCGTCCGTTTTCTCCTTGTTCACAAGGATAACACAGCTGCATTTCTGCTTCCATGTTGTCCTTGTTGGCATAACTAAAGTTGGTCTTTTTTAGCGCTAACACCCATAAAGTTGACGTCGACATTTAGGTCACCTCTTCAGCCCTTCCTTTTTTTGGAGGGGGTCTTAACCAGGCACTTCAGTTTCATTCTGTCATCAAAAGGGTTATCTATGCCTCGGTAGTGTCCTTGAGAAATTGTTTTTATTTCATCAAGAGGCGGTAAAAGAGTCATCTAAGTGATTCAGAGTATCCACATTAAGGACTGTATTGAGCCTCACAAAGATTCTCGGCGTACGCGCATCGTCCACGGAAAACGAATTCATTCGACGTAATGCATATATCCGCGGCGGCCAGCCCACTGCGATGCGTTGAGCAAGACAAAAAGGCGCCGTGTTTCTGTCGTATATGGGTCCATTAAATGAAGCTCAATCCACAGATTGATTCCCAAACAAAAACGATGCAGACGAAAAACAAAAACGCTGCAGACGAAAAGCTAAAACTGACAGACGAAAAAAAAAGGACGAAACAGAAGCAGACAAAGGGGGTTTATGTCGCCGTCACAAATGGTGGAATCTGAGGTCAGTGTGACATACGTCGCGGCGGCTGGTCGAAGGCGAACAAACTCAGCGACACATAAACGCGTCTGTGGCTCGGTGGGGAGGTCGGGCACAAAAGCAAGTTCCAACTGGAGAAGGCCAGAAGAGCAGTCGATGAGGGCAGAATGGGTACTCAGGAAGTTGTGGCCGAGGATGACTTCATGTGGACACTGCTGCAGAACGGCAGGCAAATTCAAACAAAAGAAGGCATGTCTTCATTCGCAGCATGCTTCAACAATGAGTGGACAACATTCTGTGCGTTCTGCTACGTGCATTCTCCATTCCAGTTCCCTATTCTTGTGCTCTAACACCAACTAAAAGGTTCAGCTGTGATTCTGTTTATCATCATCACTTCACTTTATTACCTTAAAGACCCGCAATTTGGGGGTATTACATAAGGGGATGGTACATGTATTGACCCTTTTCGCGGCGATCCCGCGGGCGCTGCCATGTTTGATCACGTGGCGACGCGTCCATTGCTTGCCTCAACTGCCTCCGTTGCCTCCTTGTTTACAATGGAAGTGTACGACGCCGGCGCGGCTTAGAAAACCTCTGTTTTCGGAGATATCGTACACGGTGACTAGGTGGACGACACAAAGCTTTGATCACAGCTTCAGAGAACATGCAAAAGCGCTTTCGGAGCTGATTAAGCCATGTCCAAACGGCGCAAGCAGCATGTGTGGTGCTTGTTCTAAAAGCGGAGCTAATATGTATTCCAAGCTATCCCAGCTTTCCGATTATGAATTCAGTCAGGATTAGTGTGTTTTGCTCTTTGTTCATTATTCGGCAAATATTTTGAAGCAGTGGCTTGTCAGTTTTTGACTCAGTGAAGTTCCTCGGTGCGGCCACTATCTGATTATTTTCTGCCTAATCGCTCGTGGGTGTGCTCAGTTCCGGGAGATTTGTTCCTGCTGCGCACAATGCTTGAAACGTAGCTGTTTTGCACATTGTAATACCTTGTAGCAAATATATATTACAGCTAGTAACTTGCTTACTCTTATGAACCGTCACGAAACATTCAGCTTCAACCATTCGTGTGCCATAGGTGTAGTCCATCATTTATTGTGCGTATACAGTGCATATATATCCAAGTGTGCGCTCATTCACTTATTCTTGATACATCGGCGATAGAGTGGGCGGGACAGATGTGTATAGATAACCTGCGCGAAACTTACTATGACAGGAAGCGGCGCTACTCCCTTTGTCATTGTTTAACGAGTGGTACTCACTCTTGCCGACGTTATGGGGATGAAGCCCTTTCTTTGAAGGTTAGTGATACAAGGCTGGCGGATGAGCAAATTTCTGTATCCTCGAGGAAAGCCGTACATCATGAGGTGCCGGTAACACGTTCGGACAGTTGCAGCAGCGGTCCGCGAACTTCGCCACACAGATTCATTCTATTGCTTAACATGCCAGTCACTATTTTTCCAACCAACTACTGCACACGTCTACACACATGATTCAATCTAGCATGATTGGAGCACAGTGTGTTAGCAAAAACTCAGTTGCATTTCCGACAGCTGATCGCACAGAAGCAAGGTAGAAGCAGTAATGGTTTCGTATTCGTGCGCGGTCGCTGAGGAGAGGTATGGCGCGCTGCCGTGAGCGCCATCTCGTTTCTCTAAAGCAAACTGCTCTGCGAAAAGGGTCAATAAGTAAAATAATCGCATATACAGAATGAAGTTATTGGTTAAATATGGCCGTTATACAATCAGAAAATGTAGATGAGCAGGTGGTTGCAGTGACGTCGTGTGGAAGGTCATTCCAGTCTATGGCTGAGCGAGGAAAGAATGGTGCAGCAAATCTTGTGGTATGAGCACGTGGACTTGCAGGGGAAATGCATGCCGAAGGGCTGAAGTAGGGTGGAATACGAAGTGAGCTGAAAAATAACTTATGGAACAAGCACATACTGGCGATTCGACGACGGCAAGCAAGATTTGTTAGACTGGACTTCACTTTTAAAGCTGATATGCTGGTATGGTACAAATAGCACGAATGAATGAATCTAGTGGCTCGATTCTGTAGTGATTCTAGTGATGTTATCAGATAGATTTGGTTACGGCTCCAGATGGGGGATGCGTATTCAAGTTTTGTTCGTACCAGGGATCTGTATGCAAGTTTTACATTTAGTGGTGCGTGGCGCAAGTGCTGTTTTAAGAAACCAAGAGTTCTGTTAGCTGATGATAGGTTGTTTGTGACATGCGCATTCCAGGTTAAATCTTCGCACAAGGTTACGCCCAGGTATTTGTAAGAAATGGTTAATTCTACTGCGACGCCAAAGATTAAGTAAGCGAAGAAAAGGGGGTTGTGCTTGCGGTGAAATGACATGCGTTTGCATTTTGTAGGGTTTAGTTCCATGAGCCATTGGCTGCTCCAGTATTGTACACAGGGTAGGTGGTTTTGGAGAGCTAGCTAATCGGATGTGTTAGTAACCGTTCGGTACATGACGCAGTCAACGGCGAACATGCGGATGTTACAGGAAACATGCGTGGGTAAGTCGTTTACATATTGTAACACACATTTGGTTAAGATTAGTTTAATAGATTTACATTGGGCGAACTTGTGCCCGAAAAACAGTTAAGCAAGAGTCTCGCTCCAATGTACACGATCTTCTCACAAGCGTTCCACAAGTCTTCTTCTTCTTCGTGCCCCGCCTGAAGATCTCTTGCTCCGATCGCACGTGCCTTGTGTGCACGTGTTGGCCGCTTCGCTGCTGCGATCTTTCGTACGTAGCAATACATGGACGAGCCCAGGAGACGGCTGGCGCGCGAGATTTGAAGGCACCTTGTGTTATTGTCCTCCTTCCAAGAATGCATCGTCCCGATGCTTATAAAGAAAGACGGCGGTGGTTTCCAGGCTGTCATTCAGAAAGCTTGTTGGCCAATTGTCTGTTATTGTCTGTCGTAGTAGTGTTTCATTCGGACGACATAAACGACTTCAGTGCGATGCCGCCGTCATGAAGAGGTTACTTGACCTTCTGGAAGAACTTCGTAGTTCAAGGGGCTAAGTCGGCGAATTATCCTGTATGGGCCAAAATAACGGCGAAGAAGCTTTTCAGATAGGCCGCGCATCCATACAGGAGTCCACACCCATACCCTATCTCCAGGTGCGTACTCGACGCCTCTTCATCGCAAGTTATACCGATTCGCATCGGTTTGCTGTTGCTGCTGAATGCGGTGTCACGCCAGCTGCCGTGCCTCTTCAGCTCTTTCTGTGAAGTCGCTGATATCATGGTCATTTTCCGAGGTCTCGTCTACAGGTAGCATTGCATCTAAGGGTGTGGTGACGGTCCGGCCAAAAACGAGTTGGAAAGGTGTCATTCGAGTCGCCTCTTGCACTGCGGTATTGTATGCAAACGTTGCGTATGGTAGGATCTTGTCCCATGTTCGGTGCTCCATGTCCACATATATTGATAACATATCGGTCAGCGTTCTGTTGAGTCGTTCAGTCAGTCCATTTGTCTGCGGATGATATGCGGTGGTTTTTCTGTGACTGGTGTGCGTCAGTTTCATAATGGACTGTGTCAAATGCGCAGTAAATATGGCTCCTCGGTCCGTGATTAGGAGCGCCATGCCGTAGCACTATGTGTGTGACAAAAAATTCAGCTACTTCAATGACTGTTCCCTTAACAAGAGACCCTGTCTCGGCATATCGAGTTAGGTAGTCAGTTGCAACTACGATCCACCGCTTTCCTGACGACGATGTAGGAAAGGGGCCAAGTAAATCCATTCCCACTTTTGCAAATGGAATTTCCGGTGGCTGTATGGGTTGTAGGAGACCTGCTGGTTTCAATGGTGGCATTTTACGTCTTTGGCAATCCCGGCAGGTTCTGACATAGTGTTGCACAGAATTCAACAACTTTGGCCAGTAATACTTCGTACAGATGCGTGCGAAGGTTCTGCTCACTCCTAAGTGTCTGTCTGATGGGTAATCGTGGCACGCTTCCAATCTCTCTGGGCGTAACTTTGAAGGTACGACGAGCAGAATTGTCTCAGCACTATGTTCAAAATTTCTTTTGTACAGGACGTTATTCTTCAGTACGAACGACGACAAGCTGCGGATAAAAGCTCGTGGAACGTCGACAGTGTGTCCTTCTAGGTGATCAATGAGCAGACGTAACTCCGCATCAGAGTGCTGATGCTGCGCCATTTCCGATGATGTCACAGCTCCTAGGAATGGGCAATCCTGTTCATCTTCAGAAGGTGTAGATTTCGTGGATTCAGTCGGTGCACGCGACAAGCAATCAGCATCACTGTGCTTGTGACCGGACTTGTATACAACCGTTATATCGTATTCCTGCAGTCGCAGGCTCCATCTTGCAAGCCGTCCAGATGGGTCTTCAAGATTGGCCAGCCAGCACAACGAATGATGGTCGCTGATAGCTTGCTGATAACTTGCTGATGGCCCATATCACCGCGAGGCATTCTTTTTCCGTCGTTGAGTAGTTCACCTCAGCCTTTGAAAGAGTACGACTAGCATACGCAATCACTCGTTCCTCTCCATTCTGCCACTGAATGAGGACAGCCCCGAGGCCTAAATTACTTGCGTCTGTGTGGATATCAGTCTCGGCTTCCTGGTCAAAATGCGCAAGAATTGGATGATTCTGAAGACGCGTTCGTAGTTCATTGAAGGCATTCTCCTGTTCACTTGACCAGACGAAAGGCATGTCTTCTTTTGTTAGCTGCTTAGCGGTTCGGCAATCCTTGAAAAATTTTTCACGAAGCGTCTGTAGTAGGCGCAGAGTCCTAAGAATCGCCTAACGGCCTTTTTGTCGGTTGGTTTTGGAAATTTTTCAACAGCCGCAGTCTTCTCAGGGTCTGGGCGAATGCCTTCTGAACTGACGACATGGCCAAGGAAAAGGAGCTCGTGAAAGCTGAAATGGCATTTCTGCGGTTTTATCGTCAAACCTGCTGATCTAATAGCTTTCATCACAGCCCACAGTCATTCTACATGCTGCTCGAAGGTAGCAGAAAAAACCACGACATCATCAAGATAAACGAGACAGGTTTGCCATTTCAGACCGGTGAGCACAGTGTCCATCATCCACTGAAATGTTGCAGGTGCCGAACAAACGCCAAACAGAAGTACTCTGAACTCGTATAGTCCGTCTGGCGTCACAAATGCCGTCTTTTCGCGATCTCGTTCGTCCACTTCTATCTGCCAGTACCCATTTTTGAGATCTAGGCAGGAAAAGAATTTTGCATCTCGTAGTCTATCTAGAGTGTCATCGATTCTTGGAAGTGGATAAACATCCCGCTTGGTGACGGCGTTCAGCTTCCGGTAATCTATGCAGAAGCGCAAGGTCTGGTCCTTTTTCTTTACAAGTACCACAGGTGACACCCACGGACTTGCCGACGGCTGAATTACGTCGTCTTTAAGCATTTCCTTAACTTGACTTCCGATGGCTTCTCTCTCTTTTGGCGACACTCGGTAGGGATGCTGGCAAATAGGCCTCACTGATTCATCGACAATTATCCGATGTTTGATGATAGGTGTACGTCGGACCTTGGATGAAGTGGAAAAGCATTCCGCGAATTCTCTTATGAGGTTCTCTATTTCCTCCTTCTGTCCGGGCAATAGACCTGGTTCGATGTCTATTGATGCAAGGACAGAATCCACATCTTGGGAATTCGAAAGTGCATTCTCGGGAATGCTTAGGTCCGTAACTTCGACGAAGTTATTAAGGCTTGCAATGACGGTTCCCTTCGCGACATGTTGCGCTTCATTTCCAAAATTAGTGAGGAATACGTTGGCACATCCGCCACGCAGCTGAACAAGGCCTCTTGCCATGCAGATCCCTTTTTCTAATAAGAGTCTGGTGTTGCTGTCTGCAATCCCTTCGTAGTCACTGAATGCGTCGCTCCTTACTGCAACACCTACGCTGGATCTGGGAGGAACCATCACATCGTCATCAGCAATGCAGAGGGCATCGAATTTTTCTTCAGTGTCAAATGTTCTGACAGCGTGCCTCGTTTAAAAGGAAACACGTGATTCCCTCAAATTGATTACGGCACCGTTAGCCTGTAAGAAGTCCATGCCAATAATCAAGTCTCTTGAGCATTCGGAAAGCACAATAAAGCTAGCGACGTAGGTGAAGCCTCGTATTCCTATTCTAGCAGTGCACTTCCCGTCGGGTCAATGAGGTGTCCTCCTGCAGTGCGGACTTGTGGCCCTTTCCAAGGAGTCGGCACTTTCTTCAGTTTCCTGGCAAGCTCACTACTTATTACAGAGTAATCTGCACCTGTGTCCACTAACGCATTCACTTCGTAACTGTCAACAAACACACGTAAATCGAAAGCGACGTCGCTATTACGGCACTGGTTTCTGAGTCCCTCGTCTTCGTTCAGAGTCATCGATGGAGGCTCTTCTGTTTTCGCATCGGCAGCGGCCTTACCTCCCCAGGTCGCTGACTCTAGTTTTCCCAACGCGGGCTTTGTGAACGGCATGTTGGAGAGCTTGGTGACGGACAGGGGCTCGGTGACCGATACCTCAATGGTGCTGTTGATCGAGGTTGGTGTTGCTGAGAGGTGTATTGGGAGCTTTGACGAGTTGACAAGTATTCCTCAATTTCGAATGGACGCTCACCATTTCGAGGGCAAGGTGCGTTTACCGGAAAACGACGGAGTCCTGCCTGGCGATAGGGGCACATTCGGTAGAGGTGGCCAGCTTCACCACAGTAGTAGCAAAGAGGTATTCGCTCAGGAGTGCGCTGTACATCGGCCTTCCTAAATTCTCTCTCGGGTGGTGACAGCGTATTTCGAGGCATCGCGTTGTTAATAGATACAGTGGCTGCGACCTGGGGCCGTATTCTGAAACGTTCGCCTAGGCGAAATTTCTTTTTTCGCTTTCAGGCGTGCGCCAATTGGCTGTTTTAGCAAAATTGGATGAGCTGATTGGGTGGTTGAGCCCGACGTCATTCAATTTTGCTCAACCGGCCAATCAGCGCGCACGCCGATTTCGCCTAGGCGAACGTTTCAGAATACGGCCCCTGAGCACGTCCGGGAGTTTGCCGCAGTACATCAACATATGAGAGGCTCAGCTGGCGCAGTAATGGCGCTTGGGGGTGTGCACTGAGCTGTGGTTCCCGGATCACCTGTCTGACCTCTTCTCGAACCACGTCTGCCAGTGAAGAGGGCGTTGGAGCGTTCTGGTCAAGTCGTAGCCTCTGAAGCTCTTCTCGCACTACAGATCGTACGAGCTCCCGTAGGACTTCCACGCTGCTTCCGAAGACTGCTGGAACTGCGTCTACAGAGGTGACATTCATTTCCCGGTTGTACATCCTTGATCGCTGAAGCAACGTTCTTTCCATTGTTGTCGCCTCCGAACGAAACTCAGCGACCGTGCGTGGTGGGCTACAAACCAACCCTGCGATCAGTTCCTGTTTTACGGCCCCGCATTAGATGGCGAAGCTTCTTGTCCTCGGTCATGTTCGGATCAGCTCGGCGGAGTAGGTGGACATGTCTTCTACATACATGGCGACCCTTTCATTGTTTCGCTGGTTTCTTGCTTGTAGGGCAGCTTTGGCCCTCTCCCTGTGGTCCGTATTCAGGTAAGTGGCAAGCAATTCCCGTCGGAAAGCATCCCATGACACAAATGTCGCTTCGTGGTTTTCGAACCACGTTCTTGCGCTGTCCTCTAACGCGAAGTAAGCGTTTCGCAGCTTGCGCTGTTCGTTCCATTCGTTGAACTCCGCGACGCATTCAAAGCGTTCCAGCCAGTCCTCTGCGTCTTCAAATGTGTCGCCATGGAAACACTCGGGCGTCATCGGCGGATTCACTACGATGTGAGTTGGCATGGCCTGAGTTGTCATCTCGGTAGCGTTTCTGTTAACAGATGTTGACGCTCCGAGAGAATCCGGCTAAGGGAAAAACTCGGGGGGCTCACCACGTAGGCGACGACTGCTGCGTTGGTGAACAGGAGTCAGCTCGGTGGGTGTGAGTCGGCGAGGGTCCAGGCTGCGTTCTCTGACTCGAGAAGAGCTTTAACTCATACCCCGCACCTCCACCAGAATTGTAACACACAGTTGGTTAAGGTTAGTTTAATAGATTTACATTGGGCGAACTTGTGCCCGACAAACAGTTAAGCAAGAGTCTCGCTCCAATGTACACGGTCTTCTCACAAGCGTTCCACACGTCTTCTTCTTCTTCTTCTCCGTGCCCCGCCTGAAGATCTCTTGCTCCGATCGCACGTGCCTTGTGTGCACGTGTTGGCCGCTTCGCGCTGCGATCTTTCGTACATAGCAATACATGGACGAGCACAGGAGACGGCTGGCGCGCGAGATTTGAAGGAACCTTGTGTCAATATGTCAAAAATAGAAGGGGACCAAGCACAGACCCTTGAGGGACGCCTGATGTTACTGGGAGGGATTTAGAAGCTTGGTTATTAACATAGACGAACTGAGAGCGGTGTGCTAAAAATTGTTATCCACTGTAATACATTAGGGTGTAAATTTAACTGAGAAAGTTTTAGTAGCAATCGTTTGTGAGGTACTTTGTCAAAAGCCTTGGCAAAGTCCAAAAAGACTGCGTCAGTTTGAACGTTAGTCAAGATTCATATGCAGATCATGAATGAAAATGGCTAATTGCATTTTGCAGGACGAGCCCTTACGAAACCCATGCTGAGAGGAATGAAAAAAAAATGGTTCGAGTGAAGGAAGTTTATTGTTTAAGAATAAATGACGTGTTCCATGATTTTACAAGGCACACTAGTTAAGAAATGGGACGGTAGTTAAGAAGTGATTCTTTGTTACCTGATTGAAGACTGGAATGACCTTTCCCACCTGCCAATCGCTGAGTATGTTACGTGTGTGAACTTCTCATTCTCAAGAACATTCTCAAGAAAATTGCACATTGCGTTTATGTCAGTCATGTTCTCGGTGTAAATAAACAAGTTATACAGTTTGAATGAAGATGAGACCGGGGCCATCCAGAAAAAAAAAAGTAAGGTAGTGCAAGTGCCGAAAGCACGGCTGTAAGGTGCGCTGGGCTTGTTTGCTTTGTTTGCGACCACTTGACTCCACACTCTTGTGAAGCACTGAGCTGAGCAGCATGCTCTCTTTGCCCTGTGCAGTTGAAAGGCGGAGGCGCTTCAACATAAATGATCGCATCAAGGAGCTTGGCACCTTGCTTCCAAGGACAAACGACAGGTGAGCACACTCTCCCCATCGCATTCCACGAGTCAGCTAGAGCACTTCGTTGAGTGCGCCTTATAGGTGGATTCACTGGGACGGAAGTATCGATAAACAAATGTAAAAGGACTTGTGCTTGTCTTTGAAAATGATTGGATTTTAGCTCGTCAGTACTTCAGGTCATTAATTCATTATGTTTATGTTCATTGCAAGTAGTCTAGTGCATCAGCTGCGAACTAGTGTTGCTTCTCAAACTCGAGACATTTAATAAAACTTTGCACCATAAGGTGCTTGCACAGCTTCCCTTTATTCCTTGAAGACTGCTTACATGCATGAAGAGGGCAAGCACCACTATGTGTTAGTGGTCAAAACAATTTGCAAAGTGAAAACGCAGCCAGCAAAAAATGCAAAAATTAAAACAAAATCAAAAGAATTCTGATGCCGGTGATTCACGTAATTCATGAGCCCTCCGCCTGCCTAGTTCCTCCTGAGAAGATAATGATTTCTATTGGCAGTCCCTTGGAAATGCGGCAGTCACCTCGCCATCCTGAGCTATCAGGTATGCACATACATATATTGCAGCCTAGCATTTTGCCTATCTCTCTTTGATCTTCTCTTGTACAGCTACCTATGCCTGTGACGACCCTCACTCTATCAATCTCTTCCCTGCTTTTTCTTTGTTCTTTGTTTTTTTTTTTGCCACCATAATTGAAGTCTCTTGCTTGTCTTGACTGCTGACCAGTTAACACTCCCATCCGTTTTAAAGGGGCCTAAACGACCCCCGACACTGCTTTACACATTTTAAATAAACACATGCATCGCGTGCAGTACACTAGAACACCACTGATACATTCCTCATTCATATGTTTTCCCGGGTATAACAGCTGCTGAAGCCCGGCCCAGCAAAAGGCTCAGACACCTTTGATATGTCGTTAATCCTTTGATATGTCGATAATCACCTTTGATATGTCGTCATTCCTGCATAATACGTAGGCATATAATTACAAGAAAAACGTCTATAATGTAAAAGACGTATGCTATCCTAGCTGTGCACTTCTGACCACCACCAACATGCGTTGTTACGATCGGCCAGTGGGGAAAGCGACCTTCAAATAACTTCAGATTTCCTGAGATGAATCGGCTTGGTGAGACCCAGAATACATGTCTCCATGTCGCCTGCAAGGCACAATGTTTCTTGTTGTTCGTTTCTTTTTCACGTTCCTTGCAGTGAGACATCTGCAAGGACTGCAGATGTACCTGCAGTCTCGAGCTGCGGGTACCTGAACTATTCCAAAGCACAAGCGCTCGTAAACGTCCAGAAAGTGCAAAGTGCGACCGTGTGGCAGGTCTGCGAGTACGGAGGTTATATTTCTCAGCGTGCGTAGTGTTTTCTATTGGCATTTAGCACAATTGTCCCCGGTGGCTGTTTTCGACGAAGAATGCTGCACCGACAGACCTGCAGCGATGGAATGCCATTCAGGCCCCTTTGTCCTTTCAAGGCAAGGAGCTGGCAACTACATCAGTTTCACCGGAGACTAAGGAACAAGCAATTATGCATCGTATCTTTGGCTGTTTGACAGCTCAGAGCTGGAGGGTGAGACGAATTCCAAGTCATTGGTCTCGTGCATCGTTAAATGGCATCGTCGATCTTTTCTGTCACAGTATGGACTGTGACAGTCAAACGAAAGAGCTCACTTCGCGATCACGACAATGCCACCCATAAATTGTCGTTGGCCCCATAAATCTTGCCATAAATAAAATCGTGACGAGAATTTCCATGGGAACGCTGTCGAACAGAGGTTCCCAAGTTGCCAAGCGGTTGCCCGTATGCGGGGGCGGTTGTGCAACCTTGGTTGCGTTCTACACTGGGCGGCCGTGCGCCCACCGGGATAGTTGCATCTTGAAAGCCATCTGCAACGGACGCACAGTGCGCCATGTGTCGTGTTTTCGCGGCTTAGTTCGCGTTGATGCGAGACACAGCACGAAGGTAAATTTGCTCACTGCTACTGCTGCGCTTCCTCACTCCAGCGTTTTGACAGTGAGTTCCACAGTCATCGAGTGACATGTGTTCATGTTTGCTTGTGTGCATGTGACACCATGCTTCTTAATGCGTAGAGAGCCGCCACGGCGGACACGTTTTTGCATGCTCCCGCCGTTGCGTTATTCTGCCTGCTCTGCTCGAGGAGTCCTGGGATGCGTGGCCGGTGCGGCTCAGTGCAGCGGGCGACAAATAGGAATGGAGCTATTCACGCGCTAGAAACGTTGGAAAGTGCCCAACATGCCAGTTGTGTCGTGTCGTTGGAGTATTGACGCCAGTTGTTAGCTGCCGTGACGTCGTGGAGCTCCACGCATGCGCGTTATGCAGAGTATATCTACAGCTTGAGGAAAGCGTTCACGGTCTCGGTTGACTGCTGAACTTCCAGGCAGGCAGCCACACTGTAAACGGTATTTCGCCTCCCGCAACTGCACTATAAGCGATACACATGGGGTGCTATGGGAAGATTAATGGGAGTCTGAAAAGTCCGTATTATATCCGGTCCTGCACTATAAGGGATTACGTTATAAGTGGTCTATACTGAGGCGTTGACATGACATGGAAACTAAATAACAATCGTTTTACTGAAAAGACCTAAGGCTATGTTCGTAACTTCCTCACCGGCCCGACGGCCACGGTGGGAATATCCAACTTGCGCAGTAAAGAAGTCAAGCTGCCGAACAGGGGAACAGGGGATGACATCACGCTCTGGACGCGAGGCATGAGCACCGGAGAGCAAGAACGTTGCCTTCAAGAAGCGGTTGATGTTATCGAGCACTACCTTGATAGCTGCGGCCTCCACTGCGCACTTGAGAAAACGGAGCTACTCGTACTCAAGGCACGCACGAGAGGAAGACCTCCCACCTGCGAAGCGCCAAACCTGTGCGTCACGCTCAACGGGATCCAAATACCGAAGGTCGCCTCGCTTCGAGTACTCGGCTTGCACCTGCACCGAGACGGATCAGGAGTCACCACGCTCCCACGGCTCCAACGCACAGTCTCGCAACTCGCACACCTCGTAAGGAGGGTAGCCAAGACACCCTGAGAGTCGTTCAAGCTCTACTGGCCAGCAGAATAACATATGCAACCCCGTACCTGGCTCTCAAGAATTACAAAGTGGACAAGCTGAACGTCGTCATCCACAAAGCTACGAAGCTCGCCATGGGTCTACCACCCGACTTCTCAAAATGGATGCTCATAACACCTGGCAAGAGCTGGTGGAAGCCCAGAAGACCAACCAACTCGAGAGGCTGAAGCTCACGCCGACCGGCAGATCGGTCCTTGCGTGCCTCGGCTACAGAGAATGCTACATCTCCGACGCGGACTGCAAGGTCAAGATAACGCCATGCATAAGAGAATCCCTGAGCATCAACAAACTACTGTGCAACATGCATCCCGACTATCATCGGGGACGCCGGCTCGCTCGAGTCGACGCCATCCGAAGATGGCACAAGCACGATCCAGATGCTCGCTACGTAGATGCGTCGAAATACCCGGGTAAAACCGCTTACGCCCTGAGTGTGGTCGACTCGAGAGGCAAAGAACTGGCATCCGCCACCGTCAGGGTGCGGAACTCGGAGACCGCGGAAGAAGCGGCGATCGCCCTCGCCACCACCACGAGCACGAACGCGGTCGCAGTCTTCACGTACTCCCAATCCGCAGTACGCAATTACACGAGAGGCCGAATATCGGTGGAAGCAGTCAAAATTCTGAAGAAAGAAGCACTCCGCTCCCTTACACCTGCACGAGGGGTACCAGGGCACGAGGGGCTCGAGGGAAATGAAGTGGCACATGCTGCGGCCTGCGATCACGTCAACCGGGCGACCCCCGACCGCTTGGTGGTGCAGCGGAAGCGGAGACAATAGCCCCCACGTATAACGCCATCCTCCAACACTACCGACTGGGACGCAGGGTGTACCCGCCACCGCACCCACAAAACTGACCAAAGAGGAAATCACCGCATTCCGAAGACTGCAGAGCAACGCGTACACCCATGGGATCCTCGTGCATCGCATCCACCCGACACTACAACTGCCCGATCTGCGTCGTGCCAGACACTCTAGCTCATTTACTACTCGAGTGCCCGTGGCGCCCCAAAGACCCCGTTACCAAGCCTACAACGACCGAAGATGTGAACCTCCTCGCCGAGGCCAAGATCTCCACCCCGGCCCTGGACGACCAAAGAGGTCTTGTCGCCAGAGCCCGGGATCCTATCGCGGCCAGAGGATTCCTGGAATGAGGGACCCTCCCACCTAGAGTGATCCACAGCTCAAACGCTCGGGAACACTGTCTCGAAAATTAGTTTATTTCATCATCATCATTACTGAAAAGCTTGGTATTCTGAAGTTCGTATTACTGAAATATTTTTACATTGGGACTATTTCCCTGGTCACCACTGCTGTCTGTCGTGTAAATGGGGCCTGAGCCTTTGTCTAATGAACTAGTTTTCACTTTTTGTTTAGGCCTCCCTTCATTTCTTTATGGAAAAATAAATCTGATTTGATTTGATAAGAAGTAAGCGGGGGATTTCTGAAAAGTTTGGTAATCTGAATGGTAATGTGGTGTTCGTAGTAACAAGGTTTCCCTGTATTGCTACTGCCAAAATACATCATGGGTGAGGGGTGTATGCAGTAGGCTGCATTCATCTGCGCCATCTGGCGGCGAAGTCTGCACATCAAGCATGTGTGAATACAGTGAAACTTCGGTATAACGAAATTCTTTATATAACAAACTATTTAACTTTTCATACCTTCTTGTTCATAGAACCATATGTATTTAGAACCTCAGTATAACAAAGTGTGTATAGACGATTTCAATACAACGGAATTTCACTGCGGCCACGAAGGAATACCAAGACAATAAATGGAAGCATATTTAGCGCCAGTGTGGACAAGGACAGATTGGGTGGACATTTAGGTGGCTGTTTCAGGGAAATAAAGTTGTTGAAGTTAGCGCATTGTGTTGTCGTCTCGCTTCTGTCCTTGTCTGCTGGCACTAAATATGCTTTCAGTTTACCAGCACGTCCAACATATGAAAATAATAAATGGAAACTTCTGTGAGTCCAGATGGTCAAATGGTTTAATTCAATCTATTGCTTTCAAGTGCACCTCTCAAATTGCGCACCCTGTGACCACTGAAACAAAGCAATGTCATGTTCCGTATAAAGTCGAAGTGCGATAAGACCCTATCTCGTCCCGCGGGATGTATGCTGTGGGTGCGAGTGAAAGCATGCGAGGGTGAGGTGAGAAAGATGGGGGGGGGGGGGGGGGCTTGATGAGTGCGGTCTTCCCACGCTAGAAGGGGGGGGGGGTGCGTTGGTGCACCTCTCTTGGCAGTGGCTGTGCATGATTGTCATTGGGGCTGAGCCCCCTTTAGAAGTACTAATCTGTCATGTGTGCAAAGAGAGGGCGTGGCATTATGTGTGCTATTTTCCCGCGCGTTTTGTACTGGAGGTTTCGTAATCTCTAGTCTCGGGGACACGTTGAAGCGAGAGACAGACGAATTGCCATCGGCACTCTTCATTATACAGTGTAGACCGCTTATATTGTAAGTCGCCGGAGTCGCGAATATCTGCACTATAAGCGGTACAACACTATAACCAAAACAACGATTTTCAAGCACTGCACGTATGCAAAACATGTAGACCAAGCATGTAGACACGCTTTGTACTATCGCGTGCACATCGCGATGATATACGTTTTTGCCAGTGAGCTGGCGAAAACTTAATTGCGATGTAGCCAGTGCGAAACAACTGTTTGCCGCAACTGCTGCGGATAAAACCGTGACTGCTATCGACACGATTATGAACAGCGACTTTGCGGTGATGAAGGCACGCGCCCAACGCATGCACCGAGTCTGGACGAATTAACTACCATTCGCTGCGACAACTGCAGTCGAAACCGCGGTCGCTAGCTATGCGATCATCGATGGAGACTACGCAGTTCTTTAGGCATGCGGCCGACGCGCGTACTGAGTAAAAACGAAACTACTGTTCACTGCAACCGCTGCAGAGAAAACCGCGGCCGCTATCGACGCAACCGTGGATGACAACTACGTAGTTACGAAAGCCCGCTGCCAACGCGGCGGTAAACGCAAGAATACAGGCTTTAAAGACACAAATAAGCTCGAAGCGTTCCGCGGTTGCTGTCATTCATGTACGATTTCAACTGATGGCTGTGGCGATGCGGACTCCGCCGCTTCGTTTCGGTTGGACGCTAGCACTGTTCTTGCTCTTTTGCGTCGCACATTTGCGATGCTCCGCGGTCACCGAGTGCCGAAAGTAGTCCCAATTAACCGATGTGCGGCCAAATAAGTCCAAGTTAACGAGAGTTTGATTGCATCGAATAATGCATACGCTGGCTGGCAGCACGCATCTTGTTGAGAAGCGTGCTTGCTGCCGCCCTTGTCGGCTAGATTGGAAGCCATTATAACCGGTATTTTGTCTCGCGCGGCTGCACTGTAAGCGTATGCGTAAGCGTATGCGGTATGCGTATACATGGAGTGCTATGGGAAAATAACGGGAGTCTGGAAAGACCGTACTATATCCGGTCCTGCACTATAAGCGGTTACAGGGTGCGTACAGGTCCTTGAAATCCTTGAAAACCATTGAAATTGAAAAGTGCGTTTTCAAGGCCCTTGAAAGTCCTGGAATTTTTTTCCTTCCTTGAAAATCCTTGAATTTCGTGAGCAATGAATGCACTCTGATATCGACATTGCAACCTCCTTTCTGTGGTAGAACGCCGTCGATCTGACAAACTCCCCATTTCAGAAACAATACGCCGGCGCGAGCACACATGGTTCCGTTTTGCAGAACTGCACGGAAAAAATAAAGGGCTTCACCTAGTCAAACCGCGAACGGAGCGAGAGAACCGTGCTGCGCTTTGGTGATTGCTCGACTGGCAGTCTTTACGCTGCTTTCCTCACCCTATCGTTGGTTTCACTCCTCCCCCGTCGGTCTGCCTTTTCCCACTTTCACTCTTGCTTAAGCTAGTGAAGCTAAAGAGAGCTATATAGTGGAGGGCAAATTTACTTACCACTGATGCTCAGTGCCTTTGGGTAGAGGTTTGTTATAATATTATTTATCATAAGATAAATGCAATAACATTACCGCATTGTCCGGTCGCACCTTTGTGTAAGACGCACCCCCCTCAAAACTGCAGTTCTTCCTAAAAAAAAAAAAGAAACGTTATATAAGTCGCACTGGTGCATAAGACGCACCTGTTCTTTCGCTACGCGATTTAAAAAAAGTTACAGTGACGTTACAGTGACGAAATATATGGGAGCCATATATTTCCACTCCAGGCACATTTCTGCCGTCGTGGTTGCCGCGATGTTCCCTACAAAGTCCAATGGCGATAACATTGTCCCCGTGAGTGAAAGCGTGCGACGGTGAGCCGAACCGCGCACAAAGGAGGGGGGAGCGGGGCTCCTTGTGCTCTCGTAGCAACTGCGTAGTTTGCGCAGCGGCGCGCTCCGTATCTTGACAGCGATCTGCAGATGCGACGACTTCGGGGTCGATCGACTCGCGGTCGGCCTACCGCCGCTTGTGTTGCTGCTCCATCCTTCTCGCACGGCGCTCGAGAACTTGATCACGAGAACCCGGCACCTCGATAGCGCGCACAGAACCCGTAGCAATTAAGTCAACCAGCGCGCTTCGCGTGGCCATAGCATCGGATCTGATTTTGAGGGCAGCTTTTCCGAAAAAAAAATTAAAAAACGCTTAACCTTGTACTCGTCCGCGCAATGCTTGAAACAGCGAAGCTGGGCGATCATAGCCCAGTATTTTCCGGAAGTGCGCGCAAACTTTTCATCTTATTACTCGTGATGATTTCTTTTCGCGCGTCTCGGACTTACGGTCGTAACTGCGCATTGCATAGCGCAGCTTGCAACATGGACACCGCATTGCTATGCCGACAACGCGTTCCAGCAGACCCGCTCCGTGAATGAGTCTTTCTCTCTCTCTCTCTCTCTCTCTCATAGTGCGCAAAACCTCATCTTCACCTTGCAGAGCACGAGCATGCGAACGCGCAAGCTGTGGACGAAGACGACGACGCTTGAACGCAATCATATGGCTCACATAAATGCATGCTCTGCCAGCGTGGCCGTATAGCCTAGAAAAAAAAAAAGCTGTATAGCCTAGCGGTTACGAGGCTCGCCTTGGGACCCGGGGGTTATGTGGGTTCGAATCCCGCCTCGGCAAGAAAGTTTCTTTTCTTTTATTTCTTCATAGTTTCTTGATACGAACCACAAAAATGGCTGGCTTAAACAGGTTTGCTGTTAAAAACGTACATAGGTCGCACCGTTCTATATAAGACGCACCGTCGAAAAATTCTGCAAGAAACGCGTCTTATACACCGGAAAATACGGTATGCTGAATGTTTTGAAAATGTTTGATGAACCAACCCAGCTAATACTGCAGAAGCCTGAGCAGCTGTTGTGAGTTTTTGTTGTGTTAACTTTTAATATTGCGGACTCCAGAAATGATCAAGATAAGACATATTTTACAAAATTGCAATATACATCTATTTGTTATAATGGATATGTAGCAAGACTACACTAAATGGTTTGGAAATGTTTGGTAAACTTGGCCAGTTAATACTGGAGAAGTCGGAGTTACTGTTAGGAGCATTCATTGTGTTTTGTGAACTTTTTTTTTGGTATTGTTGTGAACTTGCAAGGTGATCAAGGCTGGACAATAACATCATTGGGATATGCATTTATTTCTTTTTATTTTAGTGCAATAACCCTATGCTGAATATTTTGAATATTTGTGGTGAACTTTACCCAACCTATACTGGAGAAATCTCAGCCGCTGTTGTAAGCGTTCATTTTGTGTTTTGATCTTGAGAAGTTATCAAGGCTAGACATGTTTATTATAATTGTGATATACATTTATTTATTGTAAGTGCAATAAAACTAGTCATAACTAGTCAGGAAATGTTAAAGTAGAGAAATCCTACTTTTGATGCCGCTTTGAGTCCTTGAAAAACCTGTGACAGGTCCTGGAAAGTCCTGGAATATCCTTGAATTTTTGCCTTGGAAACCTGTACGAACCGTGGGTTACGTTATAAGTGGTCTATACTGTAGTTGTCCTACTGCTGGCGACATTATCAGCTGCAGGGGCAGAGTGGACGCAAAAGTAGGCTTCGCTTCACTTAATTTGTACTGCCAATGTGAAGATATCGCCAGCACGACATGCAATTTTGTCTTGCATTGCCGACTCCAAAAATAGGGGTCAGAAAAGACCACATTATAGTTGGTCCAGCGCTACAAGTGTTCCGAGCGGTAGAATGTATACCGTGACAATCATCTTTCACGAACGTGGCATTGCTACACACCTTGTTTGACTATGTTGAAGCACTAAACCACCCAGTGCTCTGGCTTGTCTTGTCCCACTTTTGCACCTGACAAATGCAGCAGGGTGCTGTGCGTGGCACCAACATGACGGGGGTGTTCCGACATTGGCCTCATTGTGCACTGCTGAGAGAGAGAGAGAGAAACTAAGAGGGAAAGGTAGGGAGGTTAACCAAGGGCGTGCCCGGTTGGCTACCCTACACTTGGGGAGGGGGAAAGGGGAAGAATAGATAAGCAGAGAAAATTTAAAAAAAAATAATAATAATAATAGTCAGTCATTCGCATAGACAGTCACAGAAGAATCTCCGCTGTCACAAGCGTTCGTACAATCCAGTACTCTTCACGAACTGCAGAAGGGCTTATGTGGCCTTTTGCATGCAAGAATGCATAGGCCATGGCCCAAGAATCTTTTCTTCCGAGAGCGTTCTGTTATCTAACAGGTTGATCAGAGGTGGTCATAGTGCTAGAAGACACGGACGAGAACGAGAGAAGAGGACGAGCGCTAACTTTCAACTGAGTGTTTATTTCGAGAAACAACCATATTTGTAGACCCGCATACAGGAAATGCCCAATCATCGCACATGAAAACCAGCCGCATCCAGGAACGCAAATTCATTTGTAGTCGGCGCAACTGAAGGGGAGCTGATGCCGCTATCACCGGCCCTCGCTATCAGAGTGGCTTCAACAACCTCTCGCGTAACTTTATCTACATTTCTATACAAAACGGAACACTCATTGAACAAGGGTTTGCACCCACAATCACTGCAATGCACAGAAACATGACCATCTCGGTATCGGTTCAATTTTTGTTTGTGTTCTCTTAACCTATCATTCAGGCACCTCCCAGACTGCCCAATGTAAACTTTCCCGCACGATAACGGAAGGCGATACACAACGTTCTTTACGCACGACACAAAAGGGGTCTGGTGATTCTTTTTACAACCTTCGCGTTTCTTGGCAAATGGATCTGTGGCACTGCATAAGCTAAGCAATTTCTGCGGAGCGAAAATATTACATCTACTTCAACCTTTCGTCCAATCTTCTTTAGAGCGTGTGATACATTATACAAATACGGCACTTTTTTCATGTTGTCACTACTGCTCATGTGTGTGCCATTCCATTTCTTTAGATTCCTTAACGCACTTTCTGCTACTGGTATAAGTACATGGTTAGGGTATCCTGCTTCCAAAAGACATTCTTTTTGTATGTCAAAGCTGCTAGACATTTTATGGGGGCATGATTTGCGGAACGCGTTGTTAAGACACAGATTAGCGATTGCTCGATTCACCAGCTTAGAATGTGATGAATGATGCGGAAGCAGCATCTTATTGTCACGAGGATGATATTCCAAACAAATATGATGATCGAACAGAAAAATTCTTAAGTCTAAAAACTGGATGGAATTATTGACTGGTAGTTCATGTGTTATCTCCAGATTGTCAAGACATCGAGAAAAAATGTTAACTACATCATTTACAGATTGAGTGGAATCAAACAGGACTAGGCAATCATCCACATATCTAAAAACTTTGGAGATCTTCACCGCTGACATACAAGTTTCTATAACTTTGTCATAATGAGCAAGGAATAAATCACTGAGTATGGGTGCCAGACACGACTCAATGCAAACCCCCTCTCTTTTGAAGGTTTGTCGTCTAGCGCTATGACCACCTCTGATGTATCTAACCAACTAGCCCAAAAAGACATACTTGTTAACAGATTGAGTTTAGTTTGGAGAATAAGTCGTTGAGTGTCAAAAGATGGACAGTGACACAAAAGGTGCTCAAGAGTCTCGTCGCACCCTCATAAATTGCACGCCGCACTGTTGGTCATCCCTATTAGGAACAAATAGGCGTTGGTAAATGCGACACCCAACCACATGCGACACAGTAAAGTTGTTTCACGACGGGAGAGTCCAGGTGGTAGGCGAAGTCGCAAGTTAGGGTCAAGAGAGTGCAAACGTGAGTTGGTGAAACGCGGTGAATTTCATCGCTGAAGTGTGATGTGGCGAGCAATCGATTGAAGTTGCCACGCAGCATCCGTTCTTGAGATTGGTATAGGAACCAGCTGATGTTTGTGATGAGCCGAGCGTGCTGCTTCATCTGCGCTGTCGTTGCCGACAATTCCGCAATGGCTTGGCAACCATTGAAATACAATGTCATGTCCTGCTTCGAGCGCGTGATGATGAGCGCGCCTAATTTCGTACACTAGCTGCTCGTGTAACGCTTGTCGTAGGGAAAACTGTAGAGTTTGTAGGGCTGCTTTGGAATCACTGAAAATGGCCCAATGATTTGGCAGCTGCTGGAGCACGTAATTGAGGGCACCTTGAAGAGCTGCAAGTTCTGCTGTTGTAGACGTGGTATTGTGCGAGTATTTAAATTGCAAAATTACGGCGTCCGATGGAACAACTACTGCTCCGGTAGAGCTGTTGGAAATGGTGGAACCGTCCGTGTAAATGTGTATGCGGTCAGAATAATGTTCGTTGATGACAAGCAGAGACAATTGCTTCAGGGCTAGTGTTGAGAAGTCTGCCTTTTCTCTGATCCCAGGAATTGAGAGGCACATGTGAATTTGCCGGAGACACCATAATGCCAATGTTGCGCGTTTCACAGGCTTGAAGCCAGATAGTATTGAGGCATGCTGTCTTGTCACAATGCTACAGAATGTAGCCTTCGCACTGGCAAATCGGCTAAATGGTAGCCGTGAAATGTGTCGAATGTGTGCTCTTAGCGTCTCACCGACGATATGAGTGGTGATTGGGTTTTCCTGTGCACTGACAATCGTTGCAGCTGTCGATGAACATCTCAGGAGGCCAAGACATGTCCGAAGTGCTTGGGCTTGTACGCTCTGTAGTGCAAGGATATTAGTCTTGCATGTGTTTGACAAGACAGGAAGACTGTATCGCAGGAATCCGAGAAAAAGTGCCGTGTATAGCTGCAACATGGAGCGCACGGATGGTCCCCACGATTTTCCAGCTACGAATTTAAACATATTCTCAATACAAATGTGTTTTTTTCTTTATGTGGGAGACATGGGGACTCCAAGTGAGGTCGCGATCCACAATAACGCCTAAGAACCTGCGAGTTTTCTTATACTCAATTGACTGGCCCTCGATGCACACCGGGTAGAAATACATCGGTTTTCGTGTAAATGCCACTAGTGCACATTTTTCTGTGGATCGTCAGGCCTTGTCGGTGAAGGTATGCCGCTGTCAGGGTTGCCGCTTTCTGTACTCTGGCGCGCACTTGCGGCCTTGTCACGCCGGACGCCCAGATGCAAATATCGTCTGCGTAGAGCGAGACATTAGCCGTCTGTGGTAGTGTGGCGAGCCCTACTAGAATAAGATTGAAAAGACACTCCGCCTTGTGGGACACCACGACTGGAGATATATTTGTCGGCCCATCTTCAGTTAGTACAAACAAAGATCTCCGTGATAGATAACTCCTAATCCACCTAAAGACGTGGCCTCCAAGTTCTGCAGCCTCAAGAGCTTGGAGGATGGCTTCGTGGGTTACGTTGTCATAGGCACCCTTTACATCTAAGAAGAGTGCCACAGAGAAGCGCTTCAGAGCTTTTTGTTGTTGCATGGAGGTCACAAGATGAATGACGCTGTCAATTGAAGACCGTCCACGTCGAAAGCCAGCCATAGCCTCAGGGTAAATGTCATAGTATTCGAGGTACCATTCCATACGTGTTATCAACATCCTCTCCATGACGTCACCGATACAACTCGCAAGTTGTATTGGGTGGTACGATGTAAGGTTCCGCGGAGACTTCTCAGGCTTCAATAGAGGAACCAGTTGGCTGGAACCAATCGTCGGGGACTATGCCGCCATGCCAAGATTGATTAAAGATATCCAGAAGATAGTACTGTGCTGTTGAACCTAGGTGCCTTGAAGCAGCGTATGTCACCCCATCGGGACCGGGTGATGACGACCGCCTGCACGCAGCCAAGGCCGCTTGCAGTTCTTCCATAGAGAAAGGCGATGGGAACATCATGTAGCAAGGAGTCAGCCAGCAGAACGAAGTTGCCAGCAACATTTGCACAAAAATCTTCCGCCACCTCAAGCTCTAGACGACCTTGATGTAGAGCCAGCGCTGTGAAGGGACGACGCTGTTGTGGAAGTTAGCGAAGGCCCTGGAGAGTTCTCCACACCGGTGATAACAGCTTGCGAGGGTCCAGCGATTCGCAAAAGGTCTTCCATCGTTGATTCTGAAGTTTGATCATTTGACGATCAACTTTCTTCTGAATGCGTCGAGCTCCCTCAAGTCATAAATGGACTTAGTACGTCTATATCGTCTCTCGGCCCGCCGGCGAATCGCCCGAAGTCTCTCCAATTCTTGGTCGAAATCTGTGCATCTTGTAGATCTTGTCCGCGTAGAAGCCTGTAGCGTTTGTATGATCATGTCTTCAAAGGGCTCGGGATGTTCATGTCTGCACTTGTCCTCGATCGAAATGCGGTACGCTTGCCAGTCTATCTGTCTTGAAAGCACAGGGGAAATAGAGTTGTCTAGGTCTCTGATGGTCATGTACGTAGGTATATGGTCGTCTGCCGTGAGTTCCAATGTCTGTGAACCATAGAACCTTTGAACTTAAACTATGCGACACTAATGTCAAGTCCAAACAGCTGCTGTAAGTCACTCCTCAGAGATAAGTCGGCCTGCCTCCAAAACTCTATCCATGCTCGGCAGCGAGATCCACTAGACGCGGGCCTCATTGATTTGCCCTGAAGCTTCCCCAGAGTGGATGGTGGGCGTTAAAGTCACACCCATGATTATCCAAGGGCCTGGAGTGTTTGCGAGTATGTCGTTTAGTCTCTGTCGATCAAGTCGACGGGATGGGCTTATGAGTGTAAATGAAACTCTTCTTTTTAACATGGAGACACGCGTATTGATTGTCATCGTGAGGCTGCACTATTTGGTGAACGTACGTGAGCTCCTTGCGGATATACACAGCAACTTGACTGCGTTCAATGCATGACAAAGAAACAAATGATTCGTAGCCCAACAGTCGAATTGTCTTTGAAAAATGAGGTTCACAAATTATGAGAATGGGGAACGTGTTCTCAAAAACAAATTGACGAAATTCTGACATCCGTGACTGCAGGCCTCTGGCGTTCCATTCAAGTATGGAAGCACACTTGACTTTCTCCCGGAATGGCCGCAGTGGTTGTTGTGGTTCTTACTGTAGACCCGCAAGTACTGGTTCAATGGAATCCAGCACTTGCAGTGCGCATTTAGCAGATGGCGTTTGCATATTATTCAGGAGTGTGCGGATAACACTCACCAACGACCTCAGCAATGCAACGACCTGGACATCTTGCGCAGCTTGTTTATCTGTTGTCCAAGTAGTGCTTGGCGGTAGTCGATGCTGTCGCTCCGCGGGGAAGTGTGCCTGTGGTAGTGCAGGCCAAGCAGCGTCAGATTTTCTTCTCTCAGCCTCGGTATTATTCTCTCCATGTCAAGCACCATACGCCTGTATGGTGCATGACAGTGGTGGTGGTGGCAGCGACGTAATGGAATGCTCTGGAGGTAAAACAGCACTTTTTTCCTTCTTGGTTGCGCGCCGTCAACGAGAACGTCGTCTTCTAACAGTCGTTAGCGCTTCCTTTCGTGATGAACCGTCCTTCACCATTTGTCTCAAGATTCTCTTCTCCTTCTTGATTAGTGGGCAGTTTTTTAAAGATGCATCATGATCTCCATTGCAGTTTCTGCATTTCAAGGTAGTCGCCTTGCAAGACTCTGTGCTGTGTGGGGTTCGGTACAGCACGGGCAAGCTAACTTGTTACATGCGCCACTCACGGGGCCCATTCTCACACACTTGTGGCATTGAAGAGGCCTGGGAATATAGGCTCGAATGACATGACGAAACAGACCAACCTTCACACGTGAAGGAAGACAGTCGCCTTTGAAGATCACCTTGAGGCAATGGTAGTTCCCTATGCAAACTTGCAATATGTCCATGGCGTCAGTAGCTGGCTTGACCAGGATAGGAAGGTCAGCATTTGGTACACAGACGTCGACATCATATATGACGCCCGTTATCGTGCCTCGGTCCTGCGGGATGTAAGCGCGGACTCTGATGTCGCCAAGCTCTGTAACGGTTCGCAACGTATGTAAAGCTGCCGGGTGCTTGACGTCTATGGCCAGGACGTTCTTGCGTGGGTTAATTCGAATGTCCTTTATCTCATTCGGCACGAGGGATTCAAGTCGTGCCGAGATGAGTTGCCGATTCATGCTCCTCAGGTTGTCCGAAGGATCAACGGGAACAAATAGTATAGTCTGGCATGGCGGACCACAGGAAGTCTTCAATGTTGAAGTACTTCCTGGCAAAGACCCACCAAGGATCCTCCTCTTCGCCTTGCGCTTCGCCACAGGGATGAAGTCGTCGTCGCTGTCATCGCTACTCGCCGTATTCCGAAAAGGACGCGTTGTAGGCAGTTCTGCACTAGTATGAACAGTTACGTTATAAGTGGTACATGCTTTCAGTAGCCGATAATCCAAACGCACCGCCGTTCCCTGCTGCAGGCCGCGCGATGTGAGCATCACGTTTCGCTTCAGCATCCGGCGTCACCGTCTTTAAACACTGCACAATGGGGAAAATAACAAAACCTACCTGTCTCGGGCTGCCAAAGCCTCACCAGCTTGCTGCGTGTCGGCGTCTCGTGCGCAACAATTCGCGCAATGCTTCGTATTACATAGATGTCAAGTACAGTTGAGTCTAATTTTTTTGTTGATTGTGTGGCAGTTCTTTCGGTTAGTACTTTTTTTTAAGTTTTTTTTAATGCATGAACGAGGTTCTCCTGTATCTAGTAGTCGTCATATCACATAAAACAGTCGCTTCCGATTACACACCTATGATAAGATGGATGCTATTAAAGTGTATATAGAACAGTATACCCTCATTTCGTGTATAATAAATACATTTTCACCTCTTGTAACCAAGAAGTGCCGGTTAGCCAGGTTCATCTCCAGTGTATGAAATACGACGAAGAAGTGCCGGTCAGTCAGGCGCATCACCAGCGCTTTTAGGCGCGGGGCTTGTCCTGACGTCCTGTTGCATCCTTCATACTGTGGCATTTTGTTCTTCGTCACGGAGCCCCTCGGGAACTTCTCAGTGATCGAGGCCGCGCATTTCTATCTGAAGTCATGACGTCGGTTCTGAAGGAGTGTCACATCATCCACAGGACCACTAGCGCATACCATCCACAAACGAACGGGCTGAGGGAGCGTTTCAACCGTACTCTTGGCGACATGCTCGCCATGTACGTCGCGTCCGACCATTCCAACTGGGACGCTGTGCTTCCATTCGTCACGTTCGCCTATAATGCTGCCACTCAAGCTACCACTGGTTTTTCTCCGTTTTCCCTACTGTACGGCCATGAACCTTCTTGCACCATCGATACCATGCTACCCTACCAGCCTGATTCATCGGAATGTGTTCCTGTATCTCAAGCTGCGCAGCATGCTGAAGAATGCAGACAACTCGCCCGTTGTCTTACCATCGCAGATCAGACACAACAGAAGCTTCGTCGTGGTGGCTCAGACCCCCCAAGCTTCCCTTCTGATTCATTGGTTTGGCTGTGGGTTCCACCTTTAGCTCCCGGCCTTTCTTCTAAGCTGCTCCCAAGATATCATGGACCTTACCGTGTAATTGCACAAACTTCCCCCGTGAATTATGTCGTTGAGCCTGTGTCGCTGTCTTCTGATCAGCGTTGTCGCGGTCGCGAAACTGTTCACGTAGAATGGCTCAAGCCCTTCTACGATCCCTCTATGTTATCGTATGCTTAGATTGCCAGATGGCGTCTTTTTCTCCGGGGGACAAATGTAACAAAGAAGTGCCGGTTAGCCAGGTGCATCTCCAGTGTATGAAATACGACGAAGAAGTGCCGGTCAGTCAGGCGCATCACCAGCGCTTTTACGCACAGGGCTTGTCCTGACTGCTCGCAGGGTTCTGACTGCCGCACCGAGTTCGACCTCTCAATCCTGTCAAATAACACCTTGACACTTTAAAGAATGCTATTTGCATACTTGGATAGTCATCATAGATAAGTTCCACTCAAATTTATATAACTTTGTTCATTCCGTGGGTGTCATGTGCACGGTGATTAGGATGCAGACAATGGAGTTTTTCTTCTGGGCAACAATTTTATACCGTTGCTGTTTCCAATTCGATTTCTTTTCGTACTTTTTGAGCTGTGTCAGTGGTCAAAGTGACAATGTGCCTGCATTATCAATGCATCAGCTGGCCATGATCGGTGGATGATAAAATTGGCATGAAATCGGGCGGAAGACATCGCCAGGCCCCGGTCAAGACGAGAATTTCCCATCAGCGCCGCTTCCCTAGTGCTGTTGATACATACATGATCTCATTAGGTTCAAATGTCACTTGGCCAGAAACGTCATTAGACCGCAAAATCCAAGCGAGAGCTTAGCACGAGTGCTCGTGGTGGCACGTGTCTGTTATCACGATCAGCTGACTGCCAACTCATCATGGCACAAAAGCGGGCCGCATGCGAGCTACGAAATGACCAGTAGTTGATGCGAACGACAAGAAAGAGCATTCAAGTAGAATCTTTGCTCCACGTGAAGTGGGAACTTGTGGAGACTGTGGGTAGACACGCTAGCTAGGGCAAAGCTGTTAAACATTTGTGTGCCCAAACAAAACTGCTAATTCAATTTTGGTGTACATGAGAAATGTCATGCAAGAGTCTTATTGCTACAGAAGGTGGTGCAGTAACATCAGCGCGCTTCTTGCGAGTGCCAACTGACAGCTGGTAAAAACAAGCACCCTTTGTGACGTCCACTTGAAACACAATAAGTACACCATCACTTGTGCACATTTTTTGTTACAGTGCCACTCCGCTCATGCATTTCTGTATTCACTTCTCTGTTTGCCTCGTGAACATAGCCACAGCCTCTACTCCTGGATTTCGTGGCATTGCCAAGAAGTTGCTCGTGTTGTGCGCATTCCTAGTTCACACGGAATTAAAGATGCAAAGAACAAAAAATTATTGCCAGCAAACATGGAGCTACGTAGCATTCGGTTGTCACTGTATTAGGTTTCAGTGGCTTCACCAATGTACATCTTGGAAGTGTTTGTGGGGAAGAGCTTGGCTGGGGGTTTTGATTTAGTTGTACTAGACAGAAATTTAGTAATTTTCAAATTGCCATTTCTTTCTAGAGTGTAATATTATGCATAATGCTTTGATGAAGATGCTTTGCTTCTTGAATTATGAAAAGAATGTTTGTCCAGAAACTTTCACAAACCAGGGGTCGCAAAAACCAGGATCCGCAAAATGTGGATCATCAGGGAAGGGATCACCAGGGAAGGGAAAATGTGAAGGGATTCATCCAGTAAGCCCTGTAAATAATGTACACCTTCCAAAAGCGCTTGGATTTGAAGTGTACGGAAGCATTAACTGGTGAGCAGTCGAGATAAGCAAGAGACGTTTAGAGCATTGGTGGAAGGAACAGATCGATACAACCGGATCCGTTACAGGCATAGGTACAAGGTAGATAGAGAAGTTTCGAGGAAGAGACATAAGATTAAAGAGATGTATACAAAAATGCTGGAATGTAAAATGTACCCGAGTAACTCAAGCAGCTAGGTGACTATTTGTTACTACCCGTTTCAAAGGGGATGCAATAAATCATCATCAACTGGCTACCGTTGGCTATGTTGGTATGTCCGGCGCCTGGCATCGCTACAAAACCATGGCTTAAGTGAACCGTAGCTTTCGCTGTAGTGCGTGGAGGCAAGCAAGAAATTGTGGCAGCTGCTTGTAGTCGTGAGTGAGTGAAACAACTTTAATGAAACCATGCCAGGGGCCTGTAACTTTGCTGTTGCGACATCATTGGAAAAACATGATGGCTGCTCTATGTTGATGGTGAAGCAAATTTTCGAGCTCAGAGTGGCTTTGAATCCCACCCTTTCTGGAAGGGCACTGAATACAGTCGTCTCTGGGCTGCATATGCCTCACCTTGTTGCAAATATTTGCCCCCCGTATGTCTCAAGGCTAACTATTTGTTTCTGGTGGTGAAAACGTTTGAAGAGTGTTTACGCAGCTGTTGCGCATATTCTAAGATGGTATTTTTCTAACCCTTCGTTGTAAGCCATGTCTTTCCTGTATTGAGCTACATCCAAGTGCTGACTTTTTGTACTGCCAAGTTTGTGCTGAGATCCTTTTTTGCGTAGGCACTATGAGCTGGTGCGGGACATCCGCCAGAACAAGGGCACCATCCTGAAGGCGACGGTCGACTACGTGCGCACCCTCAAGAAGGAGAATGACCGCATCCCGCTTGTTGAGGAGAAGCAGCGCACGCTTGAGCAGCAAAACAGGCAGCTGCTGCTCAGGATACAGGTGGGGTGATTGCCATTTGAACGGTAGATTGCAAGTAGATGCTTGACAAGGCGCAGCATGAAAGCCAGCGCTGTGACGTCGTGGATTTTGTCGGCGCATTGTCGGGCCTAGTTAATCGGTAAACATCGTCTTATTCTAAAGGACTCAAGTTTCAAAAACTGATTTGAGGGTGAAATTCAGTAAATGGAGATGATTTTAATAATCAAGCTATCACCGTAATATTAACACGTGATATATTCAATGAATACTTGAAAGAGAGACTAAAGGCAATTATTAAGTCAACCTGGACTGTTAATGTGCCATTCCATAAACCTTCGTGCCACAAAAAGACTTGGTTTAAGAGAACGTCCCGGCATACCTTTAGCGCAGTTTCAATCACTCGAGCAGCAAGTGGTGAGGTTGCATATGCCACCCTCAACTGCCGTCAGTGACAGCGCCCGACATAATGCACAATGGTTTTTTTGAACCATGGAGAAACCCAATTCGCCACTGCTTTTGGTCAAGTGGTGTAGACCGTTTGGGCATCCCGCGACTTCACAAGAATGTGCAGTTCTCTACTACTTGCAGTTTGTGCAACTTTCGTGAGCCAGCAAAACCAGCACTTCACTGTGATAATGAAACCTCTGAAACGTGAGAGCACAGGCGGCACAGAGTTGAGTAAAAATGAAATCTTTCGATGGCACGTGTCGTTATGTCGGGAAGTTCTTTCTAAAAAGTTTGTTCAGGCCCATTATGTGTGCAGCATCACGGGTGCTATTTATGCCCAAAACCCCTTGTGGTATCTGAAATTTCGGTTTTTATTTTAATTAGGGCTAGGTAGTGGCGGCACACCTGAAAAATTTATAGGCAACTGTATTTGAAATTTTCAGAACCAGAAACATATTTTGAGGCACCCGCAAACAAAAATTTCATTCGCTATAACTGATACCAAGTTGGATAATACTTTTTCTAGTATTTAATTATAGCGGTATGCCCCATTGAAATAAAGCATGATAATTTGCATGATAATAAGCATGATAAAGCATGATAATAATGATAAAGCATGATAATAAGCATGAAATAAATAATATCTGATAATTTATTGTGTCCGTGTTTGTTATCATGAGGTTTGACTGTAGCTACTAAATGATCCATCTGTCAGTGTTACATTTTTTTTTGTCCACATCTGTGAATCTTGGCCAGCAGAAGCTATTGTTGTCTGTAGTCAGTTATATTCAATAATTAAAAACTTAATTACTCAGTGAAAAAGGTATTTCCTGAGGTTTTTAAATGGCTGGGCAATTGAAGTGCTTTCATTGTTGCCATACTAAAGTCACAGGATGCCCTCTAATAAAATGGTGTGCTGGTAAACTGCTTGTGCTACAATATTGCTCGTCTGTGTGCAGGAATTGGAGCAGACAATGCAAATGCATGGCATCCAACTGACGAGCCAGACATGGCATCCCACATCCGAGTCACAGCTGAGTGCTCTTATCAATGATGGACCGACATCCTTCAATGACCTGTATGACTTCAAAGGTGGCCAGGAGGACCTGAAACCAGATGACTTTCGAGCCGATGAGTTTCAGCACGATGCGTATGACATCAAGCATGAGGCACCAAGCCCGAGCCCAAGTTCGGGTCTAAGTTCGGCACCTAGTCCGGGCCACAACCTTGGCCACTACGATGATACCATCATGGACGACGACCCCATGGGTGGTGGTGGTGACCCTCTTCTGTCGGCATCTCACCTTCCGCACGAGAAGCTCAACTCCCCTGGCACAATGGACTATCACGGATAATGGACAGCTTGTCCATCTTAGCTGGGACAATGAGCTCAGCCTGGTGGGATTGGACCACGCTGCTGCAACAAACTTGCTGCAAAATTTGTAGGTAGACTCTTGTGTATAATGTGAGCTATACATGGAGGCAGGCATGCCCATGGAGGCTTGCCCCACCAACCAAACAATCTTTCCCTAGGTTTGCATTGCAGAATGGAGTGTTATGGGGGGATGTCTGGAAGCAAGAATTCTTGGACCACGTGGCTTGCATGTGAAGTTTGGGACAGAAGACAGCTTTTGCGTGGCTGTGCTTTTGCCCACAGGATGGCTTGGTCTTATCACGAGCAGTGCCTGTAGTGGAGGCTTAGCCACTTTTATGTAAGTGCAGCAAGTCATCAAGTTCATTGCTGTGCTGTGCACTCACAAGTGCAATCTTTTGTTGGTTGATTACGCGAACTGCAGTGTCTGCTGTGCAAGTGGACAGACTGTTGTTGCTACACAGGGTTGTTTGTTTTGCAAGACGGCATGATGTTGTTTGAGAGATGTTAGAACTGAATATCTGCTTGTTGCTTTGCCTGATGTGCATGTGTTGTTGCTGTTGGCAGTAGTCTAACTTGTACAGAAATGTGTCATCACACATCGTGTCAATTTTTATTCAAGAGGTGGAACCACTGTTGACTGCTTCTTTCGCCATCTCACCTTCCACTCTGGGGCGCAGAGTGGGATACCAGCTTCATGGTGGGCATTGCTCAAGTGTGGCATAACCAAATTGCAACGCAGTCGAATATAGTTGAATGAGCAATGAAGTTTTCTTGCAGGTATCTGCGTGTCTTGAATATATGCTGATAGCAGATATAACTAGAGTGTTCTCATGTTAGACGAGACTTTGGCCATAATGAGGTTCAACTCTGTATGATGCAGTGCTGTTGCAGATGACTTTGAAGCCGAGATTATGAGCGCCTCGGCATCAGTGGAGCACATGCTCCAAAATACATGCTTTTCTGTGTAACCATTTGCTTTTAATAATACTGATAATCAAGTGCCTTATTGAAGCCTGCCTGGTGAGTAGGCCTGTCGGCTGCTGCACTTTCCATGGCACTTTCCATGGTCCACAAACAAGCTCTTCAGGAAGCTAAAGAAAGAAAGTGCAGTTTGGTCACTAACTCTGCGTTTACAACGAAGCTCCGAAAAGCGCGTCACCCACACTGATCCCTGCGTGTGGTCATAGCTGTCATCTTTGTTCTCAACAGCTGTTTCGGTAGCTTCTTCTGTGAAGTCGTGCATGCTCCCACCTACTGCAGGAGTGTTCAGGCTGGCTGATTTCAGGTGCATTGCTGTAGTGAAGTGCCCTGTGAAGGAAAGTAATTTAACCAGCACCACAGACCAGGCATTGGTTGCACGGTCAAAGCCAGTGCAAACTGAGTAAAGGCGCCGGTGAGAGCCAGCATTGGCCCTTACAGCGAATTCTTGATTTCGCTTGTTTATACCCTTTGGTAAAGCTTGCAAGTCCTTCACTCAACAGCATCATCGCCCGATTCAAACTTTGGGCAGCTGTCGCGCTGTGGCCTCGGCATCCTACAAGTACCTCTAAAAATCAAGTTTTGCCCTCGTATTCAATTTCAGGCAATAATATGATCGTCCTAAACACCTTTGTTTCTGTGGGGAATGAAAACAAAAACGTATTATGCAGATTGCACTGTATATGGATGTGTGTGAAATGCTGCAAAACTTCTACTCTACTGGAGCTGGCGGTGTTATATGAATGCCTACAGGCTCGGTACAAGCAGCTGCTGCTGAAAGACCTGGTGACACAAGGCAGCATTATGCTTTGTCTCTGCAAGCCATCTCAGAGGAGAGGTCTTCAGAAACACTGCAACAGGCTCAGTGAACCGCACTCAGTATTTTGCAGATTGCACACAGCTCTGGAACGGGGCCACATTGCTGAGCAGACGTATCGGCTTGCCTCTTTTGTCTACTTTGTTGGTTGATTCCAAATTATCAATTTTCATAACCAGAGATGAGTTTGGCTCTTAGTATTGTTGATGGTTTTGCAACGCATACATTGATTGAATATCCGGTACTGTTCCTAACATTGAAATCCGACTGCTATATGTTCCATGCAAGTTGGTACAGAACAGGTTCACTCTTACTCTTACACGATTCTGAACAGGTTTATCCAGTATGAGAACCAGCATTGAGGCAGTTTCGTCCGTTTTTGCAAGCTTGTTAGTTTCTGTGCCTGGGGCTGCAATATCTAATTGATAATCTGTTATGTATGCTTCATGCCATCCTAATAGAAGGCTAATTTTGCAGGCAAGTGCATTTGAGGTGACGCATTTCTTTGAGAAAGACCACTGAAATGGTCAATATCTATAGGGCACTAACTTGGTAAGCATATTCCAGTGTACAGATGAGATGTTATTGTTTAACCATTTCTCCTCTTTTTTTTTTTTCACCTCATATGTAGATCACATTTCACCTGCGCCGGGCAAATGTTGGTTCTTCACCCCTTCAGCACATTCGTTCTTGTCTGGTTATTATATGAAGACCTTTAGTTGATGGACTGTGGGCCTTCAGAGATGGCTGCTGTGAAAAAATGTTTCTGTATTTCTTTCGTGCTCGCTTTACTTGAGAAAAAGTAAAAACATTTCGCCACCTTTGTGGGTGGCAGTACACGAACGGCCTAAAAGAGAAAATGCATCCTACTTATCTAAAAAGCAGCTGTAAGCATTTGTTTGGAGTACATTTTGTTATCTTTTGTTGAGCAACACCAGTGCAAAAAAATTTACAAATTTGGGCTGTGGAAGCATGAAATGCATGGCTCACATTGACTACGGTTACTGCTAAATTTTGAAGGAGTTGTTAGGGACTCCTCATATATTTACCAACTTGGATAACTTTTGACAGTTATTCTGGGACACCTATATAGTGCATTAAGACTTAGTGATATTTTATTTTTATTCTCTCGGAACGTGCTACATGCACTAAAGCAAAAAAGCCTGCAGTTTTGTAGACACTCCTACACAGCATTCAATTGCTGGCCATTGTTGGCATCACCTGTTTTGTTCATCATAGCTTGCATTATATATATATATATATATATATATATATATATATATTGGATCATTGCTCGCTCAGCAGGAAGTATTGCTTGCTCGAAGGTGTGCATACTTAGAGAACAGTCAGATTCCATTTTTTCAGTGTTTAGAAATGTGTGTACCCTACACGTAAATGTATGTCATTCATTTGTTGCTGGTCCCTGCTGTCGGAGAGGGCATGTAATACGTGGAGCTGTTTTGATGCAGCCAAGTGGCATCTGTCATTGACAGTAGTGCCATAAATGCATTGCCTTCACAGTGTCCTTGACCGTATCACATGTGACCATGTGATACATTCTGCTTGTGAATACTTTTGGGTTTAGGCACTAGTTGAATGGCAACAGCAGTCCCGATCCTCGTTTGAGCTTGTGTCACTGTTTGTAATGTAAATAAGCACGCCTTGTAAATAGTGAGCCCGTTGTTTTCACCTTTTGTTGTACACATTGAAGTAGTGTTATTGGTAAATGGAGTGTGCATAATGCTGTATGAGGCATTGCAGACATATTTTGAAGGCTATTAGTTTTATTTGCAGATGGCTTTAAACATGGCTTGTTTTAACGTGCTGGCTGAAGTCGGTGTTCTAGCAATGCCTCCTTTACTAGATGCCCACCTCGTTCGCGTTCCCATCGGGGTGGCAGTTACCTTAGTTCTGCGTAAATTCCGTGAGGCGGCGCTCGTTGCCTTTTCAACTTCCGGCGGCGGCGGCGGCCGAATACTTCCACCGGCGCGTTGATAGCGCCTGCCGCCTCCAAGATGGTAAGAGATGCTATAGTAATCTCGGAGGCCGCAGCACGTGATCTAGGTTGCAGGCGTGCGCCACAAGCGGTGCTCGTTGCCTTTTCGCGGAGACGAAAAAAAAAAAAGGGAGAGGGCACAGAACCGGGTTTATCGGACCACGCCGCAGGCATCTAGTAAAGGTGGCATTGGTAGTGTTATGTGAAGCGCTCCACAACATGTGTGACCATATTCCACCATTGCATGCAAGACCACTTGATGTGAGGAACTGTCCCTCTGTGCCATGTGCTGATGGTGATATGTGCTCGTAATGATAGCTCTTGCACTTTGGGGGTAGTCACAACAAATGTGAAATGGGCGGGTAAATAATGTTTCAAGATGAGCTTGAGAACATCTTTCGAACTGTACATTTTTTTAGCCTGTTGTGTTGACTGTGTGGCGTTTATGTTGACCACTTCAGTTTATACATTTTTCACTATTAAAATTCCACTGTTATGTTCACCATGTCGAGCCAAAGTGGAGCCCTATTTGACTCCTGGTGTGCGTGACTGTGCAGTTGTCAAGCGCATTAGTGCGGCCTGCTTTACCAAAGTCCTGCTGCTTGCAAAAAGAAAAGATTGCATACTTAAGGGCTGTGTAAGGAAAATCTCTGCAGCATGCCTTGCTGCATTACATTGGTTCACAAGAGTGTAAGGACAAAACGAGGGAAAATCTGGCACCACCGGCATAGAAACTGTACGTACTATTTTTGAAGCTTTGTGCGTCAAAAATTTGTTGTATGGAGGCCTCGGAACATTGCAAAGCAAAATAATTACTTATTAGGCATAAACACAAAGTAAGCGTATATGTAGGTTTAACTGTTAGCATAGATTATGCGCTGGAAGTTACTCAATAAAATGAATAATTTGTGACATTCAAACACATAGCCTATAGGAACTGCAGCGTGTACACAACAAACAAGACACAAGGCAATGGTAACACACAAGCGCTTGTGCGTTACTTTTGCTTTGCGTCTTGTTAATTGTGTACGTGCTGCAGTTTCATAATGAATAGTTACCAACTTCCCCAACTTTCAGTACTCAGCTTAGACTAAAGAAATGTTATGAGGCTTGTAAAGAACAGATTTTAACTTCGAAGAGCAGTCATATAAACTTCAATATGCTTTTTAAGTCAGTCCATGCCAAATTATTGGGAAAAAATGCATGTTCGTGGTGGCTGATTTTCCTATGTGGCAAGATAGCATCAGTGGAGATGAGGTGGTCACATCCACTTTAATGTTCCAAGGTAGGAGAGAGCTTCAAGAAAAGCTTCTTACAGCTCAGTCTGCTGCAGCAGTGGCGGCGGAATTAACAGTAACCTAACAAGCTGTACACGGGTGGTTTAAATATTAAATTAACAAGTGAATGACAATGTTATGTACAGGTGAACATGGTGGCATCCCGCTTTGGCATGATACTGGGCAGAGCCTGGTCTTCTGTTTGTGCCTTCATGTGAGACCTGCACAGTCATAAATGAAATGAACATTTATTATGATGCTAGTCCTCGGTGCCTTGTGAAGAAAAACTGTGCAATTAAAAGGCATGGGAGTAGCTCTGTACAAGAGTGCTGCAATTGTAATGAAAGTTCCTCTCACAAGATGTGCTGTCACTTTATGAATAGTGTAAGGCAGACACTGTAAAGTCGTACCACGTGCATATTTCATGGCTTGGAATAAAGATGTTCGAAGAGCAAATGGCCTTACTTGATCACTTCTTGCGGAAAAAAGCGCACACTGCTTCTATCCTGCACACATTGATTGGCCTTTGGACAGATTTGCCAGAATGTAATTCAAGTGCTGAATGTATTGGTACACATTTCAGTGTGTGCAATGCATTACTGACATAAATGGAGAATGTGAAAGGTTGTACATTTCCATGTCTGTTTTCAGCAAATTCAACAATCAAAACTTTCTCAACAATGTTTATGTGGTCCCTTTTGGAAACCCCTGTTGCGATAAAGTACAAGTCATAACCAGCCATGGTTTGCTGGGCTTTACAATTTTGTGACGGGGTGAGAGGTCTCTGTGAAACAATTGTACATACCTTGCCATTCTGTGAGAAACCTTGATGCAGCAGAGTCTCATTGTTTCGACAGCAGATATCTCGCAATAAACCACCTGAAAGAACCAAAAAGAGCCTTTGTTATAATACCCAATTGAATGTGTGGTGGCCAAATCCGCTCCCCAGCAATGGTTATCTCTGAGTAACAGGCTACGCTATTGCTAACTGCATGCTCCAGACGCAATTGCAGAGCCGTTGTCATAGGTTTCGTGTTCTGCGCATTGCCTATTTTTTTTTTTTTTACTACACAATTTTTTTTTTTTAATTGCCCGTGGTAGGTAGTGTAATTGTAGTCCGTAAGCGGGTTGCTCGAAGCAGTGGACGTTACTCATATGAGAAATCAACACAAATAATTAACAAAATTTCACTAATTTCTTAATTAGTTACTTTGATGCACATATAGCTATTTACGAATTGTAGCTGGTAAACTTGTAAGGCACATCCACTTAGAACAAATTCTTACAATAGTACGGATTTAGAAATGTGTGCCGCAAAACTTGGCAGTAACAAGGCACTAGTGCTCCACTTACTTTAACAAACTGGAAAAGAATACCACGACACTGGTGTCATCCTGAAAATTCGTTCCAACTGCCTGGCGCACTCGCCAGCTGCAATTCGTAAATTGTAAAGTAACTGAAAAAGTTGATTAGTGCATTTGTTTTAATTAGCCGATTATCATGTTCGCCTCTGAGTAATCCAGCTCAATGACTACACCATCTGCCACTTAGTGTATAAAAACGGTGTAAGGCACAGGAAGGGTGAGATACTTACAGCGCCTTTTGTGACGCCAGCCAGTCCTCCTCCTTTGGGAAGCATTTCTGCGGAAGATAACATGCAGTGGTCAGTTGTCCGACAATTCGCTCAATCTGTTCTGTCGAGATTCGTGGTTTTTTTAATCTCACTGTAAAGAACCTAATCGTGCTTGCAGACCTCACGTTCACATTCCACGTGTACAGGCGTGACAAGTGCAATTTTCTTCTTTACAACTAGTGCAAGACGTGGTCCTATTCACCTTGACTTTGTCAAGTCGAAATTGTTTATTGGTTCGTACAAGCGGCCAAGTGAAAATTGGGCCACAACCGTCGACGATTGTCAACGTAAGCAAATAGCCCGAACGAGTGAGAGAACTCGTTTAACGAGCCAATAGAGAATGAGTGAGAATGAACAAAACAGAGAGCAAACGAAAAAGGAAAAGAGTGAAACGGTGGGGAAAAAAAATCTCCCTAATGCGATATTTGAGCGCAGCGTGTCTATACGTGTTTTGCGATATGTTGGCTGGTGCGGACAATCTGTCTCGTGCTTGTGTGCTAATCTGGAGATTGCGATTCACAGTAGCCGTCGTCGCCGCACTGGGCCATGCCCTCCTCTGCTTTGCGCCCTCTTCTCCGCTTTCCTCCTCGCGGGAGGAAAGAAGCCAGCGAGCAAACAATGTGTTGGCCATCAAAAGCATGTTTGCACACGACGGCATTCTGAATGCTGTGTCCACCATTTCAGTGTACAGTGAAGTATGTTACCGACTTTTGCTTGCGGAGCAAGCAGAGTGTACTCGAATGGTGAAGCTGAATGACTTCCTGCTCGATGAAGAAGCGATCGCGCGTCCGTCGCGCACTTTTTTATTTTTTTTCCCTCTGGTTTGCTTCGACTTCGGGGTTGGCTAAAAGCCATAAGTTGCTGGCCACAATGAGGCTAGAGCGTCTCGACCTCCTCGGGAAAAATACAAATTGTGCCATCATGCTTATGTGTAACGAAAAAGCAGTTACATGAATCTTAACAGTTGAATTTGGTAGTATTTCACTTTTTTGGGGGGTTCGCCTTGGGCTGGATTTATTGGCAGCCCACTAAAAACAGGTACAGCCTCATAGCCTTAGCGTTGTCTGTTGGCCACATTGTGCTTTGTTTATCTGCGTGCGCGCTCCGGTGTCGTCGACGCTTCGTTTGCTTTTTCCCCCGTTTCGGTTGTGGTGCACATGGTTCAGAATAATTCCTGGGAAATGTAAATTCCAAAGCGCCTGGCTCAGCAATGACGATTACAAACTTTGGGCTGCGCCGGATACATCGGACCCCCACCGCGCGAAATTTTGAGGAGCCTTAGCAGGCTGGATGAGTTTTTTCATGACCTCCTGAGCTTCAATCCCTGCTACAAAGAGCTGTGGAAAGCAGTCGGGCTGTTGCTTGTTTTGAGCCATGGGCAAGCAACTGTCGAACGGGGGTTCAGCGCCAACCGCCAGATCCCCGTAGTGAATCTGAAAGGTTTGTCATACATTTCACAGCGTATCATATGTGACGCAGTGGACAGGGCAGGTGGAATTTTGAATGTTCCTATAACAAAAGAACTCAGAATAGCTGTGTCCACAGCGAGGCAGCATTGCGGTGCACACTTGGAATCGGAAAAGAAACGGTACCAGGAAAACTCAAAGCAGACAAAAAGGCACACAATCATGGAAGAAGTTGAGGGGTTGCAGACGAAGAAAAAGAAGCTTGAGGTAGTCGTTGCCGATTTAACGGCCTTTGCAGATGGATATGCAGAAAAAAAGGCTGAGAGAACCGGTGACATCTCGTACGTGGTGAAATCATGTATGGCACCTTGATCAGAAAGAACGTGCCGGAGCCATGAATGGGGCATATCTTCTCCTGCCTTCAGACAAAAGGCCAGGAGCGGCGCACATCAAGCCAGCGGCCCTTCGGCACCTGGCGATCAAAAGTAGTTCATTTTACGCAGCGGCAAAAACGCGGTCAAGGAAGAGCACGGGAAATACTCTTCTGAGGATCAAAAGTGGGACCGTGACATCAACTGCCGTTGTTGTCACCTTGTCGGCGCTCGCGTTTTAGAAAAACTTGGTCTAGTTGGTATGGCATTTTCAGGAACAGAACTGGCACAGTACGAAAACATAGCAAGGGGACACATGCACGGTGTCCCGATCATGAGCCGGGCTACTTTTGTTTCAAGAAAGCTTGTATGTCGTCAAGAATCATTTAATCCAGTGCAGTCCCAACCAATACCAGAAAACCATCGTGACTGTTTGGGCTGTTAGTATGGCATTTTGAGAAACAGAATTTATTTAGCGCAAGTACATGGGGAAAGAAAAGATACACAAGCAGTCTGTCCTGTGTATCCTTTCTTTGTCATGACCTTGTGCTAAACAAACTTTTTTTCTAACAATACCGGAAAGCCTCATGATGGGGGGCAACATGTGTTTTGGTTGTAGATGTAATCTTTGTAGTTGTATTTCACCGTACTTTATAAGTTGTATACAGTTAAGTGTTATTTATAATTTATTAGTTGACATCACATATGGTTATGTTTCTCGCTTATGTATGCTCCCCGCTTATGTAATACTCCAACAGGGGCATTTAATGGTTAATGATAATGACGAGCAGCAGATCGATTCATCTGAGCAAGATGGCAGTGGCAGCCAACCAGCTTCTTTCGAGAAGTAAGGCCTTCCATGTTTTCAAAAACATGGGAGGACTGTGTCAGCGAGGACAGCGACTGTGCGTCAATGGCGTGGAGTTCGTCTGGCTGACGACGCCACAGAAAGAAACACATGGTGAACGCAAATAAGCAGTTTTTTCTTCTTTTTTTTTTGTGTGATACCGAATGCAGCACCGCGCAATCACTGATTAAACTGCCTGGCTTTCTTGGTGTGCCCTCACGGCATCTTCGCCAGGCAGTTGGGTGTCGGCTCACGATCAGGGTTCTGCGTGGTGGAGTCGCGCAGTAATTGGTGTAGGTGGGCGCCACGTGGACGCGTGTTTTTATTTCTTTTGTTTATTTTTTATTGTTACATGAACCTCCAAATTTTTTTTCGTGCCAGCGAGATTAGCAGTAATGTGTGTCGGAGAACATCGGCGTGTTATAAACTGCGTGATGAAAATGTGGCGATGCTGGCCTTTTTTACATCGTGGTTCTTGTGATTACGATCGGAGATGTTTGTTCGGTTCGCGTTCTGTTCAGTTGCTGCAACGTCCCAAAGTGACAGTATGCAAAATGTCTTTTTTACTTGCGAACGTCAACCACGTGGTGGTGGTGGTCTGTGATGGATTGTGCAATGAAGAGTATCGGCTTTTCCATGGATGTGTGCCACATTTGTTGTGGTAAAGTGTGCGACGAGAACAGCGATGATATCGGCTCATCTTTGTGTAGGGAAACGGACCACATTGTCTCTCTCTCTCTCTCTCTGTGTGTGTGTGTGTGCGCGGTGTATTACACGATTAGCAATACATCTCGCTTACGAGACTGGACGCGTGCTGCGTGTAACAAAACCAGTCGTAGTGATCAGGCGCCGTTAGAACTTCAGGACCCGTAATTATTGAACAGGTGAGAATAAATGAGACGCGATTATTAGTGAGCGCATGTATTTCTGGGGTCACCCACGCTGTGTGCAGAAAAAAATTATAATAAACCTTCGTTTGAACTTAATTTATCGACTGAGAGGTATGACTACAAATGAGCTCCTACAATGTTTTGACCACTGCCGAAGCTGCGTGTATACATTTAACAATGGGGAATGCCCAAAAGGAAAACCACTGAAATTATCGCGATTTAACGCAGATCTTACGGGTCTTAAGTAAAAGTGAACTTTTTTTTTTTCGTTATTGGTGTATTTACCTTTATGGCACGGACTTTATGTCGTGGTGATGCACATAGACATGCAAAAGTTGGGTCTTGTGAAGTTGAGAGCAGCAAAGGAGGCAGCAGACGCAGCGAAGTTGCCGCGCAACGGATTACGTACTACTTATGTAAGATTTTGCTTTGTACATTTACATGACCGAGACTAATAATTAAAATTGAATTACGGTGTTTAACATGCCTAAGCTGCACAGCGGCTTATGGGGGACAGTGTAACAAAGGCTCTGGATTAATTTTGTCCACCTGCTCCTAAAGCAGGGTAATCAATTTTTCTGCATTTCTCCCTCATCTGAATTTAGGCGCCGCTAATTTGTACGGCTCCACTGAGCCGCCGTGTAGTTGTAGACGAAGTTCATCTTGTATATAGTTTAAAGCTACAGTGTAAATGGGGCGCAAATCAGTGCATTCACGACAATGCAATACAAATTTGTGTTCGCGAAGACCAGTCATTTAGCGAAGTATCACTTTGTCAGCGCGAAAATATGCATCATCTGTGATAACATGTTCGTTTTCGAGGAGTATTGCATTTTTTGTGAATGTTTGATCAATAAAAGAGGCGCACACGAAATCGCCACACGCTGACTTACGGGAACCATGCACAAGAACGCTACGTTGCTGTACCGGTAAAACGGGGACGATTATACTTCCTGAGCACAGTTCGTAACTAAAGGGAAACTGAGACATCCACCCGAATGTAGCAATTTGCTACAATGGAAACCCAACCGGGTTCCTCGAAGTTCGTAGCTGCTGTCACTTCAAAAAATAGCAATATGCGCCAGACTTACAATCGCGGCAGTTGATATACAAGCAGCGTTCTTATGCAGAGAGAACCAACCAGCGCCCGCTTCGGAGGCGCGACAGATGGGAGAGGCCCCCGCAGTGACGTCACGCTGTTTGCAAACAGGGAGAGCTCTGGTCTCGCTACGAACGGCGAATTCGTTATTACAGAAGCCTAATCTTTCAATCTAGCTAATATCATTTAGTGTCCCTTTAAATATATTGCGGAACCATTCAAGAGCTTGTGTGCAGCTTGATCGGCTCCGTTATTTCACGAATTACTGAGCATGCCAGCCGGTTAGGGTAATTTTCTCTGCACACAGCATCTTCATTTGATGCACGCTAACAGCGACGCCTAAAATGGTTCTGGCTGCCTGGGAAGCATTCGCAATGAGCGTGTACTTACAGAAAACCCAGACTGCCACCTCGGGACGTTGGCCTTGCTCTCGCCCATGATGCACATCATCTTCGTGAGACCCGAGAGGCTGATGATCTGCGGTATAGCATGGTGCACTGGTTGGCAATGTCTATTGCAGTGCACGCCCATCCACTTCATGAACTTTACAATAAGTACTGCGGCACAATAAATGACTGTCTCACTATGATTGTACGAGAGCGTCAATATTGACTTCAAATGTTAAGTAAGAATTGATTTTACGAGTGCGCCAATCTTGACTTCGAATTTAAGTAAATTGTTGCGCGAGTATAAGAACGGAAGTCGGCTAATTAGGACAACCCCCCATGCTGGTCTTTGTTATTTGGCCAGGGCTTTGTAAATGCCGGCCGTTGGCGTTTATATATATGCTCACGAATGTCGGCAATGGCGTGCTCCCGTGGGAAAATGCCGAGCAAGAGAACCTATACCCAGCTTTTAGAGCTGCGGATGTGTTGCTGAGGTTAAAGTCATACAACAGAGTTTCACCCGCCCTCCTTTTAGGTCCAGCTCTTGATGCCCACCGTAGTTATTCAGTAAACGCCTGGAAATTTGTTATACACCCTCTTTGTTCAATCTTCGAACTCTCCAATGACCGCGTGCAGACGCCGGTAACAGTAATAACTTATATTAGTGGCGATAGCACACTACAAAAACTGAGCAAGTCGAAGCACGAGTGCTGGCATCTGCTCTGAAGTGAAGGCGCGAAAACGACAACGGACGAAGAGAGAACACACACTCACACACAGGCGCGCCCTATGTGTGAGTGTGTTTTCTCTCTTAGTCCGTCATCGTTTTTGCGCCTTCATTTCAGATCATGTTTAACCAACGCGCCGAACTAACAGGCATCTGCGTCTCCGCTGTCGAAAACTACGCGTTCTCTAAATGAACGAAAATACGCGCAAAGTCTTTATCAATGTCTGCTTTATAGAACACGTGAATTGTGTGCATGAAAAGAGTACGAAGAATGATAAGTAGGCTTCCCGCTCGCGTAAGCATTTCTACTCAACGAGGAAACTGTCCGTCGCGTAAGACGATCGCTTTCAAAATAGAGCAGCGAACGACTTTACCTTCGTGCTGCCTGTCGCTTCAAGGCGAACGAATTCGCGGCGCTCACGTCGCACCTTTCGCAGATCAAGATATGGGCCCGCGCGTCTCTCTTCAACGGCGAAAACACAGCGCGCGGAGCAGTCGGCACTCTGTCCGCTTCGCAGATCGCTTTGGTTTTACACGGATGGACATAATGGTTTTACACGGATGGACAAGGCGCTAAAGAGCGATAATTAACGGCTTATAACGGTCGGAACGTCATCGGCGCACCTGGCGCCGCCACCTGCAGTACTTGCGTTATCAGTCCATCTTGCGCCGCCGTCAGCAGCTGTCGTTTGTACTGGCCGGGTCGCGCATTTACATTCGCGCCACGGATATTCGTCGGACGTCCTATGGATATTCCTTTCCGATATAACGGACCTCCGATGGACGTCCGCATATCTCCAACAGACGTCCATCGGACGTCCGATGGATATAAAAAAACAAATTTGTACATCCATCGGACATCCAAAATGGGATCCTGTGGCGGACGTATTTCGGACGATATATGTGTGTCGTATATATGTATGTGTGTGTGCGCGCGCACACACACACACACACACACACACACACACACCTTGAAGCGGCGATAGTGGAATGCATTCAAGCACCCAACCAATGTTATATAACAACCGGTCAGGTGCTTCAATGCACTCCACTGTCGCCGCTATGCTGCAAATAAACCAAAAACATGCGCCCACACCAGCTTCAAAATACTAATCGTTTACTGCCACCTTATGTTAAAAAGTCCACAAAGCAGGCATGAATACTGTTCATAGCATAAATATACTGCTGATATAAAGGAAATTTGCAACCTGATATCATGGCTGAAGTTAGAACAGCGCGAAGACATAAAAAACAAAAATAGCTAGAAACTCCTTTCAAAATGTTAAACAGTCTAACAAATGTGGGAAAGGCAACTAAATGAATGGTAAGTAACCCCCCCCCCCCTCCTTCTTCTTCAGACCCGCTAGCCACTTTAGAAGTCGCAAAGATAATTTCCAACGCAGAGAAAGGTTTTGCGGAAATCATGAGGGGTTTTTGATGTACAGTTCGAGGCAGGCGACGTAATCAAGTCACATGCCATGAACGGCGAAGTCGTCGAAAGTGAGCACGGTGCATGGGCATGCTTAAAGAGGCGCACAGTTCCTTAGTTCCAGTCGTTCCAGTCTGCTTCTATTCCCACCGCAAAAATCGACGGTCGTCAAGACAAAGTAAACTTGCGCGTGAGCAAGGAGTAGAATCACGTTTTGGCATGTCCGGAAAATCTCCGCAAGTAAACTCTTCCTTCGGACTGCGTTTCGCTTACAAAAAAGAAAAGAAAGAGAGAGATGGGAGGTCAAGCCGCATGCTGCGTTCCGGCTTCCCTTAAACTCGAAATCGGCGAATTGGAGATATTTTGCATTTTGTAACGCCCATGCACTTTTCACATACAAGTAAAATAACCGTGCAAATTAAAGTGCAGCAGGAGAGTGAAAAGGCCAAACATTATTAATGCCCCATTTCGCGAAAATCTGGCAGCGGCGTGAACAAAACATGGTACCGAAAATGGCCGACGGCGTAAAGAGTCAAGAAATGCTCGGATTGACGTCAAATTTTTCAGTGTCTTACGCAACCTGGCATCGTGTCCTCCCTATATGCAAAAGCTCACACAACACTTTTGACGGTATGCGGGTCACAGTCGTCTATCACGCTCTAACGATCCTTCCATACAGTTTTAGAATAGGGGCCCCAAAAGAAATAGCGTCGAAGCCACTGCGCATGCGCGAGACGCAAACTGCGTTTGGGTTTTGCGTCGGGCAGGCTATTTGGCTAGAAGCAAGCGAGAGCCCCAAAAGCTTTGCTTCAACAAACATGGCGGTACCCATAGAAGCTCTAACCTAGCACTACAGTGTTCTAGATGCTCTAGTACACTAGCACCCAACTAACGTGTATAATGGACATTGATTCATTAGACGCCGCTGATTCCGAATTCGATAGTCGATTTCATAATAGCTCGTAGGCCTAACATGGATTAGCTTGGCTGCTGAAGGTACTTTACGTAAAGTTGGTTACTCAAAATTAAGCGCAACAAATCGCTTGCTGCTAATAGAATAACTTCTAAATTGTAATTAAACGCAAGAACACAAAAGTGAAAATTACTCTTATCATAAAATGGTATAGCTTATTTGAATATTTATAATAGTTTTTTTTTTGACACCCTAGTGCATGGCTCTGCAAGCGCAAGACGCGTGCCGTCTGCTGGCAGTTTCCGGTTCGATACGGCGGCATCGGCCCTCGACACGCATGGCGGCTGCATTATCCGCCATCTCATTGGCTGTCCAGACGTCACGTGATTTGAAATTTGTGCCGGAAAACGGCAATTTTGCGTTTTCATCAGAATGACGAAACGTGACGTGGAGCTGCAAATTTTATCGACTAATACTTTTTTGGTTCTAGGAAACATTGAGGGGAATGTTGAAAACCGATTTTAGACACGCGCGCGCCTCGGGGAACAGCAAACAATTAATAAAATATTAATAAAAGATCTATGGCCTTCACATTTTGATATAAGACGGCCTAAATTGTTCCTGTAAAAATGTCCTCCCAGCAATGCATTTGTGTTTAAAAGTGAAGCCGACTTTAGGCGGATCAGTGTAACCTTGGTCTTTGTAAGCTGGCTTTCCCACGTTGTGCTTTGCAGTGAAGCTTACTAACAAGAAATGTGATGCAAACGGAGCCCAATAACGCTATCGCATTCCACTCTTAAAGGCGAAGCTTAAGTGTCCTCCATTTTTTTTACCACTGTCTTCTAAAAATAACTGGTATCTCTGCAACATGAAGCTACGTAAGAAAATTTTATTATTGATATCGTGTCATTTTACGGGCGCTTCTTGTTGGTGGATATTGATCAGAGACAATGATCAAAGAAAACTATATTAGAGTGAAATAAACCAGGTTTATTCACTGCGTGACGCGAAGAATGACCAATGTATTTCTAGGCAATTAAACCAAAGGGTACATAGACATATATGTTCACGCTATATATGTAAGGGGAAAATAAATATTCTAAATGCACTGATTGAAAAAGTGAGAACTCCCGACCGGAATTAAACACACTTACTAGTGAATACTGCACATAAAACTCTCATTCGCAGAAATAATATTCATAGCAGGCAAAGCCATCTTATATAGAATTTACATCTATATAAGCCATCTTTTAGAATTTACCACTGACCTGCATTTTGACATGGACCGTAATATACAGATCGATAGCATATTTCTCGACTTTTCGAAGGCATTCGATCGTGTAGCGCACTGTCGCCTGATTTCAAAGTTAACTGCACTGCAATTAGACTCACAGACACTAACTTGGCTTCGGAACTTCCTCTCTAACCGTCAAAAGTTTACAATAGCTAACAATATTTCCTCACCTCTTTGCTATGTTACTTCCGGTGTGCCTCAAGGTAGCGTTCTTGGGCCGCTACTATTCCTGATATACATTAATGATCTTCCTAATAATTTAGCATCACGCGTGCGATTGTTCGCAGACGATTGCATTGTCTACCGCCCTATAACCAGCCCCCATGATCATCTCCTTCTTCAAAACGATCTTCAGCTTATTTTTGATTGGTGCAACACTTGGTTAATGACCCTAAATTCATCTAAATGTAAAGTAATCTCTTTTACTCGCAAACACACCATCTCTACATTCTCTTATCACATAAATAACAACCCGATTTCCCCAGCCACTTCATACAAGTACTTGGGAATTAATTTCGTGCCAAACCTTTCCTGGAACCATCACATTACGACCATATGTGCTAATGCCTCAAGGTCACTGGGGTACTTACGTCGAACCTTGCGCAAATCACCGTCCAACATCCGTAAGCTAGCTTTCCAAACGTTTGTTCGCCCGCAGCTCGAGTTCGCCTCTCCAATCTGGTCACCTTACCAAAAGAACCTAACCAGCTTATTAGAATCTGTCCAAAATAGGGCCGCAAGGTTTATCTCTCATAACTATACATACAATTCTATCATTTCGCAAATAAAACTGGATATTTCACTTCCACCCCTCAGTGTCCGTCGTGACTTCGCTCTCTTATCTCTGCTTCATAAGTACGTCCATGTGGATAGGAAATCTTCCTTGCGGCCTGAATTTGCATCATGCACATCACGCAGACTACATAATCACCTCAGCTTCACTCGGATATACGGAAACACTCACGCATTCAATTGGTCGGCCCTTCACCCTGCCATTCGATTATGGAATGCCCTTCCTGATTCCATAGTCTCCGAAAAAAATCCTGACAAATTGCGCCAGCTCCTCATTTCGCATTTCATTGCGTAATCTCGACAAAAATGCGTGTCCCCTTCTTATGTCTCCTCATGATATGTCTTCTGTTAGCTTTTTTGTTTATGGGATCACTTTGCTTTTTCTCTTGTATTACTATATTTCTTTTTTTTTCTCTGATTAGAACGGCACCAGTCCAATATATTTTTATGCAATACTGATGTAACCCTTCAGTTTATTTGTCCATTGTTATTTTTTGTTGTAGTTGCTTTTTTGTATTATGTATACGACATTGAATTGACTATTCTTATGTGAACTGTACCTTTTGTTATATTTGTGTAATCATCCAGCGTACGCAGGAAATCATTCATTATTATGCCAATTAATTGTGCATGTGTATTTTGTATCAATTATGCATGCTGTTTTCCTTTTCATTGTGATGCCCCCCTTACCCAATGCCTCTCACGAGGCCTGTAAGGACTTTTTAAATAATATATATATATATATATATATTGTGAGACGACGCCCGGAACGAAGGCAGAGCTCTTCTATTGTCACGCGAGACAGCCCACGAACACCAACCCGACAAAATGATTACGATTATGAGGATGGGTATATACACATGAAGACGATGATGAACTGCACAGTTAGCGCTCACACTAACTTCCCCCCCTCACGAAAGCGGCCGGTAAGGCAGCGAGTCAGAAACGGTCGGAACGCCGAAGATACGCCTTCAGGCGAGAGATGTGAACAATTTCAGTGCTGCGGCAACGGCGGTCAGTAACAGAGGTAACAGGAGCTACGCGATAGTTCACGGCAGATGTTCTTTCAAGCACGGTATATGGGCCGCGATACCTGTGAAGAAATTTTTCACAGAGCCCTGGCACTCGAACAGGTGTCCACAGGAACACTTCGTCGCCTGACACGACGGGTCGTATCACGACGGACGTTCCTCTTGTCCTGAATGGTCGCGGTGTGGGCCGCGCAATTTCGCGGCAGCGGGCGACGCGGGCGGCGAACTCCTCTGGTAGAGATGTGGATGGAACAGAAGGCGTAGAGAGAAAGCTGGTGTCCAAAACAAAAGACGGTGCACGGCCGTACACGAGGAAAAAGAGGCTGTAGTTTGTTGTGCGTTGAACGGCAGTATTATATGCAAACGTGACGAAAGGAAGTATAGTGTCCCAGTTTGTGTGGTCGTGTTTCACATACATGGAGATCATGTCGGACAGAGTTCGATGGAAACGCTCGGTAAGACCATTGGTCTGGGGATGGTATGCAGAGGTGGTCTTATGAATGGTGTTTGAGGCTTGCAGGACTTCAGCAAGAACATGGGAAAGAAATGTCTTGCCACGGTCACTTAGAAGACCACGAGGCGCACCGTGTCGCAAGATAATGGCTTGCAGGACAAACTCGGCGACCTCAGAGGCCGCACCAGAAGGAAGAGCTGCTGTCTCAGCGTAGCGAGTGAGATGGTCCACGGCGGTGACAATCCAGCGGTGACCCGCGGGTGTAAGCGGAAGGGGACCGTAGAAGTCAATGCCCACGAATTCAAAGGGAACGGACGGGCACGGCAATGGTTGTAAAGGGCCGGTGGGAAGAGAGGTCGAACGTTTTCGATGTTGGCACGACGCACACGAACTGACGCACTTGGCAACACTAGTAGACAGGCCAGGCCAGAAACAGCGAGTCTTAATGCGGTCGTAGGTTTTATGAAATCCTAAGTGGCCAGCCGTTGCGTCGTCGTGAAAAGCTTGTAAAATTTGCAGTCGAAGTGAGCGAGGGACGACTGGGACCCATCAGTGACCGGTAGGGTGGTAAACTTGCCGCAATAATGAGCCATCATGAAGTTTAAACCGTGCCAGTTGTCGTCTTAAGCGGCTGTTGGGAGAACGGGATAAGCCAGTGAGCCGGTCAATAATTGTGCGGCAGTACGTATCTGCACGTTGGAGGGAGGCGAGGTCTTCTGAGGACAGAATGTCAACCGAGGTCACGAACCGTACCGGAGCCATGGTTGTGGTCGGTTGGCTGGGCGGTGCCGAACGGAGGGAAGGTGAGACAGGGGCATTTGGCGACAGCGGGCAACGAAATAAAGCGTCAGCATCTTGATGTTGCCTGCCAGACCTATATGTGACAGTGTAGTCGTACTCCTGCAAACGCAGAACCCAACGGCCGAGGCGTCCGGACAGATTCTTCAGGGAGGACAACCAACACAGAGCATTGTGGTCAGTCACAATTGTGAATTGGTGGCCATATAAATAGGGGCGAAACTTTTGTATGGACCATACGATGGCGAGGCATTCTTGTTCGGTGATAGTATAGTTTCGCTCAGCAGGATAAAGAGTACGACTCGCGTAGGCCACGACTTGCTCTTCAGACGCGTGGTTCCGCTGCAGCAGGACAGCGCCTATTCCATGCCCACTTGCGTCAGTGTGGAGGATAGTAGAAGCACTGGTCCTGATGTGAGGCATCGCTTGGGGGTCTGAAAGGCGGCTTCACATTCATCAGTCCAGGTAAAGGGTATGGTCGTGGTCAGGAGTTTATGAAGAGGAGCTGCGATAGTCGCGAAGCCACGGATAAAGCGTCGGAAGTACGACGCTAATCCGAGAAAGCCGCGAAGGTCTTTAGGTGTGGTTGGTTTTGGGAAATGCTGTACAGCAAGGACCTTGTCGGGATCTGGCTCAATGCCGTGCTTGCTGACCACGTGACCTAATACTTTGATGCTGCGGCTCGCAAATCGACACTTCTTAGTATTAAGCTGGAGACCGGCCTTGGCTAGACACGTGAGAACGTTGTCTAAACGTTCTAGGTGCTGGGAGAAGCTGGACGAAAAGATGACAATGTCGTCCAGGTAACATAGGCAGGTTTTCCATTTGAGGCCGCGTAGTACGGTGTCGATCATTCGTTCAAATGTGGCTGGCGCATTGCACAGACCAAAAGGCATTACGTTTAATTCTAAAAGGCCTTCAGGTGTTGCAAACGCCCTCTTCTCTTTGTCGGGCTCATGCATCGGGATCTGCCAATATCCAGAACGCAAGTCGAGGCTCGAAAAGTATTCGGCACCTTGTAAGGTATCCAAAGCATCGTCAATAGGGGGCATAGGTTATACGTCCTTACGGGTAATCTTGTTAAGTGCCCTATAATCGACGCAAAAGCGTACCGAACCGTCCCTTTTTTTTTTTTTTTTTTTTTTTTTTTTTTTTTTTTTTTAATAGGACAACAGGAGACGACCAAGGGCTTGCTGAAGGCCTTATAACGTTCCGTGCGAGCATGTCGTTCACTTGGTCTTCTGTAACTTTCCGTTCAGCAGACGATACACGGTAAGGGCGGCGACGAATGACGCGGGATCCGTCGGTTTCGATGTGATGAGCGGCCACGGATGAGCGGCCACGGCGTCGATAAGCATGGCAACAGTGGACCCCTCCGGCAGCAGAAGTGACTCTGACGTCGTGTTGCAGGTGGTCAGACTGGCGCAGCCGCGTGAGAAACGCACTAGACAAGAAGCGATGGCGATTCCCCGAAAAATGCAGCGCTGAGAAGAGGAAACCACTGCGTCGCCGTCGATATTTTCGCTTGATCTAATGGTGAGAATGCGGGCTTGGCCGGATGCCGCTGTGACAAGGTGGGGCGGCGAGGAATCGGCAGCGTCACAGAGCTCGGTGTCCGTAATATGTATAAGTGGTTGTCCGCGTGAAATGACAGCAGATGCAGCTGACAAGAAATCCCAGCCTAAGATTATCGGATGAGCGCACGACGGAAGCACACTAAACTGTATATGATGGCGAATTCCGTCGATGAGAACACGAGCAGTACACTGTCCGGTGGGGTAAATCGGACTGTCATTGGCGCCACATAAGACCGGACCAACATACGGAGTTTGCACTTTTCGTAGACGGAAGCATAGTGCGCGATGAATAACAGAAATGGCGGCGCCAGTGTCAATAAGAGCATCGACAGAAACACCTTCCACACAATCAGCGAGCAAATTTGTCGGGCGAGCAGGAGGAATTGGGACAGTTCGCAAACAAGCAGTTTCTCCTCCAAAAACTGCAGCGTCTAGTTTTCCGGATGGTTGTCGAAAGAAGTGGAGGCAGGACGCAGGGGCAATGAAGTACGGCGGAACGGAGACGGGGAACGACGACAGGGTGAGCGAGAAGACCGGGACATGTTTTGGGACAACGGAGGTGAGGGCGAGCGACGTGACGAGGATATACAGGGTGTTTCATTTTAGCTGCACCAAATTTTGAAAAATTGCCTGTGGCAGATAGCACAATTATAATCGTTGATCTAAACTACTCGATGAGGCGGCCATTACTTCCACGAGAAATCAACACGCCTAATTGAAGAAATAAGATAATTACGCTAATTAACTTTTTAATTAATTATTTTTACGGCACATTTTTCAATCTACGAAATATAGCCGCTTTGTTCGCAAGGCATATCCACTTGGAACGAATTCTCAGGACTGAACCAGTTTCGAGATATTAATTTTCAAAGTGTCCGACGAAATGCATGGGCGTTCCAGGTAACTTTGTCCTTCAATGTATAAAACAGCGTTTTCCTCAAAAAGTTGGCCGCTTCCGTGACTTCTCCCTGTCACGGAAGCGGCCAGCCTGACCGCATATTAGACATTATCTAAACGGGGAGTGACGGGCTCATCCGCGAGACGTGAACAATTTCGGCATTCAGGCAGCGCCGGTCAGTGACGGAGTGTACTGGGCCCGCGAGATAGTTCACTGCAGATGTTTGCTGCACAACGGTGTACCGTTGAAGGAACTTCTCACAGAGGCCTGGAGTTCGGACTGGAGTCCAAAGCAGGACTTCAGGGTGAAAACGGAGGTTACGGCGTTTCTTGTCGCAGCGAAGTTGCGCTCAGCTTGAGTAGCTTCCGTGCTTTGCCGGGCTATTTGACGGCAATGTGCAATCGGGCAGCAAAATCTTCTGGAAGGGACGCGTCAAATATGGTGGAAGGAGATCTTCCATATACAAGGAAGAAAGGGCTGTAACCGGTAGTCCGTTGAATAGCAGTATTATATGCGAATGTCACGAAAGGAAGAATTTTATCCCAGTTAGTGTGGTCAGGACGGATGTACATGGAAATCATGTCAGACAGCGCACGGTGGAAACGCTCAGTGAGGCCATTGGTTTGCGGATGATAGGTAGAAGTAGATTTGTGCACGGTATCAGCGGCCCGAAGAACTTCCTCGAGAACTTGGGAAATAAACGCCTTGCCACGGTCAGTCAGAAGAACGCGAGGAGCCCCGTGGCGCAAGACGATGGAGCGCAAGAAAAAGTCAGCGACCTCAGACGCAGTACCGGATCGCAGAGGGGAAGTCTCGGCATATCTTGTTAAATGGTCGACCGAAGTGATAATCCAACGGTGACCGGAGGGTGTCAAAGGCAAGGAACCATATAAATCAATGCCAACAAATTCACAAGGTGCGTCCGGGCAAGGGAGAGGGTTTACTACAAGTAAACCGGCAGGAAGGGATGTCGAGCGTTTTCGGTGCTGACATGACGCACAAGAGGCAATGTATTTGGCCACCGTTGTGGATAGGTCAGGCTACAGTGTACTAGAAGGGGGCAGTGGGCTTACTCTCTGGCGGAGGCTATGCGATGCGGCGGCTCCACGAATGTCGCAAATATGAGCTTCTCCGATAGCCCGAGCGGCGGCGCTGGCGTCGGTTTCAATGGAACGTGGGTGCGACGGCGCAGCTGCCTAGTGCCCGCCCAGTGCCCGATCATATTAGTTGGAGTTGCTGAGCTGCGTTGCTTTTTTCTGTGGACGTCGTCACGTGGGGTTTTTTTTTTTCCTTCAGTGTTTTTTTCGCACATAGCCTGCAAGAGATTAGTATGCCTTGCAGTTACTGAGCCATGCCGCGGCATCGACAAAACCACTGTTACGCGCCTGGGTGCCAAACAGGCTATGTTTAAGTGAAGGGTGGGCCGAAGTTGTCCTTGTTTGGCGTCCCGAAGGATAAAAATAGGCGGAAAGAGTGGGAAAAGAACCTCCATAGAACCTCCCCTGGACGACACGAGCACATTATGCGAGCTCGATTTCGAGCCACGTTTTGTACTCAACTCCAACGCAGTTCCTGATCACTGTGAATTGTTTTTCTTTTTATGGTCTAGTTAGGTCAGTTAGCGAAAGAAACTGCGAGGAAGGTACACTGGCCTCCCTACTTGAAGTTGACTCTTCGAAGCATCATGTGACAGAAATTAGTGCAGTCAAACTGCAGCTAGCGCTACTGCCACAGAGGCCACACAAACGTGGTATCCCAGCATTGCACAGGCCTGCGGGTTTCAAACGACCATAACCAGCACGTGGCCAGAAGCGACTCGAGGCTCACTTACCACATTGCGGGCTATGTTGCGCGGAAGTGTATTGTCAATTCCAGCACAAAATGCCAAGAATGCATAAAGCTGCTCACTATGACGCCACCAGGCGAAAGTTTTCAACTTGCCCGGCTAACAAACTTCTGTGACCGAGGAGGCCTCCTTTATTCCTCCAGTCAGCTGTACGGCTTTGTGAAAATTCTAGAGGATCTTTTCACAGAATGCTTCTCTCAGAGTGAGCTACACTCTGACAGCGTTATGGATATGCTGGCAGTTGTTAAGAGTAAGCTTTCCCTCGAAGTTGGCTGCAATGCGCACGCTCTTAGCCTAAGAGCTAAAATAATTAGTTTTTACATTGTCACACGTCTCCATTTTTATATGAAAGAAATTAACTGTGACAAGGCAGGAAAGCGGCAGAGGCTCAAGCAGCTGCAGTTGAGCCGTTGCACATGAATTGAAGTGCATGAAACAATGGATTGCTGTACTTCTTGCAAATAAAAGCTTTGTGTCAGCAAAAGACAGCCCTGTTAACTTCATTTTGCTTACCCCTATATAACTGTACATAAGCATAGGCCGGAGCCTTTGTCAAGTGAACTAGTTTTCACTTTTTGTTCAGGCCTCCCTCCATTTCTTTAGGGAAAAAACAAACCTGATTTGATTAGCAAATGTGTGCCGGTGTAATGATTGTTAATAAACGCAGAAGGCTACTGTGAAGCATGGAACAACTAAAGTGGAAAAATAAAATATTTAAGCCATATATACATATTCATTTTGGCTAAGCAAAGGCACAAACCTGGTTAGCATGCCTGATTTTTTTTTATCCCAGCTGGGAAGTATGCACACACTGTTTTCTGTCTGACAAAATTTTACATTAGGTCGACACGGCATGAAACCGTTTTCAATTTTTTTTACGATTGCCCGATAATTAGGAAAATTCGAAGGCCCCGCATAAGCAACATCCGTCAGCGACGAGCTCTTTGCACAAAAGGTCTGAGTTAGGATAGGCAGCCGTCTTCCTTTTCCACAAGGTACTATTATGGCAAATATCATGTGGCCTAAACAAATATAGTGCTTGCTAAAGATATGTAAAGACTCTCAAGTATGTGAAAATTAAAAACAAATAAGAGTGTGAACTGCTTCGAATTGAAACCGTCAGAAACGCAAGGAAAATCAAAGCTTCTGCAAGCAAAGCTTCCATTGAAGTTGCTAGTGGCGCCACCTCTTGGATGCGACGCTGACTGCGTCAGAGGAGCGGCTGAGTAAGCCCACTGCCCCCTTCTAGTACACTGTAGTCAGGCAGAGGGTAGCAGCGGGTCCTGATTCGGTCGTAAGTTTTGTGGAAGCCTAAGTGGCCAACCGATAAGTCGTCGTGAAGTGCCTCTAATACTCGCAGGCGAAGGCAGCGAGGTAGAACTGGGACCCACCGGTGGCCTGTTGGGTGATAAACGTAGCGGTGTAGCACGCCACCTTGCAGGCGGAATTGTCGAAGTTGGCGTCGCAAGCGGCTGTTGGGTGGTTCGGCGGACCCACTAAGGCGATCCATGAGAGTTCGACAGTAGGAGTCGGCCCGCTGAAGCAAGACGAAATCAGAGCGCGATGAAAGCGTAACTAGGTCCAGGGGCGTTATCGAGAGCTTGTGTGAGGCAGGCATAGCATCGGAGCGACGTGGTGGGGAAGACGACGGCGCGTTACAGGGAGAGAGCCACAGCGGGCAGCGAGACAATGCGTCTGCATCATGATGACTTTTTCCAGACTTGTACGTTATTGTAAAATCATATTCCTTCCAGCGGAGTATCCAGCGTCCTAAGCGTCCTGACATGTTTTTCATTGATGACAGCCAACACAGAGCATGATGGTCGGTGACGATGGTGAAGTGGCGGCCGTAAAGGTATGGGCGAAATTTCTGAATCGACCAAGCGATAGCCAGGCACTCTTGCTCTGTAATGGTGTAGTTCCGATCAGCTGGAGAAAGTGTTCCGCTGGCATATGCGATGACTTGCTCTTTAGAGGCTGCATTACGTTGCAGAAGTACTGCGCCAATACCTTGTGCGCTTGCATCAGTATGGAGTATGGTGGTGGGTCGATCATCGAAGTGGCTAAGCACTGGTCCGAAAGTAAGATGTTGCTTAAGAGCTTGAAAAGCCGACTCGCATTCGTTAGTCCATGTGAAAGAGGCACCGGTAACCAGTAGCTTGTGTAAAGGATCTGCTATGGCAGCAAAGTTGCGTATAAATCGACGAAAATATGACGCCAAGCCGAGGAAACTATGTAGATATTTCTGCTGCTGGGGGCGAGGAAAGTGGAGAACAGCACTAATCTTTTCGGGGTCTGGCTGGATGCCATCTTTTGAGACGACGTGGCCCGATACTTTTATGGTCTTGCTTGCAAATTTGCATTTTCTTATATTGATCTGGAGACCAGCATTTGCAAGGCACTTGAGAACTTCGTCTAATCGATGAAGATGTTGGCTGAAGTTAGACGAAAAGATGACAATATTGTCCAGATAACAGAGGCAGGTCTACCATTTTAGTCCACGAAGTACGTTACCTATCATGCGCTCAAATGTGGCGGGAGCGTTACAAAGGCCAAAAGGCATCACGTTAAGTTCATAAAGTCCGTCTGGTGTGGAGAGTGTGGTCTTTTCTTTGTCAGTCTCGTTCATCGGAATTTGCCAATAGCCTGATCGAAGATCAGTGCTGGAGAAATACTCCGCCCCTTGCAGTGTGCCCAAAGCGGCGTCAATTCGAGGTATTGGATATACGTCCTTGCGTGTGATCTTATTGAGCGCTCGATAATCGACGCAAAAGCGAACGGAGCCATCTTTTTTTTTCTTTACCAGAACCACGGGAGCAGCCCAGGAGCTAGATGAAGGTCGTATTATCTTCCGCGCAAGCATGTAAGCAACCTGTTGTTCAATGACCCTCCGTTCGGACGGCGAGACACGATGGGGCGTCGTCGTATGATAGCGGAACCATCGGTTTCGATGCGGTGTGTATGCCACAGAAGTTTGGCTCAACACAGGGGAACAGCTATAGAAACAGGCTTTGTGCTTCGCCAAGACCGCCAGTAAGGCTTCGGACTGCGCGGCGGTTAGGTCAGAACAAAAAAAAAAAAAAAAAAACCGCATATCCACGGGGTGAATGATGATGAGTGGGCGAAGCTCCGGAGGGAATCATCGGTAAACCGTGAATCTTCCGTGTAATTCGCCCAGTCTCGCCGCAATAAATCGAACGATTGACTTCCACCAATGACACGCGCCATATGTGACGTCATTCCTATTTTATAACAGCGCCCTTCATTATAATTGCACCATCTCCCGCTTAAGGGGACGCTAGCACAAACGCGTCAGAAACGTGCAGTACTCTCTAGTAAGGGAGAGAGGCCACAGCGTCTTACGCAGCCGTTTACACATGCCGGAACGTGCACCGCGTTTGCCGACGCCATCACATGACTGCCGAGAGAGTATAACCCCCGTATTCATAAACGCTCCTCGACTTGAACTTGACTTGCCACCGCCTTCAACGCGTTTCGAACGCGCTGCCCAAGGCGGTGGCAAGTCAAGTTCAAGCCGAGGAGCGTTTATGAATACGGGGGTAAGGCGGAGAGGCCACAGCGTCTTACACCAGCTTCTTACACGGGCCGTAACGCGCTAGCACAAACGCGTTAGAAACGCGCAGTCTTTCGTTAATGTTGGGTACTTATTGTCATCGTGGTGCGTGGGTCCATGTGCGCTTCGTGGCGTAGTGGTTAGAGCCACGCGTTCCGAAGCGAGGGGTCCCTGGTTCGATTCCGCGCTACGGACACAACTTTCGGAATTTTTTTTTTTTCATAAAAGAAGACGTGGCTAGCTACTACCACGATGACTACTACTACTACTACATACTACAGAGGAGGGACAGACCCACACCCTAAGGAGCTTCGCCCCTAAAAGGAAACGCCCCAGCTCATGCGCGAAGAAGTTGAAGAACAGCGAAGATAATGATGGCTATATGTACAAATGAAAACAACGAAGTACGTTAATAGTGCTTACACTATATATATATATATATATATATATATATATATATATATATATATATTGTGAGCATTATTCATACGCTTCATATTCTCATCTGTACATTCTCATCATCACCGTTTTGGGGCCTGGTAGTGGGGCTCTCGCTCGAGAGAATAAATGAGAGTCTGACTGCCTAAACCTCGTCTCACAAGTGGAGTGTGCTGTCCGGTTCCTTCGTCCTCTCGCTGTCGGTCTCTCTCCAGCTTCACCTACGCTACATCCCTGGAGCTCCGCTCGGGTCGCCGCCTCTACCAACTGCACTCGACCATGTCTCAAGACCAGCAGGCCACTACCGCGACATCCACCTTGCCTGCTCAGGCGGGAACCCCTGCTTGGACGGTCACCACCCCTCAGAAGGATCCAACGGTGTTTGCTGGACTTCCCGGTGAAGACATTGCAGACTGGTTGGAGCTATACGAGTGCGTGAGTGACTTTAACCACTGGACTAATCTGAAAAACTTAGGCACGTCGCCTTCTACCTCACCGGCGTCGCAAGAACTTGGTTTTATAACCATGAGCTCGATTTCGTCAACTGGAGCACGTTTAAGCACCACCTACGCCAGATTTTCGCGAACTCTTCTGTCCGCTCAGATATTGCCAAGAAGAAGCTTGCTGAGCGTGTCCAGCGCTCGGGCGAGTCGTACACTTCGTACATAGAGGACGTGCTCACCCTCTGCCGCCGCGTGAACACCTCGATGCCAGAGAGGGACCGTGTACGCCGTTTGCTCAAGGGTATTGGGACTCTGGCATTCAATGCTTTTGTAGTGCTGAACCCCACTACCATCGCTGACATTATCAGTACGTGTCAGCGCCTCGATGAGCTTAATATTCTTCGCTTACACCCTGACGCATCTGATTTCAAGGCGTCCAACGACCGCGAACTATGTGCTCTAATTCGCTCCATCATACGTGAGGAACTGCACGCCCACGCGTCGTCTACTCCACCTGAGGTCCATATGACCCCTCCTGGTGGCGGCCTCCGCCATATCGTGAGGGAAAAGATAACTGCTGTGACCTGTCCACAAGTCCCGAGCCCGCAACCCATCCCTACGCCCACTTACGCCCACGTTGCCTCTATAGTGCCACCCTCCCAGCAGCCATCACAGCAGGTATCTGCACCGCACGGGTCTCTGAATCCTATCACTACAAGACCACCACCTTCTCCGTCTTACAACGCGTGGAGCGCACCTCGACCTGTTTGCTACTATTGCGGCATCCGTGGCCACATTTCAAGGTTTTGCCGACGCCGTCAGCAAGATGAAAGGCGTGGCTATGACGGGTCTGAGAGGGATGAGTTTTCTGGCCCGATACCACAACGGCGGCGTTCTTACTACGATTATTATCCGCGACGTTCCCCATCTCCGCAGGAATTCAACGCTGCCGGTTCATTGCGTTTCCCGCGCCATCGTTCTCCATCACCGATGCGGAGCTCCTCTTCCCCTCTTCGACCGGCTACTTCGTCCTCCGATCACCGCCCGGAAAACTAAATTGTGCAGCTTCAGGAGGGAAAGCTGCACCCAGTGGACAGCGTGAAACTCCTCCGACGCGCCCGTCAAATGTACTTTTGGTGTTTGTTGAAGGTATACGTGCCATGCCTTATGCTGGTTGTCGTGAATGAAAAATTTGTCTGGACGCCTTGGTCGCTGGGTGGTCCTATTACAAGAGTACGATTTTGACGTTGTCTACAAGTCTGGGAAAAAGCATCAAGATGCCGACGCTTTGTCTCGCTGCCTCCTGCCACATGGCGCAGTCGACATCCGCAACCTGCCACAGCCACTTCGCCCGCCAAGTAAGCCACCGTGCCCTCGACTGAGCGCTGTTGAACGCCAAACCATTCCTAAGTCTACCCAGCCCGGCGTGTCAACAACGATGTAGTTAATCAACTGGCGTGTTGCCACCGCAGAAGACCTCGCCACGTTGAATGCACAATTGATTAAAACTGAGCTGCAACGCCGGAACCTCTCTACAACCGGCAACAGGGAGGAACTAATCGACCAACTTTTGATTGATACCGCGAAAGACCCACCGCCAAACCACGAACCCGCGCCATGCGTGCCCGCAATTTCAACGTCGTTCCCGACCATGCCAGTGCCTACGACGTCATTCCCAGCCATGCCAGCCTTCACGTCAGACCCAGCAGAGAACATGCAGCGCATGGCAGCTTTTCTTCATCAGAACATGGTCATTATGATGACCACGATAGCAAGTCACGCGAACCCAGTGCACGTGACAACGCTACCAGACCTCTCAGCTTCGCTGCCTACCTTCAACGGAAGTGGCACCCCTACTTTCAAGCACTGGATAAAAGAGCTCGAGCGAATTCAACGACTTGCACGATGGGAAGACCCAACTCTTCTCGCCATCGCGCAAGGAAAGCTACGTGGAGTCGCAGCAGACTAGCATGCCTCAACAGGGCGACAGCTTACCACATGGACCATCTGGAAGGCCGGACTCCAAGAACAATTCGGCGAGCAACTTTCCATGATACAATGGCAACAGAAGGTCACAGCCCTCACACAAAAAGCCGGAGAGAGCCTGCAGCAGTACACCTTTGCAAAGCTCAAGATCATGTCACGTTGTCCAGTTCCCATTACTGACAAGGAACGCATCGAATACCTCGTTCAAGGCATTCGTGACGACCAGGTAGCCACATCCGTCGCTGTTCAGCGACCCCGTACCGTGGACGACTTCCTCAGTATTGTATCCGAAGTGGATAGAGCATTGGAGCACGCCCGCCTGATCCGCAGCAAGCAGAGCAATTCGCAAGACAGCCGCGACCCCAACTCCAGAGTGCTACTGCCAGAACTGACAGTACTGTGAACTCCTCACAGACTGCTCGACCATCTACATTCCAGCACACCCCACGCATGACACAGCCTTCTCGTATTAACAACCTACCACCTGCGGACCAAGAGTCCTCCGATCACCGCCCGGAAAACTAAATTGTGCAGCTTCAGGAGGGAAAGCTGCATCCAGTGGACAACGTGAAACTCCTCCGACGCGCCCGTCAAATGTACTTTTGGTGTTTGAAGGTATACGTACCATGCCTTATGCTGGTTGTCGTGAATGAAAAATTTGTCAGGACGCCTTGGTCGCTGGGTGGTCCGATTACAAGAGTACGATTTTGACGTTGTCTACAAGTCTGGGAAAAAGCATCAAGATGCCGACACTTTGTCTCGCTGCCCCCTGCCACTATTATCTTCGAGCACGTCTCTCCATTGCTCGCCACTTGATAATGAGACTAAGTCTCCACTTACGTTATTACCTCTAGCGGTTACTGACACGCCATCTTCTAATCGCGGAACTCAGTTCGCCTCGTGTCAACGTTCTGATCCCTACTGCAACATCATCATCAAACGCCTGCGAGGTACTATTTCTGCACCAAATGCCCGATTACGTCGACAACTGCGACTATACCTTGGTTGACACGGGTGCATCGCTTTCGGTTATTAGTACTGACTTGTGTTCTCGATTGCGAAAAGTGAAGACACCGTATAATGGCCCTCCCCTTCGTTGTGCTAATGCAGTTCTTGTTCAGCATCCGGTGTTTGCACTGCGCGTGTTTTCATTGATGGCATCCTTCACCACATTCAGTTTGTGGTGCTATCTTCGTGTACCTACGCGATGATCTTGGGATGGGACTTCCTGTCCACCGCTTCGTCCACTGTCTTCGTCCGCTGTCGATGCTCACACACTACGTTTCGTCACGTCTACCGACTGTTTAATTCCCGCGGGCAATGATCATATCTTAACGCTGACTTCCGACACTATTGTTAATGGTAATGTGTTCCTTGCACCCAGCAGTCACTGCATTACACCCAGCTGCCACCCAGCAGTCACTGGTGGGCTTAGCATTACTCCTAGCCTGGTGCGTTTTCAGGACGGTAGAGCGTTCGTCGCTGTTCATAACCCTACTTCTTCGCCAGTTGTGCTCTCCCAGGGCACCACTGTGACTTGCTTTACTGACACCGAACCTCTTTCGCTATTACCTCTTCACACCGAATCACCACCTTTGTCTACCACAACTGATGATCATGCTGCTGCCGCTGCTCTAAAGGACGCGATAAATCCTGATTTGACTGCTGCCCAGAAAGAAGACCTTTTGGCCCTACTGCAAAAACACAGCGCCCGCTCACTTTAACTCAAAACTTCTGGGGCGTACTTCTGTCGCAGTGCATCGCATTGAAACCGAAGGCAGTTCTATTGTACGCCACCGCCCGTATCGCGTGGAACAGAACGGAAAATCATTGCGGACAACGTTGACGACATGCTTAAAAGAGACATCATTCGGCCATCGTCCAGTTCTTGTTCGTCTCCTGTTGTGTTGGTCCGCAAGAAAGACGGCTCTGTACGATTTTGCAGTTGATTATCGAAGCACTTAAGATCACGCATAAAGACGTATATCCGATGCCAAGAATCGACGATGCCATTGACTCCCTCCAGGGCGCTGAATATTTCTCAAGTCTAGACCTCCGATCTGGGTACTGGCAAATACCCATGGACGAAGCGGACAAGGACAAGACAGCCTTTGCAACGCCTGATGGGCTTTACGAATTCAACGTCATGCCCTTCGGCTTATGTAATGCTCCTGCAACATTTGAACGCATGATCGATACAGTTTTACGCGGCCTTAGGTGGAACACCTGTCTGTGTTATTTAGATGACATCGTTATTTTTTCTACAACTTTTCGTCAGCACCTTGAGCGTTTGGACGAAGTTTTCCCATGCATTTCCAACGCTGGACTCCAACTCAACACAAAAAATGCCATTTTGCCCGAAAGAACATCAACGTGTTGGGGCACCTTATCAGTAAAGATGGCGTTCGACCAGATCCCGACAAGGTTCGCTTCGCTTCCCTCGACCCGAAAATCAAAAACAGCTAAGAAGCTTCTTGAGCCTGGCATCCTACTTGCGCTGCTTCATCAGTCATTTTGCTGCCATGGCGTCGCCGCTGCACAAGTTGCTGACGTCGGGCACTGCTCTCACTTGGACAGACGACTGCGAGCTTTCTTTCCAAGCCCTCAAGCAAGCCTTTACATCCGACCCCGTCCTGTGTCACTTCGATGAGAACGCACCAACTTGTTTGCACACCAACAGTGGCCATGGGATTGGTGCTGTCCTTCTACAGCGTGATACCACTACACGAGAGAGAGTCGTTGCTTATGCCAGTCGCGCATTAACGGCTACCGAAAAGAACTACTCGATAACAGAGCAGGAATGCCTCGCAGTCGTTTGGGCCATACAAAAGTTTCGACCATATCTTTATGGACGCCACTTCACAGTCGTCACCGACCACCATGCCTTATGCTGGTTGTCGTGAATGAAAATTTTGTCTGGACGCCTTGGTCGCTGGGTGGTCCGATTACAAGAGTACGATTTTGACGTTGTCTACAAGTCTGGGAAAAAGCATCAAGATGCCGACACTTTGTCTCGCTGCCCCCTGCCACTATTATCTTCGAGCACGTCTCTCCATTGCTCGCCACTTGATAATGAGACTAAGTCTCCACTTACGTTATTACCTCTAGCGGTTACTGACACGCCATCTTCTAATCGCAGAACTCAGTTCGCCTCGTGTCAACGTTCTGATCCCTACTGCAACATCATCATCAAACGCCTGCGAGGTACTATTTCTGCACCAAATGCCCGATTACGTCGACAACTGCGACTATTTAACCTCGACAACGATGGGCTGCACCGCTACATTTACACCATCGACGGCCACCGCTGGGTACCTGTTGTTCCACGTTCGATGCGCACACAAATCCTTGAAGCCTTTCACGACGACCCATCTGCTGGCCACTTGGGTTTCCACAAAACATATCACCGCGTTAGGAGCCGTTTCTTTTGGCCGGGCATGTCTACCTTTGTGGCCAAGTACGTCGCTTCTTGCGTCCAGTGTCAACGGCGGAAACGACCGACTTCACCTCCTGCTGGCTTTTTACAGCCCATCCCATGTCCCGAGACACCTTTTGCCATCGTTGGAATTGACCTGGTCGGACCTCTGCCCATAACGCCAGCAGGTCATCGATTGATCGTGACAGCTGTCGACCACCTCACACGGTACGCAGAGACCGCACCTCTACGCTCTAGTTCGGCCTCAGACGTTGCCGGCTTCTTTCTGGATGCCATTGTGCTGCGTCATGGTGCACCTCGTGTACTGTTGAGTGATCGCGGCAAGACTTTCATGTCACAAATGATCGAAAACGTACTCAGAGCTTGTGGCACAGTTCATAAGACGACATCCGCATACCACCCTCAAACAAATGGCTTAACAGAGCGATATTTCATCGCACGCTAACAGATATGATGTCAATGTATATCAGGCCAAGCCACGAGAACTGGGACAAACATTTACCGTTTATGACGTTTGCTCACAACACTGCTATCCAACGAACTACGGGGTACTCACCTTTCTACCTAGTTTACGGCCGTTCGCGACATTCACCATCGACGCCGCTTTCTTAACTGCCCCTATTAACACTTCGGCCAGTATACCAGAACAGTTCGTCGCGCGACTTGACGAATGTCGTGACCGTGCTCGGTTCAACACAGAAGTCAGTCAACTGGACCGCAAGCAACGTTACGACATCTTTCGTCGAGACGTCTCCTTTCGTCCTGGAGATGAAGTGCTCCTTTGGACGCCCGTTCGTACACCCGGTTTGTGTGAGAAGTTTGAATCGCGCTTTCTTGGCCCCTACATTATTAATGAACAAACATCCCCAGTGAACTATCGCATTACTCCCATCGAGGTTTCTTCCGACCATCGTTATCGTGGTTCGGAGATTGTTCACGTTTCGCGTCTCAAACGATTCGTTCGGCGCCTCCCTCCTGGCTAAGCCGCGGCCTGGCTGGCCGCTTGCGCGCGCGGGGAAATTAGTGTGAGCATTATTCATACGCTTCATATTCTCATCTGTACATTCTCATCATCACCGTTTTGGGGCCTGGTAGTGGGGCTCTCGCTCGAGAGAATAAATGAGAGTCTGACTGCCTAAACCTCGTCTCACAATATATATATATATATATATATATATATATATATATATATTGTGAGCAAAATATTAATCCTTCGTCTTCTTCACGTGTACATAATCATCATCACTGGGCGCGTCGTCTTCGTTCAGCGCGTGGCTCAGCCAAAAAAGGCGACTAGACAACAGCTGTGTTGCTGCCTTACAAAGTGGTGGAGGTGCGGGGTATCGATCCCCGTGACCTCTACGACGTCGAGTTCCACTGGAGCTTCGTTCGGGTCGCCGTTTGCTCCGCCTGTCCACTGCCATGACCCAAGTACCGCAACCCGGCGCCTCCGGCATCACCCCCGCTGCCCCCCAACCAGCCGCCTCCGTATGGACCGTTACCGCCCCGCAGCGTGACCCCACTATATTCTCTGGTCTCCCGCGCGACGACGTCGAGGACTGGCTGGAGAACTATGACCGGGTGAGTGAGTACAACCATTGGGACGACACTCAGAAACTTCGCCACGTCGCCTTCTACCTGTCCCATGTCGCGAAGACGTGGTTCTTTAACCATGAGAGGGCCTTGCCCGATTGGACCACCTTCCAGCACCAAGTCCGGAAGATTTTCGGAACGCCATCCATCCGTTCTGAAGTTTCAAAGCGGCAGCTCGATGCGCGCATGCAACAACCAGGGGAGACGTACACTTCGTACATTGAAGACGTCCTTTCCCTTTGCCGCCGCGTCGACGCGGCAATGAGCGAGACCGATCGCGTTCGACACATTTTAAAAGGCATTGGACACGTTGCGTTTAACGCACTAGCAGTTAAAAACCCCACCACCGTAGACGATGTCATCGCGACCTGCCAGCATCTGGATACCCTACAAGCCATCCGGTTACTGCCAGACATCTGTGACACGCGACCTTCTTCGGATGCCGATTTGCGCACGTTGATTCGGGCTCTGATCCGCGAAGAGCTTCAAGCCCAAGGCCTGTCGTGCTCTGCTGTTCCTCCAGCTCACTCTACGTCCACTGGGCTACGAGACATCATCAAAGACGAGCTGTCTTCCTTGGTTTCCGCTGTACGCCCTGACCCTCCGACACCACCAAATCCGCCACTCACGTACGCCCAAGTTGCTGCCCTGCAGCCTTCCGTCGCTCAGCGTGTCCTTCCGGTTCCTCAGAACGACGTCGCAGCCTTTACACCACGTGCACCTGTACCTGCATTTTACGCCCCCTGGCGCTCCTCCCGCCCAATCTGTTATTATTGTGGCATTCGAGGCCACATCTCGCGGTTTTGTCGAAAGCGCTAGCAGGACGAACGCCGCGGCTACGATGCTTACGAGAGGGATCTGGTGTCCTTTCCGAGCCAATACCAGCGCCGCCCTTCAACACGTTCAACACGCTTCATACGTGACTTCGCTACCATCGCGGCTCCGCTTCACCGACTCCTTCCTTCAGGAACTCCATACGTGTGGTCAGACGAGTGCCAAGCGGCTTTTGACACTTTAAAGCGTGCCCTCACGTCTGAGCCAGTGCTTTGTCATTTCGATGAGTCCGCACCCACTCTACTCCATACTAATCGGCGCTGTTCTTTTGCAACGACAACGTTTTGAGGAACGCGTGGTCGCATACGCAAGTCGGACGCTAACATCGGCCGAGAAAAATTATACAATCACTGAGTAGGAGTGCCTCGCCGTTGTTTGGGCCATCCAAAAATTCCGACCGTATTTACACGGCCGCCACTTTACGGTCGTGACCGACCACCACGCCTTATGTTGGTTGTCGACGTTAAAGAATTTATCTGGCCGTTTAGGTCGCTGGATACTTCGTCTGCAAGAATATGACTTCGACGTCACGTACAAATCCGGCAAGAAACACAACGATGCAGATGCTCTCAGCCGCTGTCCGTTACCACCGCCGTCCGACGTTCCCGGCATGCCTCCATCCGTCACCGAGCCTGTAAACGCGTCCTCTGCAGTTCTTTCACTCGCCGCTCTCAATGGTCTTCCTTCTTTCCACCCTGAGACGTTCGCGTCCCACCAACGCGACGACGCTTACTGCCACTCAATTATGGAACGCCTTCACGGCTCATCTCGTCCTCCTAACGCGCGAGCCCGTCGCCAGTTACAGAACTTCAAGTGTGAAAACTCAATCCTCTACCGGTATGTCTTCCACCCCGAAGGACAGCGTTGGGTTCCTGTCGCTCCTCGATCACTCAGGGAACAGATATTGAAGACATTTCACGATGATCCCACAGCTGGACATCTCGGCTTTCACAAGACCTATGAACGCATCCGCAGTCGTTTTTCCTGGCCTGGACTTGCCACCTGCGTAGCGAAATACGTCGCTTCTTGCTCGCTCTGCCAGCACCGCAAACGGCCCACTTCATCTCCGGCTGGACTGCTGCAACCTCTTCCCTGTCCTGACGCTCCATTCGCAGTCATCGGGATTGACCTCTACGGACCGCTGCCATTATCAGCTAGCGGCAAGAGATGGGTCGTCACTGCAGTTGACCACTTGACCAGGTACGCCGAAACAGCTGCGCTACCTTCAGGATCCGCGGAGGAGATTGCGACTTTCTTCCTGGAAGCCATCTTTCTACGACATGGAGCGCCACGCGTCTTTTTGAGTGACCGTGGCAAGGCGTTTCTGTCGAAGCTACTCGAGGACGTCCTCCGCACATGCAACACCATCCATAAGACGACTACCAGCTACCATCCTCAGACTAATGGCCTCACGGAGCGCTTCCATCGAACTCTCTCTGACATTATCTCCATGTACATCAACGCTGACCACACCAACTGGGATAGCATCCTGTCATTCGTGACTTTTGCCTACAACACCGCTGCACAGCGCACTACTGGCTACTCACCATTCTTTCTAGTTTACGGGCGTCAACCGACCTCTCTCCTCGACGTCTCTTTTTTTGATGCCCCCGTGAAATCGTCGGCGTCAGTGAGTGAGCAGTTAATATCTCGCCTTGCCGCGTGTCGCCATCGCGCCCGCCTCAACACCGAGGCAAGTCAACAGGATCGGAAGACTCGCTACGATGCATTTCACCGCGTCGTTCAGTTCAGTCCCGGCGATGAAGTGTTATTGTGGACACCCACTCGAGCTCCTGGCCTGTGCGAAAAGTTTCAGTCGCGTTTTATAGGGCCCTACACTGTTGTAGAGCAAACTTCGCCAGTGAACTACCGCGTCACTCCCGCTGTCACGCCTTCCGATGGCCGCTACCGTGGCACAGAAATCGTCCACGTTTCGCGCCTAAAGCCATTCCAACGACGTACCGCACCGCCATAACCAGCGGCCAGGTTGGCCGCTTCCGCGCGAGGGGGTAATTAGTGTGAGCAAAATATTAATCCTTCATCTTCTTCACCTGTACATAATCATCATCACTGGGCGCGTCGTCTTCGTTCAGCGCGTGGCTCAGCCAAAAAAAAGGCGCCTAGACAACAGCTGTGCTGCTGCCTTACAATATATATATATATATATATATATATGTGTGTGTGTGTGTGTGTGTGTGTGTGTGTGTGTGTGTGTGTGTGTGTGTGTGTGTGTGTGTGTGTGTGTGTGTGTGTGTGTGTGTGTGTGTGTGTGTGTGTGTGTGTGTGTGTGTGTGTGTGTGTGTGTGTGTGTGTGTGTGTGTGTGTGTGTGTGTGTGTGTGTGTGTGTGTGTGTGTGTCGACCGATGCAAGTGAGGACTGTTATTCCAAATGATTTTGCTGCAGGAGAGTCGTGGCTGTTGCGCAGAGGCGCAGTTCCTGAGAGAATTAACGCACGTGTGTTAATAAGTCCTGCTTAAAAAGTTCCTAGCTACCATTCAATATAAACGCGCCGTTTTATGGCAGCCTGTACATCTGCTAACTTGATTCAGACAAGGAAAACTTTTTTGACAGTCTCACCATGTTTGCAACCAATTAAAACTGGGTGCCCTATGTGGTACCACACTTATCTTCAACGAACGCAACAGATCTGCACATATCTCTCTGTGTATGTGAGACATGCTGTTCCTTTAATTGTTTCCTTATGGCCCCTAGAAAAAAAGTCGCAAAACGCAGCCACCTGCTTTTTTTTTTAATTTAAACAAATTCTTCGGTTTTACGTGGCAAAACCACGTTATGATTATGAGGCACCCGGTTTAGTTTTCACCACCTGGGGTTCTTTAACGTGCACCTAAATAGAAGTACATGAGTGTTTTTCCATTTCGTTCCCATCGAATTCCGCGACCTGGATTGAACCCGCGAGCTCCAGTTTATCAGCGCAACGCCGTATCCACTTTTTGGCCACGAATTAGGCTACATCGCAGGCTTTCTTTCTTTTCTTTTCTTTCTTTTTTGGAGTATCGACTGGAAAAAAATTCCACGTACGGCTTACGCCCAAAAATTAGCATATGGAATGACTAACTAAAACCGTTTTCGGCGCTCGAGGTCCGACCGCATAAATGACTCCGTACAAATTACTCCGCATTCTGTTACGCGAGGAAGGCGGAAACATGAATGGAATGTTGTGCTGCAGTTTACTCTTTTTTTAATCTATAACAATGCTTCCCGTAAATCTGAGTACAAGGCGCCGGATGGGGCAGATATGCTTTACTTGTTTGAAGCGGCAAGCAGGAAGGTTATACATATGCTTCTTCGTCTGCGTTTCGCAAGACCTACTGATGGAAAACTATATGCGCAACAATACACACGAGAGATACATGCTGCTTGAAGAACGAGAAAAATATTTCTTCTCCAAATGGAACCGTACAATGACATAGTAGAATGAAAGCCGACACTGCGGCCGCAATGCACGCACAATCACCATTAAAAAAAAAAAAACACCACATATCCACGGGGTGAATGATGATGAGTGTGGAGATGGGTTTGCACAAGGCTTACCCTACGAGCGACGGTCAGGAAAGGGCACGACGCTCCTCCACTCCGCAACGCACAAAGGCGCTACGGCAGGGTTCGTCGACTCTCCGACACGGCGCAGAGAAGGCTCCGGAGTCAGATCGCCAACAAACACGGGTTTATTCACCCAAGGTAGAGCTCAGTGCTACAGTCACGGCGCTTACGGGCCAAGGCTCGCCGCAAGACCGATCGAGTACGCGCGCCCGCTGCGCTAGGGCTAACCGGGTAGCGGTCCGCCAAGCGCGATAACGAGGAGTCGCGAGAACAACGGTCTCATGTAACCACCTCGTTGCGAGCCTGAGAGCCTCTCTCTGCCGCGGCGAGGAAGCGCTCAGCGGACGAGAGCTCGGGTGGAGAGGGTGCCCGGGGGCCGCCGCGCGGGAGGCCAATCAGGGCGCGTCCCGGTGACGTGTCTCGCGGGGCAAGTCCAATCCCGGGGGGGAGAAGCACGGTTTGCGCGGGAAAGTAAGTCCGGCGCGCTAGCCGTGTCCGCCATGTTGCCGTTACGGCGGCGGTTCCCGGGGATCGAGCTAAGCGCCACGCGCGAGCTGGGGGACGAGGCGCGGGAAGGCACCTCGATCCCCACATGAGTGGGCCAAGCTCCGGAGGGAATCATCGGTAAACCGTGAGCCCAGTCTCGCTGCACTAAATCGAACGATTGACTTCCACCAATGACACGCGCCATATGTGACGTCATTCCTATTTTATAACAGCGCCCTTCATTATAATTGCACCATCTCCCGCTTAAGGGGACGCTAGCACAAACGCGTTATAAACGTGCAGTACTCTCTAGTAAGGGGGAGAGGCCACAGCGTCTTACGCAGCCGTTTACACATGCCGGAACGTGCACCGCGTTTGCCGACGCCATCACATGACTGCCGAGAGAGTATAACCCCCGTATTCATAAACGCTCCTCGACTGGAACTTGACTTGCCACCGCCTTCAACGCGTTTCGAACGCGCTGCCCAAGGCGGTGGCAAGTCAAGTTCAAGTCGAGGAGCGTTTATGAATACGGGGGTAAGGCGGAGAGGGCACAGCGTCTTACACCAGCTTCTTACACGGGCCGTAACGCGCTAGCACAAACGCGTTAGAAACGCGCCGTCTTTCGTTAATGTTGGGTACTTATTGTCATCGTGGTGCGTGGGTCCATGTGCGCTTCGTGGCGTAGTGGTTAGAGCCACGCGTTCCGAAGCGAGGGGTCCCTGGTTCGATTCCGCGCTACGGACACAACTTTCGGAATTTTTTTTTTCATAAAAGTAGACGTGGCTACCTACTACCTACTACTACTACTACATACTACAGAGGAGGGACAGACCCACACCCTAAGGAGCTTCGCCCCTAAAAAATAAAATAAAGAAGAGAAAGAAATGAATTTATTCTTAAGGCCTAAATACATGTCATATGCAATTATGAATACTATTTGAGTGGTCTGGACGCAAATACCAGCGCGCGAAGTAGTACGAATGACCCTGCCGAGCAGTATCGCCAGCAGTTCCCAACGGCGCGACCTTGATGCGGCCCAATCCACTTCAATCGCAGCGCCGCCACAGTATTTTTCCACGTCGGGCGCCTCACTGCAAAGCATGCGCCGCCCCAGCCGCTCGTCCCACTCGGCCGCATTCACTCTACACCATGCCTCGAACCAGCGCTCCTCCTCGCACTGGTTAATTCTAAAGTACCGCCACTCTTTGTACTCTGCCGCCGGCGAGCGACCTCCTCGCCTCCTCCTCGCCCCTCGCGAGTCCCCTCCGCGGCAGACGGTCTTGCGCCCGTTTTCCTGCACGATGATTGGTCTCCCTGCCGTTGCCCTTGGAAACGAGCGGAGCTTGCGTTTTGCTTGCGTTTTGCTTTTTCGTTCGCGCCATTTTGCGCCTTAGCTCGGTTGGGTCACACGCTAACATTGCACGCTGTTTCGTGCACTGTCTGCTAGCGCTATGCCGTGCTGCTGCGCATATAACTGCAGCACTTGCGTTATGGGCTGTAATTACCGATTCGCAAGCGCGCACAAGCGAGCAACACGACGAGGAAGAACAGGGAACGCGCGCAGCTGGTAGCAGACTAACCGGAAGTCGTAGGTCGACCAATGGACATCGTCGCCCCCGTTGACATCACCAGATGCACCCTGGTGACATCATGACGACCGCTGGGGATACCGGAAAGGCTCGGAGAGGAGCACGACATTGTTTTGTATGGCGCGCCGGCGGCGCGTAGCGCGTCAGTGTTTCGCATCGTGACGGCATCTCTATGCGCATGTTTACTTGAAATGTTTAAAAATATATCGGAGCTGGTTCAAGAGGATATTGAACATTCTTACATTTGGCGTTCTATAGCGTCACTCGGTAAGTGTGGCGCAAAAGCAACAAGACTCGAGCTAGTTGGTTGACATGCGTTTTGAAAACCACACACAGTGAAGGACCACAAAACACGTTACGTGTGAATCCGTTCTTGGCCACGCGTGTCCCATCATCCGACATGCCTTTACGACATCGCTGTGTGGATCAATGTGGAGCCCGATTGGGTGTCGGCCGTAGTTTGTGCATTGACATAAACAATTCGCATGACCTGTGTGGTGCCTAAACTTGAACGTTGCACGAGATCACACGTTCCATATAGGATAAAAATAAACACAAGTGTACTTTCATAACTGTGTCACGCTCAGTATTACACTCAACTAAACGATGAACATAAAGCAACCACAAGTACGTGGCGCAATACGTCCACTTTACAAGCGTAGTTACGTAGACCGTACGTAGTTATGTTAACCACTAGGTTCGCTTTGCAGCCAGTTGCAGGTAATTCACTCTAAGTTAGTATAACATACTCTGGCTACAATGCATTCTTGAGAGAGAATATGCTCGATTCACTGACCCCTGTGAGCGACGGGGGCGGCAGCGAGTTGTTGGCCCTCCAGGCGCCCACGTCGGTGTGCCGCAGGCAGAGGTCGGCCAGCGACGACGCAAGGCACTTGCGGGCCGCCGCCGCCGTCTCGCCGCCTCGGCCGCCCAAGTAGTGGTCCATGCACTGGATGCCCACCTCCAGGTCGGCTGGTCCCGCCGCTGCGAAAACATGGTTGCATGCAAGCGTTGTCTGTGCAAGACCGCGTTTGTGGCGTCACTGGCGCTGAGCCATCGCCGTGCATTCCCGTGCGCAATATCTCATTATGCCGCGCCTAAACTATGTTGGAAGCTGCCATGCAAAACGCGCGCAGCCGATGCTGTTGCGCAAAACGTGTGCGACGGAAGCGCAAAGCGGGTTCCCGACGAGAAACTTCCGCGACCCCATTTCCGCGTCTGTTCGACGTCTTCGCGCAACGCGTGCGTATTCTTAGCGACGGGTGAAATGTTCCCCGGCAGGCGGTGAAAGAGCGACGTCGCCCGCTTCCTGGAAGGACGGCCAGGAAGCAGGCGCTTGAACCTAATTGAGGGTCAAGGTTCGTATATCGAGGGCATCCTGCTTGGCATTGCTGTGGCGTGGGACCGAACTGCACTCATCACGCGGTCCCTTGGCCCGTTGGAGAGGAGCCAGTAATCCGTAAAAGCTGCGGTTTCCGCTCGGGCTTGTTGGTTTTCCATTAAGAACGTGTAGAATTGCGGGCAAGAAACATGGACAAAAGAAGGAGCACGCTTGGTGCGTGTAAGCCGTGTTCCTTCTTTTGTGCGCGTTTTTGCGCGCAATTCTACACGTTATTATTCGGTTAAGCCTCGTTGAGACACGATCGCTTTGCTTATCGGAAGATTGGCCGGCCAGTGCAGTTCCGATGGCATTAACAGGCATCGCTTTGACTGCATGCGCCTCGCCCGAAAAACTCTCTCTAAACGCTACAGCGTTCTCCTGTGCGAAAACTGTACGAAATTCTCGCGTGGTTTCATGTCACCTGCGGGCGACATAATTAACGCCATGCGGATTGGTCCTGCGGTGTTTATCTATCCGCTATATAAGATGCATATGGTGTCCGACTGTGTATTGCGCAAAATGAGACTGAGGATGAGAGATCCATTGATACAATTTGGAACGCCTTGGCGGAAATGATAACAAAAATAACTGACCAGTATAGATCGATTGCGATTTTCGTTATCTCGACACAAAAGCCCAGAGCTTTTGTGTTGCAGAAGAGCGGAAAAGCTTGCCGAGTAAGATCACGTTGAATTAAGTGCGGAAAATGAGGACACAATGGTGTTTGTGGGGCTTTTCTTGTGTTTTGTGTAATTTTCCGCAAATAATACAAAATAACTTAATTAACGCTCGTGCTGTACTACCGGGTGCATAAAAAGAATTACAGATGAAAAGGGGCGCTTTATTTGGCGATTCGTAGACGACTGCCTCGAAAGGGAGGAATCTGCGCAAATCATGTACGCATTTCCGCCAAACTTTGCATGCACGCTTACATGTGCGCCTGATTGCATTGCTTATATAAAAAGCAACCACTTCGATCACGAGGCACAAACAGCGGAACGCTATAGCGACCGTGTGAGAAAAGGAAAACGTTGAGGTTTCGTTAAGCGCATTTGTGAGGTCATCTTTCTCTGGTCGTGCTGGAATCAAGTTGTTGTTTATTTCGTATTCGCAGTACATGGTTGATATACAGAAGGAGGCACAAAAGTCGAAACTGCAATTAGGGCCTCCTACAGCAACATGAATAGAGTATATACAGAAAGGGCATATCCAGCAATCCGAGTTGCAAAAAAGAAAAAAAAATACAGAAAAAAAAGAAACAAAGTAAAAGAAGAAAAAAAATAATAAAAAGCAACAGAAGAGACAAACAAAAAATACCATTGTGTCCTCATTGTGTCCTCCAGATACAGTGATAGGTTCTATACTAAATGGCTTCTTAGCCATTCAAGGATTCAAACACATGCTGCTTTAACATTTTTTTTTTTTAATTTGTAGAACGGCATCGGTGATTTAAGCGGTGTGTCCGTGCATTTGGTAACAATAAATTGTTTGACAGAGCGAAACGCGTCATATTATTGTTAGTAATTGTGTCTTCAGGAAGGAAATTAACCTATCCATATGTATTGATGGCTTTAAAAAGGAAAACCAGGATGTGAAACTTATGTAGTCCTTCAACGGGCAGGATATGCAGTGACTGAAACAATGGCGCAGATGGTTGGGTAAAAGAAGAGATGATGCTTAGTGCTTGCTTTTGCATAGAAAGATGAGGTCTGTACGTACTACCCCATGACGTGATACAATAATTAATATGGGAGTGTATAAATGCATAATAGATTGAGAGTAACGTATCCAAATCGAAAAATGGTCGTGTTCTGATAAGTGCTCGTATTCAGAAACCAATTTTGTTAACTACACAGGTGACATGATTAAACCTAAAATTCGAGTCAACGATCACTGACTCGAATCACTCGATTATTGACCCACGCGCAGATGTGCGTGGCACATCTGCGCCATGCAGCGCAATTGTGCATGACATCAGGGGCGTAGCCGGGGAGGGGGGGGGGGGGCTGATGGGGCTTCAGTTCCCCATCACCCCCCCCCCCCCCCTCCCGCCCACCAAATGTTTTTTGTGCTGGCATGCACCGCCGACCAAAACAACCACCGGCGCCAGGAATCATTCTGTATTTTGTCTACAATGTCTTTTTCACGCTCGAAAAGACATTTCGGCACGAACATTGCGAACTCGGGCTGGATTTCTTGGCAACACCCTTGCACCTGGAGTCACATAACGCAGGGAGCCCCATCTGAGCACAAACTTTCAAGGGCTTTTCGATAGCGATCGGGCGCGTTGCGGCATCTCGCAGCGGCCGCGGAATCTACGGAGCGCATGGATTTTAATTCCGAGACTTTATGGGTATAAAGTCATAAACCTTTGACGCGACTAGTGCACTGACATTTCCAAAGGCGTGCTTTAGGTTTTCAATTGTGGAATTTTATGGGTTTAATGTTCTTATATACTTGGGCCAACATGCGCGCACTGGAGCCCTCGCGACCAAGCCTTTGCAGAAATGTAAGCACGTGCTCGCAATACCCCACACACACGAAAATACTAAATATCCCCGTGACTATCAGTTGGCAGCTGATAATTTTCTCCTACAATTTTCAGGAAGCGCACCCAATGTGATCGATCAGCTGGACCAGGGCAAGCATAGTAAAATAAGGAAAACTGAAGAAAGTTAACGGCCTAATATTGAGATCTTTTTTTTTTTTTTTTGCGGGCGACAAGGTCTGGCTCTCCGTGGCCACAGGGACAGGGGCCCTATGGATTTAAGCAATGCCCCTGCTGAAAATACAGGCATTTTCAGAGTGCTTCTTCGCATGCGAGCTGATTGTGAAGATAGATATCTGAAGAACCATTTGGAAAGTTGCCCCACTAATGCCTTGTATTTAAGCCCTGACGCACAAAACCAAATTATAGAAATTTGTGGTGACATTATCAAAGAAAGCCTAGATTCAAAAGCAGGCTGATTCTTCATACTTCCTGACGAAACGACGGACATCGCTGGAATCGAACAGCCTACTGTTTCTGCGAGGTACCTAAACAAGTATGCCAACGACATCAAGGGAGTGTTTTAGGTTTTAGCACCGGAATAGATGCCCATCTCTCATTGCGACAGCAGGTTCGATGTAAATGTGTAAATACTGCTGCAGCTTCTAGTCACCTTCCAGTGACCACTGCCAGCGCAGAGAGAATATTTTTTAACAAGAGTTTACTAAAAAACTACTTGCGCTCTACAATGTCTGTGGAACGCATGGTTAGGGTGGCGCTTCTATACACCCACAGAGACGTCGGCATCAGCGTGTCCGAAGTCATTCACCGCTTCGCTCAACTTTCCCGCCGAGAGAAGTTTGTCCTTTAGATAGCGAAGCAGCAAAAATCAATGCAAGTAAAATGCACTGTTCCTTCAGTTTCATAAGTTCTTAATTATGAAAACGTATGACCGTTCATTAGTTTTTAAAACCGCAGAAATTTTCGCCGTTTATTCTAGCAGTTGGCCTCATGATCACAATTATCACGCGAATACAAAAATTGCGAGGATACCAATAACCAATTTTGACCGACCTTGCTCATTGAAAGCCCGGCGCACGCGGCGTTTCCCAACAAACACACTCGGATATGGGGCTCTTGCGTTGCCCAGGGGGCGCTACAACACATTGTAATACCTTGTAGCAAATATATATTACAGCTAGTAACTTGCTTACTCTTATGAACCGTCACGAAACATTCAGCTTCAACCATTCGTGTGCCATAGGTGTAGTCCATCATTTATTGTGCGTATACAGTGCATATATATCCAAGTGTGCGCTCATTCACTTATTCTTGATACATCGGCGATAGAGTGGGCGGGACAGATGTGTATAGATAACCTGCGCGAAACTTACTATGACAGGAAGCGGCGCTACTCCCTTTGTCATTGTTTAACGAGTGGTACTCACTCTTGCCGACGTTCTGGGGATGAAGCCCTTTCTTTGAAGGTTAGCGATACAAGGCTGGCGGATGAGCAAATTTATGTATCCTCGAGGAAAGCCGTACATCACGAAGTGCCGGTAACACGTTCGGACAGTTGCAGCAGCGGTCCGCGAACTTCGCCACACAGATTCATTCTATTCCATAACATGCCAGTCACTATTTTTGCAGCCAACTACAGCACACGTCTTCAATCCACATTATTCAATCTAGCATGATTGGAGCACAGTGTGTTAGCGAAAACTCAGTTGCATTTCCGACAGCTGATCGCACAGAAGCAAAGGTAGAAGCGGTAATGGTTTCGTATTCGTGCGCGGTCGCTGAGGAGAGGTATGGCGCGCCGCCGTGAGCGCCATCTCGTTTCTCTAAAACAAACGGCTCCGCGAAAAGAGTCGATAGTTCTAAAGTTCATGTGATGTTTTCTTTACTTATTAATTAGACAAAAAAACGCGGAAGCATTGATATCAGTTATTTCTGCCACAATTTTTGGGGCATACGAATATATTCTTTTATGAAAACATACATATTTTAATGGACAGTGCATAGCGTTCAATAATTCGTTTGCAGCATCTAATATACAATGGAATTGGCAATGCAGTTATTATTCATGCATTTGATCTCTCGACAAATTCTATAAGGAGGAGGCCGCGCTGCAACCTGAGCCCCCCCCCCCCCCCCCTCGAACAAAATTTTTGGATACGCCACTGTTTCAGGCGAAAACTCTTGCGGACACAGTAGCTCACAAATGTGTCTTATTCACAATTACAATTTAAAGTGTTTCCTTGGTGGCATGTGTACAGAGGCCGAATTAAGGCTCGTCGTTTTCGTCAGTCAGTTGGTTTGAGTGATTTACAAGGAGTATTCTCAGAAACTTCTCGGCAATTAGATTTGCGGATAGTATCGCATGACTGTCGTTAACACCTTCAGGGCAGCTCAAGATGGGAGCGCGTTGTAAATAGGGCTGGACTGCTCTTTCGAGTAGTTCTAGTACATTCCTGCGTGGCAGGTGTTCGGAGGCGTTAACGAAAAAAAAAAACGCTATTATTCATTTATTTATTTTTATTTTATAAATACTGCAATCCCCATGCGGTTATTTTAGCAGGGTGGTAAAAGCATAATGAATACATTGGTGTGTACAGAAAATGCACAGGTTAATAAAAAACTGTTATTTGAATAAATACAAAGCGTACAGGTTGGGCACACGCAAAGTTACACTAAAGAAGTAAAATCCTTGTCACTGCAAACATGGCACAAACAAAATAATGTCACTGTAAACATGATAAGAAAGAAGTTAACGTTAGCGCAGAGACGACGTCATCTTTTAGCTGGCTCCAGTCCACTATTGTGCGCGGAAAAAAAGAATACTTAAAAGAGTTGCTGCGTGAGGAAAAAGGAGTTATAGTGAAATTATGTCTTTGCCGAGAAGCCTATCCGGAGGAGAAGGCTACGATCTTTGTTATGTCCATCTTATAATTCCCCTTTATTACTTGATGCTATCTTGTCCGAAAGCGCTAGAAACTCGGGCTAGAAACTCATTGCTTGGGAACTGGTGAAAAGAAACACCGGGTGTTTTCCCGGAACGGGGCTTGCAATACGGAAGCCAGCAATACACTATCACACAGCAGTTATATACCGATGTGCAATGACCGGCGCCAAGTCTTGGCTGTGGCAGCGCGTACTAAAGGCTGTACGACCGTCTTCAGGAGCCCACAAATTACTGCATACTGAACAACACTGATAGAGCACCGAATAAAATGCGCGGGAAAACGATCGTGCGAGCGCGAAGGCAAGCGCATGCACGCGGAGCAGGGGAGGAATGGTCAGGGTCGCAGCGCACTTCAGGGTCAGGGTCGGGGGGCTGCCTTCTGGTGTAACAGGTGCCGAAAGCAGTTTCCGGTACCGCTGTACTGCACGGGCAGAGAGGCGAAGGAAGTTACTCTGCCGTCCAAACGACCACCCCTCCAGGCGGGAAGTGATTTGGCTCACGTACTGCGTGAGCGTAGGAGATGACCGGCGCTTGTTTCCTCTGTTATCAATGGCGGAAATATGAGGTCACGAGCTGCTGGTGCGACCTCCACTCGGTGGCCCCGGGAAGGTAGCGCAAATTGACGAGTGCCGCGGCGAGTAAAAGTACATTCGAGGCTGCCTAATGACGGGCGACAGGAGAAACCGAGCCGCCAAAATTACGGCGGTGTTGGTGGCCCATGGGTCTTCGGCATGGTCTGCGCGACCAGAGGGTGGCTGCGACTTTTCAAGGTCGACCGACGAAAGGCGGCGACGCTATAGGCGCCATTACTGCAGCCAATGTTCAACCGGGGACCATTATTCATAGTACCGAATTGGCCGCATACAACTGTATTCCAAATTTAGTAGGAGATAGGAGGGCGAGCGCCTCCTTGTGGTATAAACGCGAAACGTATTAAACTACAAATTAGTCTAATACACATTCAGTGTTGTACAACTTTAAAATGCTTATAACCCACGTTAATGTGCCTAATATTATTGCAATAAATGCATTTATTTTATAACTTGGTTGTGCCTGTAATGCACTCGGTGGAACGACAAACAAGTGAAAGAAGGCACAACCATGTACCGGACCGTATGATCACGTGAGCCCTAGTTTGTCGACCGCCCATATGGCAACGCCCAAGAGATGATAGCCACCCAGAGTGAATCTAGATAAACCAATGAAACTGGAGGCGGGCCACCGAACAAACTTTGTCTTGTTGCCATTAGTTCTTTCATCTTGGAGCGTCGCCAGAGCTAGTGAAGATCCCGAGTTTCGACAAACTCGGCGCATCCGGCATAGCACCCCAGTTTGTCGCACGCCGGGCATCCGATCCGGCGCTTCGGCACGGCAAAACGCCTCGGTTCCGGCTGCCGTTCCGGCGCGTCGGACGCCGGATCGGACACCCAATCGGACCGTGTGTCTCCCGCTTAACAGCCCTCGACTCGAAGCTCTTACTCCACTCCACCTTGTTGAGCACAGCGCCGCGTCCCGAGTAATAAAGACGCGACAATTCTCAAGAATTCCCGTGAATGATCATGAAGCTCAGTGACCACTTCTGTGGAGGGATAGCAGTGCTATCTTCTCTCTTGAGTCGAGGTGTACACAACACCTGGTGTTGTGTTGACTAGAGGAACGTTCTTGAATACGAGCGTAACGCTCCGCTCCAACGCGGCAACCACTACGCTGGTTGTTTATGATATGCGAATCACCGCGTATGAAGACTCACGACGCCACCTACAAGAAGAACGATGTGGCGTAGTAGCCGAGAGCGCGAGCCAGCATCTTCATGTTTTGTTTCCCACGCGACGTCATCCTTTTACACAAGGCGCGCATCTGCTCCCGTTTCTCTAACCACGCGACGCCATCCTAGGCCCGCGCGCTGGCGTTGGCCGCTGACGTCAGGCTCCCCCACTTCGCAGCCGCTGCTCGAGGCTTCGCCCCGCTCCGCGAAAACGGCCACTTAGATAAACCGATCCGGCGGCTTTGAGCCTCCTATGCATTAAAATGTACGACAATAAAACTGCGAAGTTACATTGAAAAACTTGTAGCGTACAAACGGTACTGTGCTCGTGCTGGGTATTGTCAACGTGTAACTGTGATCACAATGATTGCTACAGTTTTTTAAAAAAGTTGCCTATACGTAGTTCTTAGTTTAGCTGTTAGTTGTTATTATTTATATATGAACACTTCAGCGAGAGATCTCTTTCATTAAGCAGGTTGGTCGCGGAACCGATGACAGCCAATGAGGCAACCGATGACACCCCAATGGGGAACTAAGTTGATCAGGCGCGAAGGCGCTCGCGCGGACATCGGCGTGCTTGGCAAAAGGGACGTCCCCTCATTCATTCGACGCCACCGACGGGACGAGTAAGGCACGGCCGGCACGAGGAGATCCAAGGTGTTCATGAGAAAAAAATAACTACGGCAACTTCGCGACAGCACACCCCTACGGAATACAACTAAGCTTGTGAGCGAGCTAGCTTTACTTCGACATGGCTGATACCGCTGGTATTCGCACTGTAATTGACAAACTGAGCGGATCTTTGCACATTACGGGATTCCAGTTTTCAGCGACAGCGGTCCCCAGTTCTCCTCTCATGCTGTGTTTGCGAATTGAAGCACATTACATCGAACCCTGGATTTCCACAGTCTAATGGACTTGCCGACAAGCAAGTTGAGATCGTGAAAAAAATCCTGAAAAGAACTCCAAGAGACACGGCAGGACTTCTGGTTAGGACTACTTTCTTACAGTTCGACTCCGCTGGAAGACGGTCGGTCGCCCGCTGAGCTCCTGCAAGACAGAAGACTTCGTACGCAACTTCCGGACTTGAGCCAACAGCCAAGAACAACTGTCTTGAAACGCAAACCTCTGGATACTGGTACGAAATCCCTACCGTGCCTACAGAAAGGAGACAGCGGACTCGCAAAGCGCAAGTACTGGGGCCGGCAGCGCCACGGTCATAACACGCTGCTTCGCCGCAACCGCAGGCGACGCTAGAACATTTCAAGAGCAGTACACTCGAAAGTGACGAGAGTGAGTGCGAGCCCGTGAACGAGCAGGTTCCCAGAGGGGCGATTGCACCATCCATAAACCAACAGTGAGGCTTCACTACGATCGCAACTTGAACCAAGTCAACCGGTGACACGTTTCAAACAGCGAATAAAACAAGGAATACGCATGCGCTGTTCGTACCGGCCACACCGATTCCTGCTGTTGATGCTGACACGTGCCTGCAGGGGCCAGCTTGTACCAATAAAGGCTCTTTTGTGTCCCTGCATGAGCTGACAAGTATAGCCGTGTAACCATCATTATGGCCGGTTTTGAGAGGAAACCTTCGGGACGCAGTGAGAAGGCGTCGAGGCTCTCGTCAAGGATTGTCCACACAGTGTGCTCTTCTGCAGCGACGATCAAGGCGTCCTACTTCGCACCGCCTCAAGGACGCCTCCTCGGAATGAAAAGTGCGCCACTGTGGCGTCCTCGGCGCTTATCGGCCTTACCTTGGATGCGACCTAGACCTACGCGACTCAAGGCCCGGAGTCGCACGACCCGACAAAAAAGACGCGGGAATTTCTCGTAAGAGAAATTTCCAGCCAACCCTGATGCTGGCGGCGTTGCTTGAGATTCTCCCCGTGAGACAAAGGCTTTCGTCCAACCGGTCCTTGAGTCCGTCGTCTGGGATCCACATAGCAATTAAAAAAAAAGGTAGAAAGGCGATAAGATTTGTATTCAATTCTTTTAGCCGGTATGCATCACGATGCTCGAAACAGAAGCGTTACCTTACAATAACGGCGATATAAAGAACGATTAAAGTACATCTATCGACTCTATCATGGGAAACTGGGCAAGGACACTCGTCGATCAACTTGGTCTAGCCGCGCTAAGCAGCTTTAAGATTGCTACTGCAAAACTGAAGCGTTTAGAAACTCCCCGAAGGGAATGCACTTCCTGCTGCGGTGGTTGCCTGCGAAACCATTGATTCATTCTTAAAACTGCTTACAGAAATTGTGCGCGGGGCTCCTTTGTTTTTTTTTTTTTCAGCCTGCGATCCCACGTAATTACACGCATGTGTTTTCTGATACGTCTGCCACTGCTAAGCATTTTTATACACCCCATTTCATTATGGCTGTCTGATAGGATGTATGTTGCGAAACCGTTTGCCACGCGTTGTATATTCTTCTAGTTCTCTGTCTCTTAATGTTCAACTTTTTGGTGTGTTTTCTCCATTGTTAGCGCTAAATGCTACGTTTTCGCAAATTACACGCTGTTCCTTCAACCATTTGATTCGCACTCAACGTATTGTTCCTCATGCCTCTCATAAGACGCTGGCAGTACTCTTGAAATAATAATTAAACTACAGTTCATGCTTGACATTTTCCAGTTGGAGCACAATCGTGCTGTGGGAGTATTCTGTTGAGGCATCAAACGCTGTTTGTTAGTGTCATAAACAGTTTAAATGGTCTAGCCGTGCCAAATACGAGTATCTGTGCTTATTGAAACCTGACTGTGCTGACAGTATGGCTTATTATTAAGAGGAAAACCAGTCTATAACTTTGCCACGAAGGTGCTTACATGCAACAATTCTTAGGGCGGGGCCGAAGTAAGTATAGCCGCGTCAATTTGTTTCTCGCTTTAGAAAACGCCATGACCTTATGAAAGCAATGAATTTATGAAGCGTCTTTACGTATATTGAATCGGAGTAAGCTGATTTGTTTAAATTACGAGGTATAAACGCAAATTCGTTAAAAGATGTATAGTACGCGAGTTGGACTTGAGACATACAGGCGCTTGTTACAGTTTATTAGGTGCTTAATCCGATAAAGCTCTAAAACAGAGTAAATATAGTGTGGATTGCCGCACGGTTTTACATACAGGCTTGGCTCACTTCTTGCAACAATTACTAGTTATATTTATGGATAGTTTTCTTATATGGATAGTGTACCCGATTTTTCTCACATAATTAGGAACACAGTATTTTGGACAAACTTTTGCTCGCTTTCATAGCGTGGCCGACGTAGTTGCTATTCACTAGACATGAAACTTTGTCGTGCTTTGCTTTTTGTTCGAAGCTTAGCAGCAGTTGACGGGCTCGGCCGCGAAATGTGGCACATCTAGTGGCACTGCTTGTCTGGAAAAAGCTTTTCTTGCAAAGCTTCTGCATCGACAACGTGGCCCTTAATTAAAAGCTTATAAACATTTTGTAATTGTAGCCTGGATTATCGCGCAAATGATGTCGCTGCAGCGAAGCGTAGTTTTGTCTCGATTCCTCTGTACGTTCCACGTGGGTATCTATTTTTTTAATGGAAACGCTATCAAAGCTCTTCCTAGCTAACTAACAAGATCTGCCTTGATAATTAAGGAAGCTCCATTAATAAACTTTGTAGATAACTTTAGGCACATTGCGGAATTGTCTAGGCAGAGCGCTAAGTGCGTCTGAAAATGTGTGGCGAAATGCATCTTATCAAAAATGCCGCTTTCAACACTAAGTGGGATGTTGAGGTCATCTGTCACCAAAGCGGATGCTAAGAAAACTATTTCTGCTGAGCGTTATTGTTGATCGATCACCTTTTGCTCCGCAATGGGAAAATGTGCTTTCGAGTGAATGTTTAAAATTTTACTGAGAACCACTTCGTTACTGACTACACTATTTGACGGGCAAGTAACCTACACTTTTTAAAATATTTCGGCTGGTAGACCAGAATTGCGCTAACCTCCCTTGGAGATCTCGAATGAGCCTGTTCTAAAATTTAAAAAAAATCATCCGTTTCTTACCGTGTAATTTTTATTCGCCAAGGGCTCGTTAAGGATATCGGGATCACCCGTCGGGGACACCTGGGTCCGCTTTGACGAAAGGTTCGGATGCTAGAAGACGACACTTGAGAAGAACAAGTGTTACTTGGATTCGGTGGCAAAAGGAGAACATGCACTCCCACGTTCTTCCGAAGGCAAGCGCAACGCTTCGGTGGTGCATGACAAATGAGGTCGGGCTAGCATGACGTCCTTCTGTCCCGAGGTTCTTTATCGATGCACTTATAGGTCAGGCGCGAGTGGATTAAAGCAAACCAGCGCACACCGAGGCGCCTCTTGCATGTTTTCGCAATAACGGCGACAACTACACGAGGCTGCAACTGCTCTGCCAATACCGAAACCACTTGGATAGATCGACCGTGTAGGAGGCGTCGCGCTGACCGAATTGGCACTGGCTGCGACAGATAGAGAATGATCCAACCTCAACGGCCGGCGCATTTTCCCGCTCGATCAATCGCGGCACGTCGGTGTGGGAAATGAGCTTTTTCATCGCACCCCGAGCCCACCAAGATCAAAGGTCTTATTTGATGCGGCCACTGAAGCGCTCGGTGCAATTAAAGCCAGTGCGCCTCGCAGCGCCTCACGCATCCGCCCGGCATAGAAGCGTTGCATAAGAAAGCAGATAAAGGACTCACCGCACATTGTGTAGATAAGCCGGAGGACGTCGTAGAGGTTAGTGTCTGTGGGCGTTGGCCGATGAGCAGCTAAGCACAAGCATGATGGCAGCTCGCAGGTAAATCTCGGAAGCCATCGCGCGAATGGCCGCAACAACGAGGCCAAGTGCCGCCGGATGGCTTATATACGGCCTCGAAGCGGAAGTGCATCGCGCAGGAAGTGACGCAGCCGGCGTCGCTTTGACGAGGCAGCGGGGAAACACCGGTTGCGTAAAACGGCCAGTCGCGCGCACGAAAGATGGTCGTCATCGACGGTCGTCGGGCCACGTGCGTCACCGTCCATTGACCTTCGTGGTTGACGCCTTCGCTGCCCGCCGAGAGCAGCGTCGTGACAGCGCAAGCAGTGCTCCTCAACGCAGTCGTGCGAAGAGTCTTTACTTACAGTTGCGGAGAGGGTGTTCATGAGCAGTCACCGTTGTTGTTTATCGTTCTTTTAATAGGCTCGCATTAGAGTTTTAGGTGGTAAAGCAAGCGGCTCGCGCTCGGCACGTACTCGTGCCACTGGTTCGTCGTCGTCTTCCACAGCTGGCTGCGTTGCCTCTCACAGTTTTGCTTCTGTCGTCGTAATGGGGCCATTGCTTAAGGCAGTATGAGCCCGTTAGCGGTGCATCACGGCATGCTTCGCACGTCCCCACGTTAGTGGAGCTGCATTTCGCTCAATGACTCATTTGACACGCATAACATTTATTTCACCGCTCAAACCGAGCCTACGACTTAACTCGTGCTAACTGTAATAACTAATAAAAAGTAAAACAAAGGCGTCCATAACGGCCAAATTGCTGAGGAGTTAAAAAAAACAATGATGGTTTCGCTAATACTTCATGGTAAAAGACATGATCAAGCTTGTCCTAAAACAATACTAGTGACGGCTTGGCCACCGGCGAGATTTTTATTTTCAGACAGGCGCCGAGAGAGAATCCGATGAGAAAAGCCTTTTTAGTTATGCTCTTTGTTTATGACGGAGACTTAGGCTTCTGTGTATATCTAGTGGCCCTTTTCTTGTCCGGGGATGTGGCCTTGGTGGCTCTATATAGGTGCGTTTTGTACGTTCTTTTTTTGCCATTTTTTTTTTCTTTTTGCTTTTTTATGTGCGTGCATAATCACAGTACTTCGCCATGTTTTGACCCCCCTGAAACCTCACTGAAACGCCCACTGGGCGATGTGTAGGTATGTAAATAAATAAATACTGAACGCGAACGTGCCTTTTGCTTCTCCTTGAGATTTCTGGTTGGTCCTAAGCGTGCCATATTGCTTTTTACAGCCCGTTAAAGTTAATGGGCAGTCTCCGTTGTTCTGGTTAAGCCTGGCAGCGGCTGTGTCCGACGTTCTTTGACGATAGCGTCGTATTCTGAAGGCAAAAATGCTCGTGTACTGAGGCGCACGTTACTCAACTCCAGGTGCTCGAAATTAATCGGCCTCTCATAACGCGTGAGTTGCACGTTAAACGTTATCATTTGATTTAATAATGCATGCTTTGACACAGCAGCAAAGCGCAAGTCAATTCACCATATTCGTTCGGCAACTAACGCTATCATGTTTTACGCAGCACCTGGAAGTCCGCTCAGTCCTAGTTGCCAGTGTCCTGTCATAGCCGTGAAACAGACGTGTGTATTCTCTTGTATTATTATCGTTATTGCTTTTGGGGATTGGTTTGGGGATGGTTTCAATGTTATACTTGGAATGCAGGTCTCCGGCAATATAGATTCAGAATGTACACGTGTAGTATATAATAATTTATTCCCCTACTGTTAGGGGCTGACGACTATTAGGCGCATATCGAATGCCGCACGGTTAAACGCTCAGCGTTTTGCAACGCAACGATGAATGCGTGACGGGTTGAAAGGCCACCGCAGCGAGGTGCACGAACGTGACTCCCGGAGCGCGCTCCGCAAGGTGCCACGGTACGTGATGTTGGCGCGACAAACACGCTGGACGCGCGGTCACCCCTCCTGCGTTTGGCACACGGCCTCTTTAGCGTTTCTCCGTCAACAGCCTGCTCACATCTTGACGAGGAAAAAACAACACTGATGAGCGGTCACTTCGCACACGTGGCTTGACGGGCATTGTGAAAGCAGTTTCTTAACGTGTGGTCCTTTCCAATATGCCCGTACCACGGATGCACCGGAGACGACGTCTGCGAGATTGTGGCAGATTCGGCGCGCTCCCCAGCAAATACAGGCCCCAAGAGGACGGCAGACCTCTCTTTTTCCACTTGTTGCGGAACATTTTCACAGGCTGTGCTTCGAACATTTTGCTGTCTCCACCATGCATTTACTCCTTCTGTGTATATTTGATTAAATGCAGAGCATTTCTCACATGTAGCGTGCGCCGTCCGTCCGCAACAGCTGGAGCACAGGTGCGCCCTCTCCCCCAATCCTCTCCCGCATCACGCTTGCAGCACATGTGCAGCGCGCGAAGCGTCGTAGTTGAGTCGCGCTCCGGCGCTGCAAGCACCGTAGCAACAGCAGGTGCTGGCGTGATAGCGCGCCCTCTCTCCTCCCCTCTCCCTCTAATGCGCGCTAGGAATATAAAGCGGGTTGGCGCGGGCTCCACTCGTCAACTCCTGCGCTCTCTTCTCTTGCGTTCGTCGGCGGTCGCAGTTGATAAGCGATGGAAGCAAGACCTTCAACTAGTACCTCGACGCAATCCAACATCAGCGCCGAAGCACCAGTTCAAGACATCGTTCCATCGTCTTCGTCCACGGCGGCAGAAGACAAGGCGGCGAGGCGGCGCGCTGCCGACGCCGAACTTCGTGAACGAGAAACCGCGGCCAGGCGTCAACGTTGACAAGCGGATCCCGAGCAGCGTGCACGAGAAGCCGCGGGCAGGCGTCAGCGTCGGGCCGCGGACCCTTCGAGTCGAGAACGACACGCGGCTGCGACACGTCAGCGTCGGGTCGCGGACCCCGGCGTACGGGAACGAGAGGCGGCGGCGAGCAAGCGTCGTCGTCTGGGGGCCGCCGCCGCCGCCGCGGAGCCCGTCGCCCCGGAGGGCGCTGGCGCGGAAGCCGTCGGGCAACGTCAACGGGACTTTGGGGGTGCCGACGCGCGCTTCAAACGCGAGTTCCTGGACCGGAGCTTCGGGCACAGTGATGCCAATAAAATAATAACAACTTTACATTACCTACTTACGATTCTCTCTTCTCTCTCAACCCAGACCACCGCCACCACACCATCACCAACACCACGGAACCCCACTATGCTCTGCATTTACACGTGTCCCTCGCGCGGGGGCATGCGACGGAGCTTTTTTTCGCAACCTTTGTTCACCCTTATTAATTGATTTTTAGTGTCTATCGCGCGTACTTATCCTCAGCCCATATTTATGTCCACTGCAGGACGAAGGCCTCTCCCTGCGATGTGCGATTACTCCTGTCTTACGCTACCTGATTCCGACTTGCGCTAACTTAATAATACTTTATTGATGACTTGAGTACAATACAATGCAAGAATCGGGCCTGCCAAAGCCGTAGTTGGCTTGAACGGCAGTGCCTGGCAGACAGCGACAGAGCCATCAGTAACACGTTATTAGCTTGTAGACAACAGTGAAAAAAAAGTAAGGAAACAACAACACAACAGGCTGCTGATCACGCATTAATGTGTCTAAGAGCCTTTCTGAGACCACATTTCGTCTTCACGTCTTGTATGCTTTGCGGAAGTAGATTAAGCATTGCGGGGACGTAATAGTTACGGAGTCTTTGACCGTATCTCGTCTTACAGCGGGGTGCAACATAAGGATTCTTTGGTCTCAGGCAACGAACAGGAACATAAGAAATTTTATACTGGCTTATCCAAAAATGCTTTAAGACTGCAGTTTCTAGCAGCAAAGAATTGAAATCAGGTAAAGACAAAGTTTTGAACACATCAGATTTGGGGGAGACATCATATGCAACATGCTTCAGAATACCACGAAGGACGGAATTGACCCGGTTTACAAAATGTTCAGCGCCATGACCATATGTCCCGTACCGGATTACACTGTAGCATAAGGCATGTACTACAAGCTTTTGGACAGACAATGGCCTGTAAAATTTAATATTATACAAAACACAAGACACTACGCGAAGTTTTTGACAAATATGTGCGAAATGAGAATTCCAGGATAAATCACTGAGAAAAAAAAAACCACGGTATTTAATTGAACGAGCATATCGCACGAACAGGGATTGCAATGTGCAAATATAACGGGGACGATAGGGTAACTTGTTTCACTGGGTTGTGCAAACAGATTAGTTGAATTTTGGACGCATTGATATCGACTACATTATTCCGAAACCAGTCCATCACTTTTGTTGTTGCCATTTGTAAAGAAGAGATGGCGTCAGTGTAACTTCGAGCGTATGAAACAAGGATAGTGTCATCAGCATACTGATATAATTTGACGTTCACAACATTAGATAAATCGTTCAAGTATAATTAAATAATAACGAACTTAAAATTGAACCTTGGGGGACGCCAGCTTTAATTTCGGGCGATCTGTGAACGCGCGTAGGTTCACAGATCGCCCCACCTAGTTTTCATCACCCCACCTAGTTTTTTGCAGTCCTCGACTGCGCTTCTCTTCTCTCGGTATCAATTCTGTACCTCTAATCGTCCACCGGTTATTCATCCTAGGCATTACGTGGCCTGCCCAGCTCAATTTTTTTTTCGCTTAATGCCAATCAGAATAACGGCTATCCCCGTCTCCTCTCTGATCCACACCGTTCTCTTCCTGTCTCTTAACGTTAGACCTAACATTTTTCATTCCATAGCTCTTTGTGCGGTCCTTAACTTGTTCTCGAGCTTCTTTGTTAACCTCCAAGTTTCTGCCCCATATATGTTAGCACCGGTAGAATACAATGATTGTACGCTTTTCTCTTCTATGACAGTGGTAATCTCCCAGTGAGAATTTGACAATGCCTGCCGTATGTACTCCAACCCAATTTTATTCTTCTGTAAATTTCCTTCTCATGCTCAGGATCCCCTGCGAGTAATTGACCTAGATAAGCGTACTCCTTTACAGACTCTAGTGGCTGACTGGCGATTCTGAATTCTTGTTCCCTTGCAAGGCTATTGAACATTACCTTGGTCTTCTGTATTTTAATCTTCAACCCCACTCTTACACTTCCTCGGTTAAGGCCCTCAATAATTTGTTGTAATTCGTCCCCATTGTTGCTGAATAGGACAATGTCATCTGTAAACCGAAGGTTGCTGAGATATTCGCCGTTGATCCTCACTCCTAAGCCTTCCCACTGTAAGAGCTTGAATGCTTCTTCTAAGCATGCAGTGAATAGCATTGGAGAGATTGTGTCTCCTTGCCTGACCCCTTTCTTGATAGGTAACTTTCTACTTTTCTTGTGGAGAACCAAGGTAGCTGTGGAATCCTTGGAGATATCTGCCAAGATATTCACGTGTGCCTCCTGTACTTCTTGATTACGCAATGCCTCTATGACTGCTGGTATCTCTACTGAATCAAATGTTTTTTATAATCTATGAAAGCCATATAGAGAGGTTGATTGTACTCCGCAGATTTCTCAATTACCTTGTTGATGACATGGATATCATCTATCGTAGAATATCCCTTCCTGAAGCAAGCCTGTTTTCTTAGTTGGCGAAAGTCAAGTGTTGCCCCGATTCTATTGGAAATTATCTTGGTGAATATTTTATACAATAGTGAAAGCAAGCTAATGGGTCTATAATTCTTCAATTCTTTAACGTCTCCCTTCTCATGTATGAGTATAATGTTGGCGTTCTTCCAGCTCTCTGGTACACTTGAAGTCGTGAGGCATTGCGTATAAAGGGCCGCAAGCTTTTGAAGCTTCATATCTCCTCTATCTTTGAATAAATCGACTGTTATTCCACCTTCTCCAGCAGCTTTTCCCCTGGTCATGTCTTGCAAGGTCCTTCTAACTTCATCGCTAGTTGTAGAAGGAGCCTCTGTATCCTGTTCATCACTACTTCGAATGAAAGGGCTGCTCTGGGTACTGTACAGGTCAGTATAGAATTCTTCCGATCTTTTTACTATGTAATCTAAATTGCTGATGATATTACCATGCAGTGAATACACCTTGCCTTGTTCTATGCCAAGTTTTCTTCTGACTGATTTCATGCTGCGTCCATATTTTACGGCTTCCTCAATCTTTCCCACGCTATAATTTCGGAAATCCCTGGTGCTTCTTGTTGAAGAAGCACCAGCCTGCATTGGTCTGCTTTTACCCTTACTGCGTCTAGGTTGGCCTGTTTCTTCTTGACTAATTTTACTCTTTCTCTCTTCACATTAAGAGACATCCTAGACCTCACTAACCTAGACGTCACCAACGATACCATATATGGAAACAAAGCGCTGCATGAGCCTGCCTGCGGCGGCTGCTGTGAATCGCGCCCACGCGTCACCCATGCCTGTCTAGATTAGCGAGGCAGTCGCATCGTGCCGCACGAGACCGCGCCAGCCAATATATCGCGAAATGAAAACACGGCGCTCAAATTTTGCATTATGGAGTATCGTAAACGTCGGTGAATTTTATGTGATAGCCCTCCATCATTTCGCGTGCTAAATCACCGTTGCTCTAACCGAGAATGTTGATACTGGGAAACCCTCCATGCACTTGACAACAAGCCCCCTATTCATGAAGACCCGGTAGAACGCTAAACTTTGGGTTTTTCTTGGGCGTGCGGGAAATCGCTTCGGGTAGGGAAATGTTTCCCAGTGAATGAAGCTGGGCAGGTTTCGCAACTTGCCTTCTCGGTCCCTTCGGCAGATGGTTCAGCGTGCACCGCCACCAAGCTCGGTTGTCTGGCGGGAAGGTGAGTGATCTAGCCTGTATCCAAGCTCTTGGCGCGCAGGCAGTCGTACAAAAAAAAACTTGTTTGTCTTGAAACCTCAGACTTGCAGATCATCTTCGCATGGCCAACTGACGGCTTGACAAAGAAATCTTGCACTTGAGGTGACACCAATCGATTGTTGTTACTACCTGAAATTGGTTAGGAGGGGTACTGCATTCATGTGTCCGGGGGCTTTGGACGGACGGACGGACGGACGGACGGACGGACGGACGGACGGACGGACAGACAGACGACGACAGACGACGACAGACAGACAGACAGACAGACAGACAGACAGACAGACAGACAGACAGACAGACAGACAGACAGACAGACAGACAGACAGACAGACAGACAGACAGACAGACAGACAGACAGACAGACAGACAGACAGACAGACAGACAGACAGACAGACAGACAGACAGACAGACAGACAGACAGACAGACAGACAGACAGACAGACAGACAGACAGACAGACAGACAGACAGACAGACAGACAGACAGACAGACAGACAGACAGACAGACAGACAGACAGACAGACAGACAGACAGGACAGACAGACAGACAGACAGACAGACAGACAGACAGACAGACAGACAGACAGACAGACAGACAGACAGACAGACAGACAGACAGACAGACAGACAGACAGACAGACAGACAGACAGACAGACAGACAGACAGACAGACAGACAGACAGACAGACAGACAGACAGACAGACAGACAGACAGACAGACAGACAGACAGACCAGACAGACAGACAGACAGACAGACAGACAGACAGACAGACAGACAGACAGACAGACAGACAGACAGACAGACAGACAGACAGACAGACAGACAGACAGACAGACAGACAGACAGACAGACAGACAGACAGACAGACAGACAGACAGACAGACAGACAGACAGACAGACAGACAGACAGACAGACAGACAGACAGACAGACAGACAGACAGACAGACAGACAGACAGACAGACAGACAGACAGACAGACAGACAGACAGACAGACAGACAGACAGACAGACAGACAGACAGACAGACAGACAGACAGACAGACAGACAGACAGACAGACAGACAGACAGACAGACAGACAGACAGACAGACAGACAGACAGACAGACAGACAGACAGACAGACAGACAGACAGACAGACAGACAGACAGACAGACAGACAGACAGACAGACAGACAGACAGACAGACAGACAGACAGACAGACAGACAGACAGACAGACAGACAGACAGACAGACAGACAGACAGACAGACAGACAGACAGACAGACAGACAGACAGACAGACAGACAGACAGACAGACAGACAGACAGACAGACAGACAGACAGACCATTTACTGTTTATATGCTCTAAAAACAAAATGAAGCATTTGGTTCCAGGGCTCGTTCAAACCCGTTCATTATCCAAGAAATAAATGAAAAAACATTAGCAAATATATGTGGTGGTGGTGGTGGTGGTGGTGATGTTGAAGCAGGCGGGGTTAGCCTGGCATACATAGCCGGCAATTGTTCCGCCTGATCCTCCTTCGAGTTGAGATGAGGGGTGTGTCACCAAGTGTCTATGAGCCCCGTGTCTCGCAGGAAGGCTATCAGCAGTCGTTGCGCTCTCTTCCTGGTTGTCGCAGGTCCTCCGGGGAAAACGACGTCTTCAAATGTCCTGTGCGTAAGGCCGCTGACTGTCGATCATGGCTTTTCTTTCTTTGTCAAACTGCGGGCATATCCAAATGTAATGTTCGATGGTCACCACGGAAAGCACAGAATGGGGAAGCGCGAAGCCCAGTCTTGAATAACCAAGCTGTGGTGTAGGCGGAGTCAGTCCTGACGCGGTATAAAAGCGTCGCTTCTTCGCGGGTAAATCCATGAGTCACACAGGCTTCGTGGGGATTCTTGTGGATCTCCCTAAAGTGAAGGCGGATTGCACCCTTAGGGTTCTGAAAAGCTTTTGGAGCTTTCACTTTTGGGACACATGTCAGCGCTAGGCGTGCAAGGGCGTCAGCTTTCTCGTTTCCATCAATTCCTACGTGTGATGGTATCCACTGGAATCTTATATTAAATCCTTTGCTTGTTAGATCGTTAATCAGTGCCAGAGATTGCCTTGTAAATTTCTCTAGAGGTAGGCCACGATGCAATCTCTGTAACGCTGACTTGGAATCCGTCAGCACCACGACATCTCGTGCAGAAAAGGCCCGTAGTTTCCGTAAAGCCGTGGTGATTGCGGCGCTTTCTACTGTTGTAGAGGAAACTACGCGATCCAGTCGGCCAGACCATGACACATCAAGGGATGGTATACAGAATGCCGCTGCACAGCTATCTGTTTGTGCGCACACCGAGCCATCTGTGTAAACTTGTAAGTGGCGTTGAAATGCTGTGCTCAAGTGTTCCAGCACAATAAACCTTGCTTCTGCAGTTGAAATGGTGTGTTTCGCCGGTAGGTGGGGTACACTGAGGCTGCAGCTAACGTCCGAAAAAGACCATGGCGGGTCAAGGCGACTGCGTTTAGGCCATTCCAATCCTAAACATTGGAAAGTGTTCAGCGCCGCATGGAAATGTGAGCGAGTTCTTGCTCTTAGCCGCCGGAGAAGCGCCGTGCCTGCGCGGGACTCGCCCAGCCTTAATAGTTGCGTCAGCAACGCCTGAGATGCCAAGAGACGGAGTGGAAGAGACTCTGCCTCATTAGTGACTTTCTTGTTTGAAGCCGTCTGTGGAACTCCCATCGCCAAGCGAAGTCCCTTTCTGTGCACAGCCTCCAAGCGCTCGAATTGACTCGATGACGGTGATATCAGAGGGAGCTGATAGAGAATGCGGCTTGTTATCAGTGCAGCGTTCAGTTTAAGCATGGACATACGATTGTTTCCCCAACGTACACCTGCCAATCGACGAAGTGCGTTGACTCTTTGCGCTGATGCAGCCACAACACTTTCGACCGCACGACGCCATAGTAGCTTGCTGTCGATGGTGACGCCCAGGAATCGAACATAAGTTGCACGAAGAATTGAATGCCCTCTGATATTCAGCGTCAGGCGTGTTGACTTGCGTCTCACTCCCGGGAAAAGCAAGAAGGCAGATTTTTCCGCTGATAAAGATAGGCCAAGCATCGATAAGTGGCGTTCGATGGCGGAGATTGCGCCCTGGGCGATCCGGGCCAACCGTTTGTGTTGGTACCCGGAGATCCAAATGCAGATGTCATCTGCGTAGATGGACATTTTAACTGCCGTGCGACCTACTTTCAGTGCATCTGGAAGGCTGGCCATGGCAACGTTAAAAAGCAAGGGAGATAGGACGCTTCCTTGTGGGACACCGAGGGAAATTCGTCGCTTATCACTCATTATACTTCCGAGCTTAACTTGGACACACCGATCTCTGAGAAATTCATGGATGAACCGAAGAGCATTTCCCGAGACGCCCATGTTTTGGAATCCGTTAATGATGCCTGTATGAAGCACACAGTCGTATGCCTTAGCAACGTCCATAAAGATAACGAGTGTGGAAAGGCCGTCCGCGCAATGGTGCTCTATATGGCTTATTAAATCCAAGACACTGTCCTGGGCACTCAACCGTGGACGAAAGCCGGTCATGCACGATGGCAGTCTATTTCCTTGCTCAAGATACCATGTTAACCTCGTACATACTAGTCTTTCCATCAACTTTGATACGCATGATGTTAGCGATACTGGCCGATATGAGGCGAGGTTCGCAGGATCCTTTCCGGACTTGAGTACTGGCACCACCCATGCACCACCCATTCCACGTTTCTGGGATCTCTCCCGTGCTCCAGACGTGATTAAATATGTCCAGAAGGGCTCGTCTTCGTTCGTATGGCAGATTTGTCAGCATCTGATTGCTGATCGAATCGGGACCCACAGCACAGCGTCTTCTTAATTTGCTAAGCGCCAAATCCAACTCACTAGCAAATATATGTCTGCTACAATGACTCCGGCTTTTACATTGTGAATAAAATTATTCGTAATAAATACATCAATTAAACTTTCAGAGACATCTGTGATGTCTCTGAAAGTTTAACGCACTTGTTTTCACGCACTTGTTTTTTCAATGATTGAATTTCCACGAGTAGTGGCTCTTGCGCTGCTTTGAGTGCACCATTTTCAGCTTTTACACTTTCACATACAGACTTCATGTCCTCGTACTGTTTGCTCATGAACGCTACGCTCTGCTTGAGGTCTCGGATTTCTTTGCGAAGGTCGCGTTTAAGGTTACCTAGTTCACGTTCGAGTTCAGCGACGTTTTCCATGACACAAACGCAGCAATGCCAAACAGAAAATGAAGCACAATACTAACACAAAATTACTCCCCAGAAAATCGATTACAACAGTTGACAGTAGAGGCAGCAAAAAAATAAAAAATAAAAAATAAAAAAATAATGATAGAAAGGAGTATTTTTCAAACCTGTGAAATAGACAAGAAACGTCAGACGAGCCGACTTCGTTGTTGCCTCCACTGCCAAATGACGTGGGAAGGTTCCGCAGGTCCCTTTTATCAGCCCGGCGAAGAATTCACGGTGACGTAAGTAATTCACGTGATTCCAACTTGCAGCTGCAGACAGGAGCACTTGTAGTCTTCGTCGCGCCCGACACAGTCGCACGGTGAAGAACGGGATCCGACACAACACCCCTACCTCAGAATATCAGTTCGCACGGGCACCTGTGAAATAGACAAGAAACGTCAGACGAGCCGACTTCGTTGCTGCCTCCACTGCCAAATGACGTGGGAAGGTTCCGCAGGTCCCTTTTATCAGCCCGGCGAAGAATTCACGGTGACGTAAGTAATTCACGCGATTCCAACTTGCAGCTGCAGACAGGAGCACTTGTAGTCTTCGTCGCGCCCGACACAGTCGCACGGTGAAGAACGGGATCCGACACAACACCCCTATCTCAGAATATCAGTTCGCACGGGCACCTGTGAAATAGACAAGAAACGTCAGACGAGCCAACTTCGTTGCTGCCTCCACTGCCAAATGACGTGGGAAGGTTCCGCAGGTCCCTTTTATCAGCCCGGCGAAGAATTCACGGTGACGTAAGTAATTCACGTGATTCCAACTTGCAGCTGCAGACAGGAGCACTTGTAGTCTTCGTCGCGCCCGACACAGTCGCACGGTGAAGAACGGGATCCGACACAACACCCCTACCTCAGAATATCAGTTCGCACGGGCACCTGTGAAATAGACAAGAAACGTCAGACGAGCCGACTTCGTTGTTGCCTCCACTGCCAAATGACGTGGGAAGGTTCCGCAGGTCCCTTTTATCAGCCCGGCGAAGAATTGACGGTGACGTAAGTAATTCACGTGATTCCAACTTGCAGCTGCAGACAGGAGCACTTGTAGTCTTCGTCGCGCCCGACACAGTCGCACGGTGAAGAACGGGATCCGACACAACACCCCTACCTCAGAATATCAGTTCGCACGGGCACCTGTGAAATAGACAAGAAACGTCAGACGAGCCGACTTCGTTGCTGCCTCCACTGCCAAATGACGCTCTGTTCCAACTCTGTTGTAGCTGGAATAGCAGAATCTCTTTTAAAAATAAAAAGAGAGAAAAAAAAGGCCGCGGACGGAAACAAAGACCAATAGTTGTGCCTTACGTTCATAATATTGCACACAAAACGTGGATAATACCTGTGCACGCTTTTCTCTGCAAGTTGGACGGAATGTGCCCACGCCGATCTCTTGCGGGAAGAGACGACCATGCATTACTTGCGCGGTAGGTATGGTTATGAAATCTCGCTCAGCTGTGGCATTGGTCAAACAGGCTGATGCGTAAGCGACAGAACTAGGGCATGAGCTTTCTATATATAAAAAAACAACCAGCGTAGCTTGCACTCGAGGCGCAATGCTAAAGAGACAGCAGGAGCTGATGGGCACCTAGCTAGTCCTGGCTTTCCCGGAATTTATTGATTATGGATTGATTATCTTTTCAAACGTAGCAAACCACTTGGAAACTAACAAGTTCTTCTTTAAACATCAGCATGTTTTTAGAAAAGGACTGTCAAGTGAACCACAACTAATCGAATTGACTACAGATATGTTCCAAAACATGAATACGGGCCCACAGACATATTCCATTTTCATAGATTTCGCTAAGGCTTTCGATCGCGTTGCTCATTGCCGTCTCATAGCTAAACTTTCATGCTTAAACATCGATTCCCTAACAGTACCTTGGATAAGAAATTTCTTGTCATTGCGTAAGCAATTCACCGTCGTCGATAACTTTATTTCCAGTATCAGCGATGTAACATCTGGCGTACCACAAGGAAGCATACTCGGACCATTGCTTTTTCTGAACTATATTAACGACCTGCCATCCGAAACAACGTCATCCATTCGTTGGTTCGCAGACGATTGTGTGATCTATCGTCAAATCTGCTCACCTTCCGATCACGTCGCTCTTCAACGAGATCTTGACCGTATTACTAACTGGTGCTCTTCTGGGCAAATGATCCTAAACGCTGATAAATGCAAACTAATAACATTCACCCGCAAAAAGACATTTTCCGCTTTCGATTACTCACTGGATAAGAACGCCGTTACACGCACAAACTCATACAAGTACCACGGCATTCTCCTTACACCTAACCTGTCATGGTCTGCGCACATGGAAAAAATAACTGCTAAAGCCTCACGTACGCTCGGTTATCTTAAACGTAACCTGCGCGATGCTCCTGCCCTCACCAGACAAATCGCCTATCAGGCATTCGCAAGGCCACAACTGGAATTCGCAGCCCCTAGCTGGTCACCTCATCAAGCTTACCTAATCGCGACTCTCGAGTCAGTCCAAAACCACGCCGCCCGCTTCATTGTCAGATATTATCACCGCGACTCTAGCATGACTAGCATTAAGTCATCTTTATTCCTCTCATCTTTTGAATCACAAAGAACCATAGCATTACTTTGTCAGTTTCACAAAATAGTCCATAGCACGCGCCCGTCAACCCTGCCGCTCACTCGTCCATCTCGCCCATCTCGGCTTCTGCATAATCATCTCAGTTTCCAGCGTATATTTGGCCAAACCAATCATTTCAATTCATCCGCGTTACCACGTCCCATTCAGCATTGGAATAACCTACCAAACGACATAGTTAACATTTCTGACCCTGATTCCGTCAAAGCACACTTATGCACAGTATTTCCATAATTCATCACAACTAACCTTACTGCGCACCTAAGATATTACCTTTATTGTAATATTTATTGTCTTATAGTTTTTTTTAAATGCGAAGCATTTCTTGGCGAACATTTGCTAATTTAAAAGTATCTATCTATCTATCTATCTATCTATCTATCTATCTATCTATCTATCTATCTAGCCGCCTACGACTTTGTGGTCTCATGGTCGTTTCGTTAACTTGATATGTACCAAAATTGGCATACTATGACAAGAGTATATGACGAACATAAATTATATGTCATGACACGAATGTCATGACATGCGTGTCATTTAGGTCGTGAAACAGACGCCTACGTCTTGGTGCTCTCATAGTCCTTTCGTTAACCTGGTAGGTGCCAAAATTGGCATAGTATGACAGGAGTGTATGACGAACATAAGTGATATGTCATGACATAAACACTGTGTGGTGGATAAAAGCATACCTCACCAACAGAACTCAGTTTGTGGAGGTAAACGGCGCAAAATCTGACGTCCTTGGGGTACCCTCAGGTGTCCCTCAGGGGTCTGTGTTAGGTCCCATATTATTTTTATGCTACATCAATGACATTGCAGTTTCTATCCCACCTCATGTTACAGTCTGGCTATTCGCGGAAGACTGCTTAATTTACTCGGTTATTTCAAAGCAAGAAGACCAGTTCACACTAAATTCTGCATTTAACACTATTGATCAATGGTGCACAGCATACAAAATGAAAATTAATTATGCAAAAACTTCATGTATTACAATTACAAACAAAACCAAAAATGCTTTATCGTTTGATTATGAAATGAGCGGGCAGTTTTTAACACGAGTCAACCATTTCAAATATTTAGGCGTCACTATATCTTCAAATCTAAACTGGCATACACACATCAATAACATATGCTCAAAAGCCGAATCGAAGTTGTGGTTCATCCGACGAAAACTGAAGCTTGCTTCTACAAAAGCAAAACTAACTGCCTATCTCGCACTGGTACGTCCAACATTGGAATATGCGAGCGTCGTATGGGATCCGCATCACACAAACCAAGTTGATAAGATTGAAAAAATTCAGAGAAGGGCGGCTAGATTCATTCTATCTAGATATAAGTTTACAGATTCAGTGACTGACATGCCTCCGTGAGCTAAACTTACCTTCACTTTCAAACCGACGAAAGGTCGCCAGTTTCTTTATCTATTACGCAATAATCACTTCAACCTAAACACAAGCCCCTACTCGAAGCAGCGTTCCTCGCGAGCTGTGCGAACTTCTCACAAAGATCAAATTACACCCATGACGGCCCGAATTAACTCATTGAAGTACTCTTTCTTTCCAAGAACAATAGCTGAATGGAATGCCTTGCTTCAGGGCCTTTTTCAAGCAGATAATCTCAATTTTGAACACTGTCTCGTTACGTATCCGAATAGCAATTCTTGTCTTGTTCTTGTCTTTCTTGTCACGTCTATCGCGGAGGATCCGAGTGTATATATATATATATATATATATATATATATATATATATATATATGTGTGTGTGTGTGTGTGTGTGTGTGTGTGTGTGTGTGTGTGTGTGTGTGTGTGTGTGTGTGTGTGTGTGTGTGTGTTTTATTATTTTTTTTATCTGAAACGCAGCCTGCTGTTGTGAGTGTTGACCGGTAAATATGTTGTATTTGCGGCCTGTATCGACAAAGCCACTAGATGATTGTGTTATGATGATTGTTGGTTTCTAGTTGATTGAACTAGGTTTGTATAAAAGTTTGTACTTGTGGCTGTGTACATTTGTTAAGTTGTATTTTCTACATTCCCCCTGTAAGGGCCTTACGGCTGACAGTATTAATAAATAAAATAAATGTCATGACATGCGTGTCATGTAGGTCATGACAATAACTCAGCGAAAAAATATTAACAGTGAAAAATCACTGGAATGGGTTCGGTCGTGGGTACTAAGTGAAGGAAACACTAAAGGATGGTGGTAGAAGTCATAATCATGGGCATGACACAGCAAAAATGACAATGACTCAGCGAAAAAAGTTTAATACTCAAAAACCAATGGAATGGGTTCGGATGCAGTACTAAGTGAAGGAAACACTAAAGGATGATGGCAGAAGTCATAGTCATGAGCATGACTCAGCGAGAAAAGATTAAACTCAAAAACCACTGTAATTGGTTCGGACGTGGGTACCAAGTAAAGCAAACACTAAAGGATGCTGGTAGAAGTCATAGTCATGAGCATGACTCAGCAAAAATGACAATGACTCAGCGCAAAAAGGTTAATACTCAGAAACCACTGAAATGGGTGCGGACGTGGTTACCAAGTGAAGGAAACACTAAAGGATGCTGCTAGAAGTCATAGACATGAGCATGACTCAGCGAAATAAGATCAACACTCAAAAACCACTGAAATGGGTTCTGACGTGGGTACTAAGTGAAGGAAACACTAAAGGATGCTGCTAGAAGTCATAGTCATGCAGCATGACTCAACAAAATGAGTGACCCGCGAAAAAAGATTAACACTAAAAAACCAATGGAACGGGTTCGGATGTGGTACTAGGTGAAGGAAAATGCTAAAGGTTGATGGTCGAAATCATAGTCATGAGCATGACTAAGGCTTTGGCCTTAAGCTGACGCTGAAAGCGTTCCACCATGCCATTACTCATGGTATGGTACGCCGTTGTACGTATACGAGTGGCACCGATGAGCTCAGTGATGCTAGTGAACAGGGCGGATTCGAACTGCCGGCCACGGTCCGTTGTGATCGTGGAAGGCACCCCGAAGCGGGCAACCCAGTGGTACAGGAAGGCACTGGCAACCGTTTCGGCGGTGATGTCCACGATAGGGATGGCCTCCGCCCAACGGGTGAATCTATCCACGCATGTCAGCAGATAAGTCTGTCCGTGGCAGGGTGGTAGTGGGCCAACAATGTCCAGGTGAACATGATCAAATCGGGAGTCCGGGGTTGGGAGTGCTCCCAGTGCTGTCAAGGTGTGTCGCTGTATCTTGGAACGCTTGCAGGCTACACATTCACGTGCCCAGCGCCGGACGTCACGATTAATGCATGGCCAGACAAACTTTGCCGTCACCAGTCTCTGTGTGGCTATAATCCCTGGATGAGAGAGTCTGTGCAGCGATTGAAACACGTGGCGACGGAGGTTGGAAGGCACAAACGGCCGAGCATTGCCGATACTTATGTCACAGCAAATTCTGTCTTGGGATCCGGGAATTGGCAGCCACTACAGCTTCAGGGCAGTGGTTGCGGTGAACAGGCTCTTTAGCTCGTCGTCTTCACGTTGAGCTGCTGCCAAAGTGGAGAGATCAACCTGCTGTGTGGATAGAATGGCATTTATAGGGTTCCGGAAAAGGGCATCTGCCACCTCGTTGTCGCCCCCCTTGACGTGACGGATGTCTGTCGTGAATTCAGATATATATGACATGTGGCGCAATTCCCGTGCTGTGTGCGCGCCACCGTCGGAGCTTAGCGAACGCGGGGCGTAGGTAAGTGGTTTGTGGTCAGTAAGGACGAAGAATTCTACGCCTTCCAGGAAGTGGCGGAAATGTCAGATGGCCGCGTACATGGCCAGCAGTTCTCTCCCGAAAGTACTGTAGCGGCGCTCAGGCGGGCTTAGCTTCCTCGAGAAAAACGATGTCGGGCGCCAGATTCCATCGACGAGCTGCTGTAAGACAGCACCGACCGCTGTGTCGGAGGCATCGACCATCACACACTGCGGAATGCCGGGCCTAGGGTATGCAAGGAGTGCGGCGTTTGCCAGGGCGTCCTTGATCTTGCGGAAGGCTTCGCTTGGCTCGTCATACCAGGAAAGGGTGTCCGAGCAGTTTCGTGAAGTGGCCAGCAGGTTGTGAAGAGGTTGGAGGATTTGGGCACAGTGGGGGATGAAACGGCGGTAGAAATTCACTAAACCGAGAAATTTTCGCAGCTGGCGCTTTGTATTTGGCTTCGGGAATCCTTGCACCGCTCCAACCTTGCTAGGATGAGGCCGCGCTCCTGAGCTAGAAATTACGTGTCCCAGGAAAGACAGCTCAGGTACACCAAGCTCGCATTTGGCCATGTTCACGATTACACCGTGCTCGACTAAGCGCTGGAAAACGATGCGCAGGTGCTTTATATGCTCTTCTGGTGTGCCACTTGCAACTAACAGGTCATCAAGGTAAGCGTGGCAGAAGTTGAGGCCGCGTAAGGCACCGTCCATGAATCTCTGGAAGGTCTGACCCGCGTTTCGGAGGCCGAACGGCATCCGAAGGAACTCGAATAGTCCGAAGGGCGTCGCGATGGCTGTCTTCGGGACATCCTCCGGAGCAACGGGAATTTGATGGTATGCCCGCACTAGGTCTATCTTTGAGAAGATGGTAGCACCGTGCAGGCTCGTCGTGATGTCACGGATATGCGGTACCGGGTATATGCTGGTGTCGTAACCCGGGTTAGCGCCCGGTAGTCTCCACATGGGTGCCAGTCTCCCGGTGTCGACTTAGGGACCATGTGAAGTGGAGATGCCCAGGGGCTCGACGAGGGCCTGATGATCCCCAGTTCCAGCATGTGGTCGAATTCCTGCCGGGCGACTTTCAACTTCTCCGGGCACAGACGGCGAGGCCGCGGTGGAGATGTAGTGGCATACCGCGTGCTTCGCTGCAGAGCCGGCTGGCGGCTGCCTCGTCAGTTCAGGAAATTCGTGCAGGATGCGAGCAAAATGTTCAGCGCCGGCCGGCACGAGCAGCGTAGGACTCAACGGAGGGTGTTTTGAGGTGTTGCCCTGCACAGTCGCTTGCGACACGGGATCGTGGAGTCGTCTGTTGCGCACATCGACGAGAAGACCAAAGTAACGAAGGAAGTCTGCACCCAGGATAGCGAATTTCCCCTCTGGAGGAATCGGAATCGGAATGTTTTCTTCAAACCTAAATCCAGTGGCAGCGAGCTATATCCGTAAGAGGCAATGGTAGTATTGTTGACCGCCTGAAGGGGAGACGCACTGGGGACACGGCGCTCTGTTGACAAAGCCGGCATCACGCTCACCTCAGCCCCGGTGTCCACGAGGAATCGCAAGCCACTGTCACGGTCGGTGAGAAAGAACACTGAAGGACGACGCTCTGAGGTAACCGGAACACTGGTCACCCTCAGTGCCGGATGCGGTCGTTTCCCACGTAATCGCAAGGTGGAATACATTTGCGGGCCGCGTTACCGTGCTTCCTGTGGTACCAACAGGTTCTCCGCCGCTCCGCGCGCGCGCTGCCATCCCGTATGGCTGCTATGGTGTCGGCGAGGTGAGAGATCTGCTCCCTTATGTACTGCAGCTCGTTGGTAGATGTGCGGATTCCCATGTCTGTTTGCACCACCGCGATGGATGGCGAAGCCACTGCCGTTACTAAGTCGGCGAGTTCGGTGAGCTGAGAAAGCTGTTTGTCGGAAGCCGAGGCGAGGACCATCCGCACGTTTGTGGGGAGCCGTTGCAGGAAGAGCTCCCGAAGCAGCCTGCAGTCCACGTCGGTGGTCGTCGTGCCGAGCAGCTGTTGCATGTGGCGCAACAATTGGCTAAGGGTCCGGTCGCCGAGCTCAGCGCCGTGTAGCAGCTGTTTCAGTCGCTGATGCTCTGATGGCGTGAGGCGGCTGATGAGCAGTTGCTTGAGCGTTGTGTACACGTTCACTGCAGGTAGAGCGACCAGTAGATCTCGTAATTCGCTCGCTCGCTGTTGTAGGTGGAAGGCTGCCGACCACGTGGTGGTACTTTGTCTTGTCGGCAGTAATGCGTCGGGTGGCGAATTGCGATTCTACTTGCAGGAACCAGACTTCTGGGTCGACTGTCCAAAATGGCGGTAGCTTAACGTCGACGGCGGAGATGGCTGGTGCGTCGGCTGTAGTCTCCATGGCGTCGATATGTGGTTGTCGTTAAGCCTCGTCCGGATCACCACATTTGGGACGCGAGTACGCGCGGAGGAGAGAGAGAGAGACGTCTCGACGGCGTGAATTCCAACTGTCAACTGGTTTTGTTTTTCTTTGGATCTTGGCCATCAAGGCACACGACCTCGCCCACCCTAAGAAGAAAACTGCGACGCCGCTTACGTCATCCATCACGACCGACGACGGCAATGGCAAGGGCGCCGAGAAAGAGAAATCGGCCGCTGGCCGACCAACAATCAGAGGAAGGAGACCGCTTCCACGGCTTCCGGCCACGGATTATAAAGTGGTTTTCCGACCGAAAGGAGGCCTCGATCTCCGTTCCAACACCGCCACCACCCTCCTGCAAACGGTATGCCAGGGGTCCGACACGGACATCGCTACAGCTCGAAAGCAAGACCAGGTGCGTGCCAATCCAACCAATAATTCCTTCACCGTGAGCTCTCCATCGGCGGAGAGAGTCAAGAAATACGTCAGTCTACAAAACCTCAGAATCATGGACCAGATATACCCTGTCAATGCATACATTCCGGCCCCGGACGAAGCCATCAAGGGAATCGCCTACAACGTGCTCGACGACCAAACCCGCCAGGAAATCCTCGAAGACATCCAGGACCTCAACAAAGGGTGCCAAATTGCAGAAGCAAGAAGGCTAGGCAAGACCTCATCATTACTAATAACCTTTACTGGAACCCACAAGGTACCCAGCCAAATCCGTTTGTTCGGAGGACTATACCCGTGCTACCCCTTCCGTGCCAAAACGGAAGCCTGCTTTAACTGCCGACGGGCCGGACACAGAGCCGACGTCTGCCCTAGAGAAAAGACCAACCTATGCAACCGCTGCGGGACGCAGCACCCGGCCAAGGAGAGACCGGACTGCACTCCGAAATGCATCCTGTGCAACGGAGACCATTTCACGGGCGCCAGAAGCTGCAAGGCCCGCTTCGAAAGACCCAACTACAGGGGAGTGAGTGAGTGAGTGAATAAACTTTATTGTAAAATATTCAGCTGGCCTAATGCGAGGCTTATCTATGGTCGGGGCCCCTATTTCAGGGCTTCGCTGGCTTCCGCAAGCCTGTTAGCTCTTCTGACCAGGAGGATCTGGTCCTCTAGGTCTGAGCTGGCCAGCAGTGCCTCCCACTAATCTCTATTTGGATTTGGTATGTGAGGTTGGATGTTGTGTGATGTACACTCCCATGTTGTGTGGTACAGGGTTGGTGTTGACCCGCACCATGGGCATATGTCTCTAAAGGCTGAGGGGTGTATCTTGTGTAGTTTAGGTAAGCTGACGAAGGTGCCTGTCTGTAGCCTACGCAGATCGGTGGCCTCTTCAGTCTTTAGTTTTCTGTGGGGCGGTGGGTAGAGCATACGATTCCCTCTATAGTAGTTTAATATAGTCGAGTAATCGGGATGGATGGGCGTTAGGTCCTCTACAGCGGATGTGTTGATGGCCCGGTAGTGAGCGTATCCTCGGGCTGCTCTATCCGCATGTAGATTCCCTGTGATCCCTTCGTGTCCCGGTACCCATGTAATCGTTTGGATAAATTCTTTTTGGCATTCTTCTTTGAGTTTGGTGAGGATTCGGTGTGCGTTCGTACCAACCCTTCCTCTTTGGAAATTCCTGCATGCTGTTTGCGAATCTGTTAGGATTGTCAGCGATTTCATTGATCTCCTTCCCTCTTGGATAGCGAGTGTGATGGCGACTTCCTCCGCTTCCGTGATGGAGCTGGGGGATATCAACCCGCTGGAGGTTATTGTTCCTCTGCAGTCAGTCACACTGCTACTGCTTTCTTAGCGTTGCCTGTGTAGAGTGCAGCGTCGGTAAATCGTGCTGCATTCATAAAGCCGAATTTCCTTTCGATGTATCGGGCCCTTGCCTGCCTTCTGCCGGGGTGGAGGTTCGGGTCCATGTTTTTGGGAAGCGGGGTTACCTGGTACCAGCTTCTGATGGTGCGCGGTATTTCTTGTGTTTGTTTGTGGGCTTGGAGTTGGGCATTGTAACCAAGTCTCTCAAGTACGCTTCTGCCTGTGGGTGTTTGGAGGAGCTGGTTTTTCTGCGAGATGAGTTGAGCTTCGGCTAGTTCTTCAAAGGTGTTATGAAGTCCTAGGGCCAGAAGTTCCTCATTTGGAGTGTTCTTTGGTGGCGTAGGGCAGTTTTGTACGACGTTTTTATGATTACATCTGCTTTTTCCTTCTCCACTTTAGTTAGGTTGTAGTAGGGCGGGCTGTATGTTACCCTGCTGACTACTAGGCTCCTTACTAGGCGGAGTGTGTCTCCCTCCTTCATGCCCCTTCTTCTGCTTGTGACTCGCGCTATCATTCGGGCGATTTGTTGGGCCGTTTTGAGGAGGGCGAGGGCATGTTGACATCTGTGATTGGATTGGAGCCACATCCCTAGAATCCGTACAGTCGTTTTCTCGGGTATGTTGCCTCCATCGATTTTGACTTCTATGCGTAGGTTTGGGTCCGTGGGTACCGCTCGGTTTCCTTTCCCTTTCCATATTCTTATGATTTCAGATTTGTCGGGTGAGCACTGGAGTCCTCTTTGGCGGGCATATTGCTCTATTGTAGTGGCTGCTGTTTGGAGCTGTTCATTCTTATCGGCCAAGGAGCCCTTGGTTGTCCATATCGTGATGTCATCCGCGTAAAAAGCATGTCTGATACCCTGGATGTCTTGGAGTTTTCTGGCCAGGCCAATCATGGCGATATTGAAAAGAGTGGGTGAGATTACCGCTCCCTGAGGAGTCCCCTTGTTCGGGGGGTGGAAGGTTGCAGTTTCGATCTCTCCCAGCTTTAGCTCTGCTGTCCTTTGGCTTAGGAAGCTTCGTACGTAATTGTACGTTCGCTCCCCGCAGTTGGTGTTTGCTAGTCCTTCCAAGATTCCTTGGTGGCTCACGTTGTCAAAAGCTCCTTTGATATTTATGGCTAGGATAACGTGTTCGCCTGCATTTGGAATGTTAGTGAGTACCTCTTCCTTTAGTTGGAAGAGGATGTCTTGGGTTGAGAGCTTAGCTCGGAAACCGTACATGGTATCCGGCACCTGCCCACTCTCTTCCAGGTACTGTTGCTACTCGCTCAAAGATCTTTCCTAAGCAGGATGTAAGCGAGATTGGTCTCAAGTTTTCTATCGACAGTTTCTTCCCGGGCTTGGGTATCATGATTACTTTCGCATGCTTCCACTGTTCCGGTACGGTTCCCTTGGACCAGTGGTCATTTATGAATTTTGTGAGAGCGACTACGGCTGCGTCGCTCATGTTTCTGATGACGGCGTTAGTTATACGATCCACCCCGGCTGCCGTGTTGCGTGTCCAGCTTGCTATAGCCGCTCTGACTTCTGCAACCGTGATGGGCTCGTCTAGCTCTGGGTTTGGGGTTCCATTGTAATTTTCTTAATATGCGGAGTATATAGGGGTAAAGTCCCCGTAACATTTGAGGTGTAGAGCCTTGATGATGTCTTCGTTTGTTCCTGGGAGGGTGTGTAGTAGCCTTTCCAGGGACTTTTGGCATTCGCCTTTGGTTTTTTGTGGGTCTATAATTGCCCTGAGGATTCGCCATGTTTTGAATGTGCCCAGGGTACCATCCAGGGAGTCACAGAATTTTTCCCAGTTTGTTGTCACTAGCTGGTTCGCGTACTCCTCGGCTGTACGGGTAATCTCTGCAATTCTGAGTTTAAGTTTCCGATTATGCTTCTGTTTCTTCCATCTTTTCGTGAGACTCCTTCTAGCTTCCCACAGGTGGAGTAAGTGTGGGTCTACTTCGGGGGTCTCGTTAGTTCTTGCGATTTCTTTGGGGAATTTTTGTTTCTGGTTACGGATCTCTTCGCACCACTTATCTAAGTCGGTAATTTCATTGGAAGTGGAAGTTTGTGCTTCTCGAAACCCGTGCCAATCTGTTATTTTTGCCGTTCCAATCTGCTGCCGTATCTTCCCAGTTGGGATGACGGTGTTCACGATAAAGTGATCACTGCCTAGATTGTTGAGTGTATTTGTCCATTCCACCCTGTCACAGTTCTTGACTATGGTAAGATCCGGGGTTGTGTCTCTATTTATACTGTTACCCATCCGTGTAGGTATGGCTGGGTCAGTTATTAGCCTCATGTCTAGCTGGTCGATCTGGTCCAGGATGTTCCTGCCTTTAATGTCTTGTTTAGGGTAACCCCAGCTAGGATCTTTCGCATTGAAGTCGCCTACAATCACTAGCAGGCTACCTTTAGCAAGGTGGACGGTCTCCTTTAGTAGTTTACTGAAATCTGCCTTCCTTTGGCTAGGGGGATTATAGATATTTAGTACGAAGGCGCTCTTCTTTCTATTGCCTTTGTATATGAGTTCCACGATGAGATGGGAGATCTCTACTTCAGCGAAGGGGTCGTGCCGAAATGCAGTGATTGTCTTTTGTACGAGTGTAGCTACTTTCCAATCGTTGTCGTTTGTGGTGTACACTTCGTATCCTTGGAGAGTGGGTTGGGTACCAACATATTGACGGGCTATTATTCCCGGCGGGGTTTGTTGAGCGGCCACCAGTTGTGTTAATAGTCCCTTTTTGCGGTGGTACCCCCGGCAGTTCCACTGCCATACTTCAAAGTTTTCTTTGTTCGCGTTCTTGCGTCTAGCCATGGTTGCTTTCTTGGGACATAGCCGCGAGCCCCGGTCTACTCTATGGCTTCTCGGCTCGTTCTCTGATTGTGCTTCCTGTGGTTTGTTTGCGGATCGTCTTACTTATTTCGATCTGGTAAGCCTGTAGTTTTTGATCCAACCTAGTTTCTAGGTCTTGCATTTGTTGTCAGTTGTGTCGTGAGTTGCTCTGTAATACGTGGCAGTATTTGGATGAGCATATCCTGAATTTGCTTCTTTTGGGCTTCCGTTAGTTTCTGTGTCTCTTCCTGCGGTCTAGGTCGTTTAGATGGAGCGGCTGACTGTTGTTGTGGGCTTTGGGGTTGGGATTGCTGCTTCTTTAGCTGTGCATTCTCCCTTTCCAAATCGCCTAGTCTTATTCGCATGAGCTCAAGCTCGCGTTCAAGCTTAGTGAATTGTGTTATGTTTGGTTGTGGTTTATAGTGGGAGGCTACTGCTGCCCAGCTCACCTCGTTACTGTTGGCTTCTTTTTTCTTCTTTTGTTGTTGTGGCTTGGTCTCGGGTTGCTTGTTGCCTCTGGAGCCGGACCTCGTCCTGGACCAAGATTTAGAACGGGAACGGGATCTCTCTGGCGATGAGGAGCAGTCGCGGTCAGAGCTCAGCCACCGCTTCTTCGGAATGTTTTCCGTCCTGGGGCGGCTTTGATGTTTGGTAGTCTTCTTTGTCGGTTGAGTAGGTGGTCGGCCTCGTGGTGGCACACGCTTAAGTTTGTTGCGACACTCGGGAGCGGCGGTCACATGAACCCCGCCGCACAGGGCACACTCGGGTTCACACTTGTGTCCTTCCTCTGGATTTTGTAAGTTACAGTTCTTGTAGGCCTTGACTGTGGGTTCCGGGCAAATATCGGCCCGATGTCCCGCATTTCGACACGTGTAGAAGAACTGGCGAGTTGGCTGATAGATTCGGCCGGGGATCTCTCCTCCGTAATAGTAGACATACCGAGGAACAATCGGGCCGTCGAACAGGATGATTGCGGTCCTGGTCTTGCCGAACATGCGGGCGTGCATAATTTTGACGCCCTGAGTGCGGACTCGCAGGTTTGCCATCAGCTCGTCTTCGGTCGTCCCTTCGTCGATGCCGTGGATAACTGGGTGTTGCTTGCCTTGGATATTCAGGCTTGTAATCTTCATGACCAGTTCGGCAGTCCTTTCATAGGGTGTACTGACCACTATGATATTGGACCCCGGCCTCAGTCGCAGGAGGAAATCTTCTCCTCGGCACTCTTGCGGGCTTCCGCTGGCTTGTGAGGTCGCCCGAGCCACTTGATAGGTTTGCAGATCCTTTACGGCGAGCCCAGGCTTTGGTCGTATCACGATTTTCATGTCGTTGCGCGGGAGGGGCGGCGGGCGGCGGCGCGGGCGGCTCCTTTCAGCCTTGCTTCCAAGCATAGTGCCGTTCTGCTCAGGTAATTTTACAAAATCCTTGTCGGAGCGTCCCCTATAGTTTTCCTGCGCATGTGCGCCGTGCCTCGCCACGCTGACAGAGGATGCCATGTTATCTTTTTCTACGCCTTGTCGCCGCGTTAACCGTAGCTGCCCCTCGTGGCTCAGGTATTTCTCCTCGTCAGCGAGTTGGGCGTCTCGCGCCTGCCTTTTGAGCTGCTTTCGCGCTCGTAACGATAGAGCGATTTTCCACTGACCTTCTTTCGCGCTGTTCCTGGCCTCGGTGGCGGATCCCCCGTTGATCGCCCCGTCAGGCAATAGGAAATCCTCTTCGACGCCCGAGGCATCCTCCATTTGGTCTTCGTTTTCGTGGTCCGTGTCCATAACGGTCACTGGGTGGTCCGGGCCTTTGTCCGATGGTTTTATCTTCACCTCCTAGCGGTTAGACCGCGTACGGGCTCCCGGGGCCCCGCGTTCCCCTCCAGCCGGCAGTGCTGGCGTGGTGGTTCAGCGTGGTCGGGTGAAAGATGGAAATTTTGGGAAAACCAGGACTTGCCTTGCCAAAATCTTGGTATCCGCGAGTTCCTGGCGTCTTCCGATGTCTCTGCGTCAAATTCCGTGGTGGTCCGATGATTTTGGCCGCTGTGGTGGTCATTCGATGACGGAGCCGATGTGAGTGCATCCGCTCAGTTCGACGCTCACAGCGTCCTCAACTACAGGGGAAGAACACCCACCGAAAGCCAATGGCAACGAGGACAACAACAAGACAGCGGAGGACACCGTTCCAGGAGCCGGGGAAGGTCCAACGCCAGCCAAAGATACCGGAGAAGTCGGAGCCGCTCCACCTCCTTCCCTCCCCTCCCGAAAGCCGACAACCAAGAACGCCCAAAACAGGTGAGCTGGAAACCGCAGACCTCCCGAGAGAGAGATGGCAACGCAGAGCTCAGGGTTATAATTGAAAGACAAAATGAAACAATCAAAGAGCTTAAGGAAATGATTGTAAACCTACAGGGTAGAAACACCCCCCAGAAAGAAGCACAAAGCTCAAAACAACACACCCCTTCTATGAAATCCAACAGCTCAGTACCCCCCTCCGCGGCATCCTCGCGTGCCTCGTCACTACAACGAAGCCCCCCGGCTAAAAAGAGACCGATCGAAACGGTCAAAGACGCGGAAAGCCCCACACTAAACGATGTAATTCACCTAATCCAAGGCTTGAACACCCCACTTGATCGCATGGAGGAGAAGATAGTAGCAACCGAAGACAGAATCAGGGCAAACATGAAGGAACAAATTGGCGCGTTAGCTACGCAGCTAAACGGGCGCATGGACGCCCTAGAGACCAGACTAAGCCAAACAGAGGCTACCGTAGCCACGATACAAACTCAACTCACAGATCATGCCGAGCAACTCGTAGCGATCTCACTATCCAAATCCGGTCTCATAAACGCTCAAGTACAAAGAGCAAACCAATATGGAGGAAAATCTTAAGGAAATCAAAATATGGCAGTGTAACTGCAGGGGCTTCCGCCCAAAGCGGGAGAACCTACAACTCCACATCCAAAACTTAGACAAGCCGGAAATTCCGGACATCATAGCACTGCAAGAAACGCTAACTAAAGTCAAACTCAGAAATTATAAAACATATGAAAAAACGGGAGCGCAAAATCCGCGTGCGGCCGTCTTGGCCCACAGAAACCTGACCGCCGTCGAACACGAAATAGACACGAAGGACGCGGACTGCCTCCTCGTGGAAATAATTCCGCAGAGGAGAGGACAAGCGAGCCTATTTATTCTCAACGTATATAGCGCACCCCGATCGAACCACCCCCCGATAATAGAGGCCGTTAACAAAACACTCAGGCTCTGCGGACACAAGCCGCTATTAATAGTAGGCGACTTTAATGCCAGGAACATGGCCTGGGGCTACAAAATAAACAACAAGAAGGGCACGGCAATATGGAATTACATCCAAGACGAAGGCCTAACATTACTGAACGATCCGCTACAACCCACGCGAATAGGAAACAGTGTGCAGACGAACACCAGCCCCGACCTCACGCTCAGTAAGAACGTGGGAGAAGGGAAATGGAGGAACACCGCCTGTAACCTAGGCAGCGATCATTATATAATTGAATCCACTATCCCGGCCACATCGCTAAAAAAGAGAGGAAGGAAAGAGATCACGACCACCGACTGGGACAGACTCATCAGAGCACGACCTCGACAAATGGGTTGAACAGCGGGGCAAGGACGTCAAAACCGCAAGGATACCAGTCACACGCAATAGACATGTGGCAAGCACACGAAAGCCTCCAAAAGAGATGGCTCAAACAAAAACACAACAAAAGACTCAAAATTACTCGCCTAGTTAAAGAAATAGAACACCACGCACAAGAGCTGGTCAAACAACAATGGGGTCAAACATGCGACCAGATGAGTGGAAAATTGGGCCTAAAACACACGTGGCACCTGCTCAGGTACCTAGACCTAGACCCTGAAAATTGTAAGACGGCACACAACAAGAACATCGGTCGCATTATACACGAACACCCCCTTCAAGACAACGAACTCCTCGACGAACTCAGGAGCAGATATTTAGATACCTCCGACAAGAAAATGCCCCGGGAGCAGAGGATGTGCGGAGAACTTTGAGAAACCTGGATGAGGAATCAATCAACGCTATCACAAAACTATTTAATCAATGCTGGGAAAAAGGCAAGCTGCCGGCAGCGTGGAAACACGCAAAGATAACCTTCTTACCGAAACCAGGAAAGAGTCTACAAATACAAAATTTGAGACCTATCTCCCTCACGTCATGCCTGGACAAATTGCTAGAACACGTGATTCTAGATCGCCTGCAAGAACTTATGGACAAGCACGAACTCTTGCCCAGCACAATGTTGGGCTTTAGACAACACCTCTCCACACAAGACCTCATGCTCAGACTATCGGAGGAGGTCATCAACCCTATTCACAGCAAACGAACCAAAGCAATCCTAGCTCTGGATTTAACCAAAGCATTCGACAAAGTCAAGCCCGAGGCTATCATGGAAGCCCTTTCAAATCTAGGAGTAGGCGAGCGAACCCACACCTACGTCAAAGCCTTCCTATCCGCTAGGACGGCGGAGATACGTTTCGGGTCACTCACATCCGACCCCTTCACACTGGGAAGCAGGGGAACGCCGCAAGGATCAGTACTCAAACCCCTCCTTTTCAATGTCACGCTCATACCCATTGCACAGCAGCTCGAAGGAATACCAAACCTGTCGCACTCCCTATACGCAGACGACATTACACTCTGGGTAACCAATGGAAACGACGGAGAGATCGAGAACCTACTGCAACCTGGAGCAGACATAGTCTCAGAACACGCCAGAAAGATAGGATTATCGTGCTCCCCGCAAAAATCGGAACTTCTCGTCATGAAATACAATCCACGAGGCCACACAAAAACCTCAGTCCCGATAGAAATATACGTGGACGACACCCTAGTTCCCGAGGTCCAAACGATCCGGATACTAGGTATGCACCTACAAAGCAACGGCAAAAACACAGTGACTATCAACAAACTTACGGCATGCGTGAACCAAACCAACCGTTTGATCCGACGCATCGCCAACAAACACTTTGGTATGAAGGAAGCGGATCTTAGGCGTCTAATCCAGGCTTTCGTGCTCAGCCGTTTTGTGTACTCCCTCCCATATCTCAACCTGTATAAAGCGGAGAAGTAAAAGGTAAACTGCCTCATAAGACAAACCTACAAGGCGGCGCTCCACCTGCCGAGATACTCATCCACCGAGAGACTCCTGAAAATGGGCATCCACAACACGTTCGACGAACTAGTTGAAGCACACAGAACAGCCCAATACGAAAGATTAACCAAGACACCTGCGGGAAGACACATCCTAAGGAAACTAAACATCCCGTACGAGAGCACTCAAACAAACGTCGAGCATCTTCAGTCACCTCAGGATCGAGCCAATCCCAAAGAACATGCACCCGGAGTACCACAGCAAACGGAGACAGGCCCGGGCCAAAGCACTCCAGAAACACTACGCAAACCACGAGGAGGCGGTCTACGTAGACGTAGCCGAACTCGGAGAACGCGACGCTTTCTCCGCAGGGGTGGTAGGAAACGACCTCAAACCAATCACCACGCTCACCATTTTCGGAAGGCACGCGGAAGAAGCCGCGATAGCAACAGCTATCACAAATACCGCAGCCAAAACAATTTTCTGACTCCAAGACAGCAGTGCGTAATTTTGCCAAAGGCAGAATCCACGAACCGGCGCTACAAATCCTGAAGCAAACACATTTCACGCCCCGCCAGATCAAAATCATCTGGATCCCTGCGCACTCGTCCCATCCCGGGAACGAAGCGGCTCACAATTTCGCCCGAGGACTCGTCAACCGGGCAGTGAGCCAACCGATCCTGCGAGGAGCAAAAGAGCGCATGATAACCTACCACGAAATTACGCAATACTATAAAAACGAAGACTCGAATACCCACCCCCTGACTAATCCTTAACCAAAAACCAGCAGGCAACGTGGAGGCAACTCCAAACACACACCTTCCCCAACCCGTATAAACTATCCATAGTCTACCCAGGGATACACTCCCCCGAATGTACGCTATGCGAGGCCGACAAAGCCGATTTAGCACACATCTTGCATGAATGCCCTGAGCTCAAACCTAGAGCCGAATGGCAGCTATCCAACCGAGAGCAGTGGGAGGCTGCGGTGACCAGCTCGGAACCTGCGGTTCAACTGCAGGCCGTGACCTGGGCTATAGAAGTCGCCGTAAGACACTGTCTGACGGCAACCTCACGAAGCCATCAAGACTTCCCACATGTAATCGCATAAATAATTTTCTGTTGGCGAATTAAAGTTTTCACCACCACCACCTTGCTTCAGCCGCCCTTGAGGCTGCTCGCCCTTTCCACTCGTCACCATTGGTGGAGAGTGGAGGACTCGGGGGCGCGGGGTGTAACCGGTATGGTGGTTAGAAATGTTTCGGAGCTGAGCTTGCTGCTCGCCCTTGCCTGCACGTTGTGGCCCTCTCGCGGCCACTACAAACTGATAAGGTGCCAGTAGGTCGAGACGAGTGCAGTTTACTAGTTGGAGAAAGTGCAATTACAGATGCAATTACAAATGAGTAAACCCTCTAGTCCATGCTGTCCATGACTTGCGCCGCATTAAGTCATGGCACATTTTTTCGTAATGTGTTCTTTATGACTAGCCTTGGAATGTAAACATATATTGACACTAAAAGCCGTGCTGGAATTTAATTTCTATAGAGTAATTAACGGCTAACCACATCTCGAATGTAATTTTCTGCCTGGTGGTGAACCGTGGTATCATAATGATGCCAAAATATTTCTGCAAAACCAGCTGGATGCGTCCACATTTATTATTGTTATTATTATTATTATTATTATTATTATTATTATTATTATTATTATTATTATTATTATTATTATTATTATTATTATTATTACTTATGGCGACAAGCGGTTGCTGGCTATTTATGCTTCGCGGTAGCATGCAGTACCGCCAAAGTAAAGCCACATCGTTATCTTGATGCAGCCATGTGAAGCACACGATTCAGTTCGTAACAACGTTACTAGATTTTTCTTTGGAAAGGATCTAGTAACGTTGGTTCGTAATGTATGAATGTAGACCACTCTTCGGCACTTTTACGAGTTCGGCCACGCAACTGGAATAAGTTTCGTGTAAACAGGCAGCAGGTTTTTAAAAATCAAACGTCAGGTATGACCAAATAAGAAGAATGTGACTCGCAGCATGAATTAAAATTTTATGGTGAATTGGAAAACTGTTACTGACATGAAAAATACTAGCCGCTCTAGATTATCACTGCACTGAATTTAGTGCGTCTTATCACGCCCGGATAATTTTGCAAATAAATGTTATCACTGAGGCGCACCATATATGCGAACTTTAACACGCAACATCTGCATGCTTCACAGAAAACGCGCAATTACAGCCGACGGCCGCATGATAGCCACGCCGCGAAACGCGCTCCCAACGCGCGCAGCGCCACCTGAGCCGGCCGCCATGTTGCATTGCAATCTTGTGCACCTCATCGCTCCCGCATGTCACACTGCCCCTTCTAGCCACCATAATACCGGCATTCCTATGCATGACGTACTGGAACTCCAGACCTGCACAGATATCCGGCTTCTATGGGAGCCGCTTGCACCCACTCTCGTTCAACCGGTGGCCATAGGTGGCGCTTTTGTTGTTGACACAAGATGGAGGAAGCTGACCAGAAAATTGTAAATCAAATATTTGGACTGCAGGAGGGGTGCAAACCAGAAAACAGCGGTTAAGAAAAAGGTTAAAGAAACAGAGAGGGGTCTGTGGAAAACAGGGATGCGGACGAAACCAGCACTGGGAACATACAGACCTCTCAAGCAAGAAATTGCCAAAGAAAATATCTATGATAATTCTAGGGGAAGCTCTTTGTTTTATGAAGCCAGGACGGGAGTATTGCGGACTAAGATGTACCGAGTCAAGTACCAAGGTATACACACGTTGTGCGGTGCGTGTGGAGAAGAGGAAATGGCTGAACGCCTCATACTTTTCTGTGAAGGGCTTAACCCTACAGTGCAAAGCAACAGGGCTGATTTTTTCAAAGCATTGAGGTTTAGGGACAGTGAAGGCCAAATAGACCTCAAGCGGGTAGACATAACCAAACGCAGGTTATCTGATTGGTGGCTAAAATGAAGGCAGGGGTGAAATTTCACCCACCACAAAGTACAAAATATGTTAATAGTCATGGCTAGGTGGCGTATGCCACCGCCCGATTTAAAGGGTTCAGCCTCATCCATCCATCCGTCTGCTACTCGGCGGGCGGCAGGGCGGCGTTCGAATGTGTGCGCCTGCTCTTCTTCTGTGGCGGACGGCTAGCATATGTGACAATTTCTTGCGAAGACAACAGCTAGTATGTCAAAATTGTTTAAGTGTACTCATTCTAGTGCTATGTAATAACGTATAAAATAGTGCACGGATTCTTTCTAGGTTTCCCATTATGCGGAAATTTCGCGCCGCTCCACACAAGAAAAAAAAAAATAACCGATCGAGTGATTGCTTACGTGTTTGTTCGGCCCGTTAAATATGCATCCCGGAGCTTTTATGAAACTGAAAACTGATGCTAGATCCCTTGCTTTGTTCTGACTTACTTAATGGCACACAGCAGTATACCATAATGTGATCGTTTACGTTATCCCATCTGTAATTAACTCAAGAAAGCTGCATGTAGCGAAGGCTGTAGTTTCTCACTATATTACCTAGAGGAAAAATTGGCCCAGAGGAAACATGGCTTTTGCAGCGTCTGCAGGTTCTAGCAGTCTATGTGTGGTCCGCGTGTACATATCGTCTGCGTGATTCTTTTAAATTTCCTCGTTAATATAACTATAGCAAGTTATTTATTATTGCATTTCATTATTACTGGATTGCACTATATTAATCTTATTGTAATCAGATTTTTTTCCCTACTGCGGAGACAACTGGAGGAAAAGTTTTCTGCCGGCGGTACTCGTTGTTTTTCTTTCTTGCACTGCTCTTCCTACTCAGTCTCGTGGTTGAAATGGGAAGCAATCATTCGCAAATTTTGTTTTCTTTCTTATTTTCCTGAATTCATACATTTACAAACAATGTAAACGCTTTGTGGCTGCATAAATAGCGGCACGAGCACTGGGACAGATCACAGAAGCAGACGACAACGAACAGGTTATAACTAGCGCCACGCTACTCGTACGTTCTGTCCCTAGCGCCAAAAGGGGTGAACTAGACCAGAAGTGCTGGAGCAGGGAGGTCTGTGCAGGTCTGGAGTTCAGTAGGTCGTGTTCCCATGGATATCACAGCGCAGCAGCGCCAGTTTTCTCTCTAGGTAATATAGTGAGAAACTCTATGTTCGTAGGCCTAGAGGAAGAAGGGGGGGGGGGGGGGGGGGGGGCAACTAGGAGGAAGTGTCACATGACAATCTTGAAACCTAGTTACGGTGGCTAGATGCATCGCCTCCGAGATGGCAAACGCGCTGCGAAACGCGCGCGCGCCGCCATCTCGGAGGCTATAGTCGGCACACGGCCGCCTGGCCCTTCTAGAGTGACCCCGGCCGCGCGCGTCGATCCAGGCGGCCGTGGTCGGCAGGCGTGCGTCTAAATGTCGTACAAAAATCCCTCACGTGACTCGATCCGAGGCACCTAGGGACACGATCATTTAGGAACTTTTGAGAAGGCGCGATGGTGGCGCCAAGCGACGACGGCATGCAACGGCGTGTTCGTTCTCGGCGTGATCGTTCACTGGCCCGCGCCGACCGCGCGTTGTTCAACCTTGCGTGTGTGATTGTGCTTGCGTTGCTTGTGTATTGGTTGTAGGTTCTGTGTTACTTGGCGGAAAGCCGTGAGTAGTGCTTGTGTGGCAGTGCGGCTTTGGCCTCGGTGAGCTCTGGCAATACAGAACCTGCGTTATGTGATCCGTGTTCCTTGACAATGCGGAGGTAGTGACGATTGAAATGTCGAAGTGGCGGCGCCGTGTCCGCCTTTGCATAACGGACGTCGAGGGATGTGCTGCTCTCTACAAGTCACAAAAATGTGACTGCGTCGACCGCCTCTGCGTCGACCGCCCACGGTTCAGCGCTGAATGTGTGGTTTGAGTACTGTGCTTAAAACGAGTGGTGCAGCTGTGGTGCCCTAATTTCGCACAATTGAGACGCGTGCTTTTGTGCAAAAAGGGCAACAAATCGTATCTTAACCCGCTGAGACGATGCTACAATGTCAACAATGCCATGCATGTTTATTATGATGGCAGTCTCTACAGCAAGCAAGCGTGCACTGCAGCTATGCTGTGAATATAGCCTCAACTCGAATGTGGCGTTTGCAGAACCCTTATGTTTGTTTCTGCTTTCAAACAAGCTGTATGTTGTTAGGATTATCACTCACTGCTCACATGAGACATGGGAGTCCATCGTGTGGGTTGGGGCTCAGCACGAATGTGTGGTGAGGGGGTGTGGAGTTGGTGGCTGTGTCAGGTGCCTCAATGAATTTTGTCATTGGAATAAGCTCAATGTAGAAGGACACACCCTATACCTGATGGCTCACTTTCAGGGATATTGCCTTTTTTTCCTTGAAATTTCCAGCCTCAGGACGCGCCTCGCATTATATTCGGGTTCGTGACACATATAATCACAATAAATTTTTCTTTAGGAGAGACCAAAAGCCGCTCGTTGCATCATATTTGTGGTCGTGTTACTTACATGCAAATCCAGTACTTTCAGTGCCCATTGACTGACTGAGGGGTGCAGGACTTTGGCAGTGGTAGCAGCACCAAAGCAGCTGCCCAAATGGCATACCCTATAGTGTTAGATTTCTTGTGCACATGGGTGTACTGTGAAAACACGTGAAAGGAATTCCACAGTTGCTGCAGCATCACGTCTGGATCCAGGGGCGGATCCAGGTTTTTTCTGAGGGGGGGGGGGGGGGGGGGTCAGCTTTTGTCGATGATGATGATGATGGCTCAGGCGTTGCGCTGCTGAGCACGAGATCGCGGGATCGAATCCCGGCCGCGGCTGGTTCCAGGGGCGGATCCAGGTATTTTCTGAGGGGGGGGGGGGGGGGGTCAGCTTTTGTCGATGATGATGATGATGGCTCAGGCGTTGCGCTGCTGAGCACGAGATCGCGGGATCGAATCCCGGCCGCGGCGGCCGCATTTCGATGGAGGCGAAATGCAATAACGCCCGTGGGCTTACGTTGTAGTGCACGTTAAAGAACCCCAGGTGGTCAAAATTAATCCGGAGCCTTCCACTACGGCGTGCCTCATAATCAGAACTGGTTTTGGCACGTAAAACTCCAGAAAGATGAAGAAGCCCTATAGCGAAGCCAGGTATCGGTTTCTCCGAGCTTATAGGAAAATGACATTACCCAATACAGCCATGTGCTTGGCGGCTGTGCCTGATAATACAGGGTGTTCAAAACTAAGCTTGATGCTTTTCTTAAAATTAGGCACTGGGAGGCACTCGAAGACCACCTGTGCAATTAAGTTATGCGGCCAGGGGGGCACAAAGTGAGATGATAATTATCGCTGTGAGCAGCCCAATTAACTAAAATTGAACAATTATTTTTTGTCGACTGCAGTAAGTGGGTATGTTTGTATTGAAAACTTAGAGGCAGTCGTGTTTCTACACAGTATCAGTCGGAAGAATTGTTCTAGCGTGTTCGTGCTTCGAGATATCCGACTCCAAATTTCCATTGTACTGCGCAGAGTTATCGACTCGACGCGAGAGCGGTTTATGCTTTGCGTTGCTGTGGAAAGGAGTCATTTTGAACATTTTTAGGGCATTGACATCTTGATGGGTGAAGTGTTGTCATGAAATTTGTGCATGACAACACCAAATTTAAAGCGGCAGTATGAAATATTCGTTAGCATAGCTAAAAAGTTTTCTGCTGTTCATGGTACCGTTGTTGCTTTTGATTTCAATAAAACTTACAATACTTGGAAATCAGCAGTCACTTTATTTGGGTAGCCCAGGCAAGGACCATGCCCGGTCGTCTAGTCACCATTACGCACGCGCACTGCCCTCCGGCTTCTCTGCGCGCGCCATTATCTCGGCATGGCAGCTGCCGCCATCTTTACAGGCTGCGCGGTCGCGTGTTACGACAGCGGTTACGGGTTCTTCGATTTTTTTTTTTTATTTCGCCAGCCGTGTGGGGAAGGGGGACCGTTATTATCTTTGCCAATGCCTCCGCCGCGTTGTCAGACTAAGCGCCGCACCCAACATCCGCGTCACATCAGGGAGGAGCTTTGCGCCGATCCTCACTCTCTTGCATGCGTAATCATGCAAACGACAATTAAAATTTGTAGTTGGATATCTCGGAGCATAGACACGCTATGCTCGCGGACAACTTTCGGTGGCAATGAAGGGAAAGCTACGGGCGCGTGGATGCTGCACATGTGTTACCGCGCCAAGTAGTCCGGCAGCGTTTGACAGTGCTTTTGGTTGCTCGGAACAGACGCTGAATCGACGCAACTTCCACGTGCGACGATTTCGCGTTTGCCCAGACGCGGAAGGGAAAAGCCGCAAAATGAGTAAACTTTTACACTCAGTGGTGTGTTCTGTCTTATTTAACTGTTACTAATAAGCTGTTTATGTTTACTCTTTGCCAACATAAACCAACGTGGATTAAAACGCGGGACTCTTTTCAGAAGCACCCTCACTTGTGAGCGCTTTGCCTCCGTAGCTTTCCCTTCATTGCCACAGAAAGTTGTCCGCGAGTAAAGAAGGATTCTTCGAAGATGATGATGATAAGTGGTTCTTGAGGGAAAGGGAAAGGTTGGCGCTATCTTCTGCAGCCCTTGAGGGAGCACGGCTCAGCGCCAACGGGGAGGGGTAAGTGGGAGCGAAAGAAGGGATAGAGTGGAGTCGCCATGGCTGGGCGAAGCAAAACCGGCAGGCATAGGCGGCACGTATCAGGCCGAGATGGAAGGCCTTGGTGTGCTGCAGAGTCTGCAGGGGTGTTGTGCCAGGCCGGTCAGGCCCGGGGTGGGGTGGGAGGCCGTGAGGCCTTCCCGCTTGTAGAAATGTCCTTAGAGGCGTGCGGAGAGCCCTGACGACTCAAGGAACTCCACGACGCCTCGAAGTGCAGCAAGGTGGTGTCGGCCGGGGAAGAAGAGATCTTCCTCCTTGCCAGAGGGGAGGCCCAGGCGGCGGAACTCCTGCAGGAGTGGGCCCCGCTGCTGGAGGTACGCCGGGCAGGCCAGCAGGAGATGTTCGATCGTCTCCGGCTCCCCGCAGGAGCTGCAGGCCGGGGACGTCGCTCGTCCCAGTCGGTAGCTGCGTGCTGCCGTCCAGCTGCAGCCGATGCGGAGCCGGAGAAGGAGCGAGGTCTCCCTGCGAGCCAGGCCTCGCTGGGGGAGTGGTCGTGGGGGGCATCCCAGTGCCACCCGTTTGTCTGGGTGGTGGGTCGCCAGGTGTCGCCGCAGCCTCAGTTCAGTGAAGTCGCCCTCCGTCACGGCCCGACTGAGGGGCACAGTGGTGTGGTGGGCGTCCTTCGCCAGGGTGTCGGCTGCCTCGTTGCCCGGGATCCCTACGTGGGCGGGGATCCAGTGCAGGGACACCGGGTGGCCTGCGTCCTGCAGCGCTGTCAGCCGGGTAGACAGCAGTGCGACTCCAAGGCTGGCGCTTTCTGGCCTCTGCAGGCCGAGGAGGGCTGCCTTGGAGTCGCAGAGGATGGCCGCTGGTACCCCAGGAAGCTCCTCGGAGAGTAGGTCGACGGCCAGGTGGAGGCCTGCCACCTCCGCTGCAGTCGAGCTGGCGTGTCTGGGCAGTCGACACTGCCTGCTCTTCTGCAGGGCTGGTGCCGTGCAGGCCGCCGTGGCAGAGCCGGTGTCCGGTACCACAGAACCGTCGACGTACACCAGGAGGTGGTCTCCGAGGGTCTCGTCCAGGAGGCAGGCGGCCGTCTGCTGCAGGGCGCAAGCGGGCGAGCGCCTCTTCGAAATCCCGGGCAGCTGCGTGGCGATGGGGACAGGAGGCCTCTGCGGTGGGGGCAGCTGTACCGCATTCGGCGGTGGGTTGCCAACCACCTCCTCGTAGAGGCGGCACAGCTGACCCATCCTTGAAGAAGGCCGGGACTGGAGGCGACGCAGCAGGCCTCTGCCATCAGGAGCATGGTGGAGGCGGTCGGCGTGCCTCAGCCCCTGCTGCAGGAAGAGGAGCGACAGGGGCCATGCTCCAGCCTCCGCAAGGGTAGCGGCAATCTGGGAGCTCCGGGGGACGCCCAGGCAGAGTCGGATGGCCGCCCGGTGCTGCAGCTCCAACTTTTCGAGGCGGCGTGGCGGCAGCGCCACCAGCGGGAGGGCGTACCGCAGGCGTGATGTGGCCGCCGCCTCGTAGAGCCGCAGGGCCCACTTCACCGAGCAGCCCTCTCCATGAGCAAGGAGCTGCGACACGGCCTTGCGGACCCTGATGGTCTGGGTCTGCATGGCCCCGACTGCCGGTCGCCAGGTTAGCCGGTGGTCGATGCGCAGCCCAAGGTACGACACAGTCGTACTCCATGGGATGCGCACGCCTTCCAGCTGCAGCCGGGGAGCTGAGCGCCGTGCCGCTGCTCTCGGGTGGACGAGGAGGGCCACCGTCTTCCCCGTCGAAACCGAGAGTCCGATGCTTCCCAGGTAGGCGGCCGTGGTGTCCAGGGTTCTCTGGAGGGCCAGGCACACGTGGCGGCTTGACTGCGGCGGTCCCCGCACCCACAGGGCGATGTCATCCGCGTAGATGGAGCACTCCACCTTGTAGTGAGGGTCGGTCGGCAGTGCAGCAGGCAACCGGGCCAGGGCGAGGTTGAAGAGAAACGGGCTCACCACTGACCCTTGTGGTACGCCTGCTGCGACCGGACGGGGAGTGCTCCTTGCATGGCCCACGCGGACCCTGAGGGTGCGGTCGTTCAGGAACGATGACAGGAACCGCCGCAGGTTGCCGCCAATGCCCAGAGGATTCTTCGAAGTGAAACTGTGTAGAAACACGACTGCCTCTAACTTTTGAATACAAACATACACACTTACTGTAGTCAATAAAAAGTTAATTATTCAATTTTAGTCAATTCGGCTGCTGACTAGCGATAATTATCATCTCACTTTGTGTCCCCCTGGCCACATAACTTATTTGCGCAGGTGGCTTTCACGTGCCTCCCAGTGCCTCATTTTAAGAAAACCATAAAGCTTAATTTTGAACACCCGGTATATCTAGCCTGTATTGTTTCTTAAAATAAAATTTGGGATGATCTGTCGCAGGTTCGTTATAAACGTGTAAGCACGGGTCCATCTTTGGAGTTCTGTTGGGACACCTTGATTTCCTTAAGAAGATTCCTTGTGTTCGGCTGAGACACCTTCGTTTGCTTTGGAGCAACGCTCCGCTCCAACGCGGCAACCACTGCGCTGGTTGTTTACGATATGCGAATCACCGCGTATGAAGACTCACGACGGCACCTACAGGAAGAACGATGTGGCGTAGTAGCCGTGAGCGCGAGCCAGCTAGCGTCTTGATATTTTGTTTCCCACGCGACGCCATCCTATGCCCGCGCAATTCCTTTCTCTATACCCGCGCGCTGGCGTTGGCCGCTGACGTCATGCTCCCCCATTTCGTAGCCGCTGCTCGAGGTTTCGCCCCGCTCCGCGAGCACGGCCACTCAGATAAACGGATCTGGCGGCTTTGAGCCTCCTATGCTTAATGTAGGACAATACAGCTGCCAAATTACAATGAAAAACTTGTAGCATACGAACGGTATTGTGCTCGTACTGGATATTGTCAACGTGTAACTGTGATCACAATTGGTGCTACTGTTAAAAAAAATCGCCTATGCGTAGTCCTTAGTTTAGCTGTTAGTTGTTATTATTTATATATGAACACTTCAGCGAGAGAGATCTTTCATTGAGCAGGTTGGTCGCGGAACCGATGACAGCCAATGAGGCAACCGTTGACACCCCAATGGGGAACTAAGTTGATCAGGCGCGAAGGCGCTCGCGCGGACATCGGCATGCTTGGCAAAAGGGACGTCCCCTCGTTCATTTGACGCCACCGACGGTACGAGTAAGGCACGGCCGGCGCCAGGAGGTCCAAGGTGTGCATGAGAAAAAATAACTACGGCAATCTCGCGACACCACACCCCTACGGAATACAACTAAGCTTGTGAGCGAGCTAGCTTTACTTCTACATGGCTGATACCACTGGTACTCGCGAAAAATACTTTTGAAGAATGCTGGTGGCCATATTTTTTGCGACAGGGCCATCCCCCTGTCAGCGCGGGGGCGATGCAGAAATCTGAGGGGGGGGGTCAGGACATCCGGACATCCCCCCTGGATCCGCGCCTGTCTGGATCTGTGGATCACTGAGCGGTTGTTTGATCACATGTCTGAATTTCTGTTGTGACTCAGCGGTTCTTTGATCATTAGCTTAGGCTGTATGTTTTCTACATATTATATTACAGCAATGGCGTCAGAGTAGCTGCAAAAATGGGATTTTGCTGTACAATCGCAGATTGGTTGCTTTTCCGACTGTTGCATTGCTCTATTTGCTGCAATTGCCACCAAATGTTGCTTTACCATGTCTGGTGAATGCCTTAAACGTGAACCACATTTGGATGATGCTTGTGAAAGTATAACATACTCCTTGTATGTAAAGAAAACTATCACACCGGTAGGTGTGGTGGAGTCGCTGATGAAATAGAAGTTGAAAAATGAAAGTTCTCGCAAAATTTGGAAGTGTTCATGGCGCTTGCCATCAAAAATGTGTAACAATCCAAGCAAACATAAAGATAACCTACCTATCCTGAAGAATATGAAAGTGATGCCGATGCGTCAAGTTGTCAACTTAAAGCTTGATATACTGGTGCCGATCAAGGAAAGAGTTGAGATTATATACGATTCAGTGCAATTCATGTTTAATCAGCTTGGCAATCTTGTCAAAATGACCAAATAAAATTGTGACTTTTAAGAGATTGCCATGATAACGTGATGAGGTTGCTGACATTATTTGGTGCTTGGGAAACAAAGCATCACAGTTATGTGGTGATTGAGCTTCTCAAAAAAAATTAGGTGTGCCACTAAACATATCTAATGAATTGAACACATATACCACTGAAAGAAGTTGAGTGTGCAAAGGCAAATGGCTACAGCTATATTTGCACAGTAATAGAAAAGTTGTAATAGGGCTGATGGTGCACAGGTGATGGATGTATATTGCATGTTCGAGGGCTTAATTTTTCATGAGCTACTCATTTTTGTTTTCCTGTTTTGTTTCCATGTGCCTTAGTGAGTGGAATGCCTGACTGCAGACTCCCGTCATTATGTACAATTAACGAAAAATAAAGTAAAATTTTCTATGGAACTCTTTATTTGTAACTTCTGTTCAGTTGCAAATGACTCAGTTGTCTACTCTGCACTGAATGGTGAAAGGGGGGGGGGGGGGGTGAGCGCATGCAGGCATCATATTTATTGGAGCTTTGGGGTGCCCTCACCATGGCTGCTCACATGCCCATTTTTCTGGCTGTAACCACCTAGAGTCAGTGCACAGGTGTTTTTAGCGTCCCAGGATTAAGTAAACTTGACGTCACTATGCACAAAATTTAGATTACGACAGCCCAAGATGGCAACTGCCATGAACTGAATATAAAATTGCCTATAAGCATGCATTGTGCAATTGAATGCCTGTGAATTCTGTAATGCCATTTTCATGAAGTTGACTGGCATGGTTTGCTTGAAACTGAAAACATGTTCGATCCTCAGTTGTAGCAGACTCACTTCACTATAACATATTTGATAATGCAGGTGCAGATTGTGATGGAATTGATGCGGCTGTTACTCTTGGTGAGAATCATTCATGCTCATTAGAAATTATAGCTAAGGCTATATATACATTACTTCAGTTGAGATCAATTAATGTTGAGATAGAAGCTCAGCTGTGGCACATAGGTACAGGCGAATAAATTTAGAAAGAAAAATTCTGGCACAACCCATTTCACGATTGTCACAGCTGTCCCCGATTCGTCGTCGGCGCGAAGTCGATCGACGGGGTAGACAAGCTGGTTGGTCGTTCCGTACGCAAGCGAGCACAGTGAAAAGAGTCAGAGTCGGGAGTAAACAAAAAAAAACAAGATATTTATCGGCTGATAAATACACACAAGTAAATAAAATAAAATAATAAGAAAAACACAAGACAGACTAACACACCTGAACTTAATGTAACACAATGATGAAGACAAATAAATACGAGCAATGAACAGTAGATATTAAAATGAAACAGTGCGAGGATCAAATACACAAGAATACACTTAACAGTTTTCAATAAAACAAAGTTCAAGAGCAATCAAAGTTCAAAAGAAAACAAATGGTGTCATACGCATGGCCGGGCAGCAGCAGCAAGTCCATAGACCGTGAAGTCGGTGCACAGAGCTTTCCCGAAGAAGGCTGGCGGTCCGATCTTGTCGAGGTTGATGCGAATTGCTGGGCTGGGTTTCCCGGGAATCTAGATCCGACGACTTCCCTCAAGCAGGTTGAGCTAACTTGAGGCGGACTACCGAGGACTTCGTTGCAGACGCTGGTTTGACGTCTCGTACGTCAACTAGTTACTTGGAGTTCCGACGCGGCTAGGCGGCCCAGGCGATACTGGACGGCGCTAGCTCCTTGACTACTTCTCCGCAGATTACAGGATCAGCTTCTAGACTCCTCAGCAGGGCCCAAAACATGCGCTTAAATAGCCTCTCCTTTCCCTAGTTCCCTAGGTAGGGAAACTGCCGCTACGTAGCATTCTCCGAATTCAGCTCTCTTAGCTCCCAACAATCTTGGCTGCACTCTCACTATGGACGAAGAACCGCAGATTAGCCTCTCTCCCAATGTCAAGGGCCAAGGTTGAGCCCGGTACTACCACGTGGCCGTACGCGCACACTTCGGGGTCCGTAATCGGCGTGACGTGTCTGGAATCGAGATGGCAGCCCGAGCGGCCACGACGCTTTTGACGCCCGTAATTCGGCGTGTCGACGTCGAATGCATTGTACGCTGCACAGTCAGGAGCCCACGTGTTTGCCGCTCGTAATTCGGCGTGTCGATGTCGAATGCATTATACGCTGCACAGTCAGGAGCCCACGTGTTTGACGCTCGTAACTCGGCGTGTCGATGTCGAATGCATTATATATACGCTGCACAGTCAGGAGCCCACGTGTTTGCCGCTCGTAATTCGGCGTGTCGATGTCGAATGCATTATACGCTGCACAGTCAGGAGCCCACGTGTTTGACGCTCGTAACTCGGCGTGTCGATGTCGAATGCATTATATATACGCTGCACAGTCAGGAGCCCACGTGTTTGACGCTCGTAATTCGGCGTGTCGTTAATCAGCGTCCAAACCATTCGAAAATATGCCGCTCCGTGACACAGCCCCCCACTTTCAGAATATTATCACATAATATTCACTTACACGAGTGGCATTTTCGAAAACAAGAAAAAGAAGGCCGTTCAATGTATACATAACATTATACATCAAATAACATCGGGTACTAAACAAAAAAAAACAACAAATAAACAAAGCACTACACGTCTAGGCACACAACACCAAAAATTCTCCAACTTCACTGCCGAATGACCCTATATTCTGCTCAAATAATCGGCCCCCACGTTCTCGCTTCCTTTAATGTGGGTGACCGTGAACTGATATTCCTGAAGCAGTAAGCTCCATCGTAGTACCCGGCCGTTTAGTTGTTTCGCCTGCCTGATGTAGCTGAGCGGTTGGTGGTCGGTTTGGACAAAAAAGTGAACACCATACAAGAACATGGAGAATTTCTGGACCCCCCAGACCAACGCCAGACATTCGCGTTCCACTGTGCTGTAGGCGGCCTCCCGAGGCAGTAGCTTTCGGCTGGCATAAGCTACGGGGTGGAGCTTGCCCTCATAGGTTTGCATGAGCACCGCTCCCAGGCTCGTGTCCGATGCGTCTGTCCGGAGCACGAAGGGCTGCTGTAAATCCGGAAGTCGCAATATTGGGTCCTTGGAGACTTGGTGTTTCAGTTCTTGAAATGCTTCTTCGCATGCTGGTGTCCACTTGACCGAGTTGCTTTTTCCCTTCCGAGTTAATTCCGTGAGGGGAGCGCTGATTTTGGCGTAGCTCGGGATAAATTCCCGGTAGTATCCGGTCAAACCAAGGAAGGAGCGTACCTGCCGCTTCGTTGACGGCCGTGGCGCAGCTTCGATCTTGTCCAGCGTCTTCCCCAATGGTTGCAATGTGCCTCGTCCGACTCGATGACCCAGGAAGTCTATCTCCTCCATGCCAAACTCGCACTTACTGGGGCGTACTGTTAACCCAGCCGCCTCGATGCGCTGGAAAAGCAGCTCCAGGGAGTTCAGATGTTCTTCCCACGTTTCGGTGGCCACCAGGACATCGTCATAGTAGTGTTCCACACCCGGTACACCGTTCGCAACTTTGCGCATCAATTTCTCAAACACAGCAGGAGCTGTCTTTATTCCGAAGGGCATAAAGCGGAATTGATATAGTCCAGATGTCGTCGAGAAGGCCGTCTTTGCCCTGGATTCCACCGATAATGGGATTTGCCAGTAGCCCTTCACAAAGTCTAGTTTGGAGAAATATCTCTTCTCTCCGACTGTCGCGAAGACCGCGTCGGCCCGAGTCGTGGGTTCGGAGTCGGCCACCAGAACATTGTTCAGGCGCCGAAAATCAATGCACAGCCGGTTCGTACCATCTGGCTTCTTCACCAAAATTACCGGCGAATTGTAGGGGGACTCCGATCTCTCGACAATTCCGAGTCTCTCCATTTCTCGCACCTCCCTTTCTACGCTGTCGCGCGTCGCGAAGGGTAGGGGGTACTGCTTCACGTGGACGGGGTTGTTTGTGGTTAGTTGCAGATTGCAGTACACCCAGTCGGTTTTGCCCGGGACGTCAGAAAAGATAGGTGCGTGTTTTCTAACAACACTTTGGACCTGTCTGGTCTGTTCAGCATTTAGTTTGTCTGAGAGTTTGACGTCCTTCTCCCCTTCTGATTTCCGTAGTTCGGGGGTAGGGATACTCCCATCGTCGCCCGACTCCAGGACACCGAATGTCGCATTGCACACGTTGGCTGGACGGCAGTCTCTCTCCTCGTACTTTTTTAGCAAGTTGGCGTGGAATATTTTCCTCCCAACGGCCGTATCGATGATATAGTCGGCCTCTCCTCTCTTCTCTCTGACCTCAAAAGGACCCTTCCACTGCAGGAGCAGCTTGTTGTCGGTAGGGAGCAAGATCAATACCCTGTCTCCAGGGTGAAACTGTCGTTCCTTTGCCTTGCGGTTGTAAAGTTTCGCGTATCGTGCCCCTGCCTTCTCCAACTCCTCGTGTGCTATCCGGCAAGTTTCCTCCAGTCGGTTCCGAAGGTCGAAGACATGCTGATAGGTCGTCTTTGCTTCATCGCTGAGTTCGGTATTCGTCCACAGTTCCTTTAAGATCGCCAAGGGGCCTCTCACATGTCGGCCGTATAATAATTCAAAAGGCGAAAAGCCCATACTGGCCTGGGGGACTTCCCTGTAGGCGAAAAGGAGAGGCGCGAGGTAGCGGTCCCAATCTCTCGGCTTTTCTGCGCACATGCGCTTCAACATCAACTTCAAAGTTCCGTTGAACTTTTCCACCATCCCATTGGCCATGGGATGGTACGGGGTAGTGTGGAGCTGGCGCACGGAAAGAAGCCGAGCTACTTCCTTCATTAGGTCTGACGTGAAATTCGTGCCTCGATCACTCAGCACTTCGTTGGGGACGCCAAATCGGGAGAACATCTCGACCAAGGCCTCGGCCACTCGTTCTGTCTCTATGCTGGGTAGCGCCACGGCGTCTGGATAGCGGGTTGCATAATCCATCAGGGTTAGAATGTACCTGTTCCCGTGTTTTGAGGGTGGTTGTATAGGACCCACTATGTCGATAGCCACCCGCTTGAACGGGGTTTCAATTACGGGTGTCCTTCCAAGTGGGACGCGTGGCACTTTGCCCTTAGGAACCGTGCGCTGGCAAATATCGCAAGAAGCGACAAACCTTTTCACATCGGCCGTGATGCCCGGCCAATAGAATTCCTCAGCAATCCGATCCTTCGTCTTCTGGGTGCCCAAGTGGCCGGCCATTATACCGTCATGTGCCGTTTTTAACACCGCGTCTCGGTGGCACTTAGGCACGACGAGCTGACGCACTGACCGTCCGTTCTTCTCCGTGTAGCACCGATAAAGCAGCCCGTCTCTCTGTGTTAATTCAACGCTTCCCTTCTCATTGGAGCATGTCTGCTTCTGGTTGATCCTTGTGAAACACTGCTTGAGCGTCTCATCATTTCTCTGCTCGTTCCCGTACCCGTCCTCGCCTGGTAACTCTGCCGTGGCCCCGGGAACCTGGAGTTGGGAAAAACCTCTCGACTGTGCCTGCGCCTGGGCGCGGGTGATAGCTGCCGCCACGGGTTCTTGTTTGGTCTTGGCCCCACCGGCGGATTCTTCGGTCTCGTCTTTCGGATCCTCCGGAGATCTTGCGCCTTTTATATTTCCCAAAATTAGGTCATATAGCGGTTCTCGCATACAAAGCGCTGTAAGGAGGCCAGTAAAGTACGGGGTGTCGACTTGGATTCGCGCCTCGGGTAGCATCTTGGCACTTCCGTCAACCAAGTAGACGAGGCTGCTGGCACCCGTTAGCTGTTCCTCGTTCACTAGGTCACTCCTTATGATCACCGTGTTGCACCCTGTGTCTCGCAACACTGATATGTCTTTCCCTCCCAGGGTCCCCGAAACCACCGGAAGGGCCCTGGCGAGAAATTTTGGTTGCGTCGCCATTATCGCGTTGACGACGGGGACCTTATCCCCATTTCTCAGCTCGAGATATCCGTCGCGTATATGATCCTGGTGAGCCACTTCGGTGGGGGCGTAAACGCACGATGCCTGGAGTCTATTAGAGCCCTCTCGGCAGTTGTATGAACGGTGACCCTTTCCACCACACGTGTAACAGACGATAGCCGCGTTGGCCGCGGGCTTGTAGCGGCATAGTTGGGGTGGATGGTTTCCGCGATTGCAGAGGTAACACCGCGGTATCGGTGGGTGACCGGTACCCCTCTTGGCAGTTTCCTGTCTCTCAGCAACGTCGGGACCATCTTTCTTTGTTTTCCCAAGGTTTGCTCCACCCTGAGCTTCCAAGAACTGGTCTGCCAGCTCTAGCATATCCTCTAAAGATTCTGATTTCCTCTCCTTTCAGTAAAGTGACAAATTCGGACCGCAACCATGCAAAAATCGCTCTTTGATCAGCAGTGCGCGAAGTGAACTCCGTATTGGTTTTGGACAGTTCGACCCATCTATCGAAATAATGGCTTAGCCGAGCCGCATATTGGGTTGCCGTTTCACTCCCCACAACTTGTCGCGAAACCCGTCTGCTGTGAAGCGAAAACGCTGCAGGAGAGCGGTCTTCACTTTTGTGTAATCTGCTGCATCGCTCGCTTCCGTAAACCCTAAGCGCTTCTCCACTTAAACAAGTCGAAAGCGCGGTCGACCACTGGCTTTCGGGCCACTTCTGACCTTTGACTCTCAAACCGCCGGATAAATGCGTCCAAATCGTCCCTTCTTTCGTCGAAGGAAACGAGAAGCCTGCTAGTATTTATCCGTAAACTGTTCTCCTCCTGTACTTCCAGGTGCTCGTTGCTAGCCCTGCTCTCGTTGCCACTTTGATTAAGCTGAATCTTTAATTGTAGCAACTGTATTTCGCGCTCCTCGGCTTCCTTCGCCGCCACTCGGGCCAACGCCCGCTCTTCTCGGGCCTGCCCCTGCTGTTCCGCAACCCATGTCTTCAGCTCGGCGCCCTCTAGGCCTAACTGTTTGCCTAGTTCTATCCACTTTTCAGCCTCCATTCCCTCCAAAAAAAATGCGGCTACACCACCAAAAACCGTGCGCTTACAATTAGTATGCACGTGCGTTCGACACTGCACCGGAATGTGTCAGTAGCACTACTCGATCTCCACGATTATCGTTCTCCGTTCACCGTGCTGCTTTTGTACGGAACGTCCTGTTCGCGGACGCCAGTTTATGTCACAGCTGTCCCCGATTCGTCGTCGGCGCGAAGTCGATCGACGGGGTAGACAAGCTGGTTGGTCGTTCCGTACGCAAGCGAGCACAGTGAAAAGAGTCAGAGTCGGGAGTAAACAAAAAAACAAGATATTTATCCGCTGATAAATACACACAAGTAAATAAAATAAAATAATAAGAAAAACACAAGACAGACTAACACACCTGAACTTAATGTAACACAATGATGAAGACAAATAAATACGAGCAATGAACAGTATATATTAAAATGAAACAGTGCGAGGATCAAATACACAAGAATACACTTAACAGTTTTCAATAAAACAAAGTTCAAGAGCAATCAAAGTTCAAAAGAAAACAAATGGTGTCATACGCATGGCCGGGCAGCAGCAGCAAGTCCATAGACCGTGAAGTCGGTGCACAGAGCTTTCCCGAAGAAGGCTGGCGGTCCGATCTTGTCGAGGTTGATGCGAATTGCTGGGCTGGGTTTCCCGGGAATCTAGATCCGACGACTTCCCTCAAGCAGGTTGAGCTAACTTGAGGCGGACTACCGAGGACTTCGTTGCAGACGCTGGTTTGACGTCTCGTACGTCAACTAGTTACTTGGAGTTCCGACGCGGCTAGGCGGCCCAGGCGATACTGGACGGCGCTAGCTCCTTGACTACTTCTCCGCAGATTACAGGATCAGCTTCTAGACTCCTCAGCAGGGCCCAAAACATGCGCTTAAATAGCCTCTCCTTTCCCTAGTTCCCTAGGTAGGGAAACTGCCGCTACGTAGCATTCTCCGAATTCAGCTCTCTTAGCTCCCAACAATCTTGGCTGCACTCTCACTATGGACGAAGAACCGCAGATTAGCCTCTCTCCCAATGTCAAGGGCCAAGGTTGAGCCCGGTACTACCACGTGGCCGTACGCGCACACTTCGGGGTCCGTAATCGGCGTGACGTGTCTGGAATCGAGATGGCAGCCCGAGCGGCCACGACGCTTTTGACGCCCGTAATTCGGCGTGTCGACGTCGAATGCATTGTACGCTGCACAGTCAGGAGCCCACGTGTTTGCCGCTCGTAATTCGGCGTGTCGATGTCGAATGCATTATACGCTGCACAGTCAGGAGCCCACGTGTTTGACGCTCGTAACTCGGCGTGTCGATGTCGAATGCATTATATATACGCTGCACAGTCAGGAGCCCACGTGTTTGACGCTCGTAATTCGGCGTGTCGTTAATCAGCGTCCAAACCATTCGAAAATATGCCGCTCCGTGACAACGATGATGCCGATGCTAATACAATAGCATTGAAGCAATGTAGAGACATTGTATTGCCACGACAGAGATCAGTCATGTATGTGCCGAGCTCCTCACGAGTCCCTCTGGACATGCTACGCCTGTTAGCAGGGTTGCCGCTAAGTCGGTGCTTGACATTCGATTTCGAATCTGCCCAGCACCTAAGAAAATTTTTTTGTCATTGGTGAGCGGCCCGGCCCATACCTCGTGACCTATTTTTGTTTCAAACTCGGTGTCCTCAGCACAGCAGCCCCAGTGCTCTACCCATTTTACCATGGATTACCCCGTGACCCAAGTTTATGGGAAAATGGATAAAGACCTGGACAGACAGGAAGATAGGATATTCCACACTTTTCAGGGTCTAAGAACTATAATTCTAGGCAATATACACAACCGGCCTGTTATGGATACATTGCCAGCATTGCAGGAGAACAATTTACAATTTAGAGCTTGTATTGGTAAAACCACAACAATATACACAATTTTGATTTCACAAGAAACAGTTGCGCCATCTGGTTTATGTATTCATCTACGTCACAGGCTCCAGCAGGAGTATTGCGTGGAGGGGGGAGGGCATCGCATAACAAAGGAGCGAAAAAGTTATACAACGTTAGAAATATAAACAGCGACACAAGATCAACGCAATAAATTGAAAAGAACAGAAATTATAAAATCATGAAGTAAAATTCTACCATTAGAAAGCTGGGTTATACAGTGAATAGTACGATTGCATAATTAGATTAAAAAAAGTTACATACACCTGAAATAGAAACCACTTGAACACTACCCAAACATACTGATTTTTTGTCTGAAGGTTACAGTATTGTTAATGTCAGCAATGTTATCGAGAAGACCATTCCAATGCCTAATGGCACGTGGCAAAGCAGACAAGTCAAAGGCATTAGCTCGACCAAAAATGTGCTGGACGCTAAGGCGATTGTGCAAGCACCTAGATGTGTGGGATGGACAAACAAGAGGCAAGGTGGAGGACTGCTCACTATGAATGATTTTATGTAGCAGACAAAGCGACACTACATTCCGGCATGATTCAAAGGATGGTAGTGACAATGACAACAATGTTAGATACGCTCAAATATTGGTTGTAATCCCTGGCAATTAAACGGGCAGCACATTTTTGGCTGTGCTCAAGAATGCGGATTAGATATGCCTGGTGAGGTGACCAAATTGAACCTGCCAATTCTAGTTGGGGCAATAATAATGTTTGATATGCAAGCTTTCTTGTGAAGGAAGGAGCAGCATGAAGGTTGCATTTTTGAAGATTGATGATCAAAGCACTTGTGTATATGGAGGTTAATCGATAATATATACAACACTGCCACAATGCAGTCGAGACATTGCAGTAGTGAAAAAAATTCAGAGCACTTATCAAACAAGGACATGTATGCAAACAGCAACACAACACACATGGAGATGAGATGCAGTGCAACAATGCCCTTGTAGCCTACAATGTGTGGTTACTCAATATTTAGAAGCAACGGCACTACCACTAGGGCAACTAGAAGTGTTGTGCACGGGTGACGAGTTGACCGTAGTAGCAGCAGAAGGCACAGGCTGTGAACTTGCGGGGCGATCAGCTGTTGCGACAAGAATGAACTGTAGACTGCCTAGATCGAAGGGAACACAGTACGTTGGCCTGTTGGCTCTTCACTGATGTTGTGTAAGGGCCTATAATTTGTGCAGAACGCATGTGGCCATCCATGGCTCAATCACAGTTGTATGGTTGTGGGTGCCGATATTGCTCTTAAATTTTCAAGAAATGCGGGCATGACCAACTTAGTCGTCTGCAGTTTAACTTTTCTGTCACCACCAAAGAACACTGTCAATGGTGCAGTTTTTTGGTAGGCTTAACATCTTTTAAAAGCACCTTAAAAGAACATTGCCAAGAATTTCTCATCAAATTGACAAAACACAAAGAACAAACCAGCTTAGCTAGCCTCCCCATTTTGCAAACAGAATAGCAGCTCACTTTGAAGAAAATGGGCCCATATTGTCATCATGCTTACTGAGGTCATGCAAAGCGTGGAATGCCAGATTGGGAGCAGTACTGGGGCACTCCTGACAATCTTCTCATGGTAGACATTGTTTTATAACACATGCTAGGCATGTATATATGCCACATGTTTTTAATGTGAGAAAAACTGCAAAGCTGGCCGGCAGCATATCGCAGCACCTTCGCCATCGGCGTCTGTCAAGCAAGGACTGGTTACGTAAATATTATTGCGTCGACTCTACCGAATAGGGCGGGCACAGAGGCGCCGCTCCAGGGCGCCGGTTCGCGAACTGGCCGTTGCCAAGACGCCGACGTGAATTGGATATTTCGAGCGTCTGCACAGCACGGATTTCACGGCGTTCTGCCACCACAGCTGCACCACTCGTTTCAAGCACAGAGCACAAACTGAGGCCTCATGGCGTTCTGATACCACAGCTGCGCCATTCGTTTCAAGCACAGACAGTACTTGAACCACACATTCAGCGCTGAACCGTGGGCGGTCGACGCAGTCACATTTTTATGACTTGTAGAGATGAGCACATCCCTCGAAGTCCGTTATGCGAAGGCGGACGCGGTTCGCTGAACTGCGCTGCCGAGGCGCTACGCCACTTCGACATTTCAATCTTCACCACCTCCGCATTGTCAAGGAACACGGATCACACAACGCAGGTTCTGTATTGCCAGAGCTCACCGAGGCCAAAGCCGCACCGCCACACAAGCACTACTCACGGCTTTCCGCTAAGTAACACGGAACCTACAACCAATACACAAGCAACGCAAGCACAATCACACACGCAATGTTGAACAACGTGCGGTCGGCGCGGGCCAGAGAACGATCACGCCGAGAACGAACACGCCGTTGCATGCCGTCGTCGCTTGGGGCCACCATTGCGCCTTCTCAAAAGTCCCTAAATGATCGTGTCCCTAGGTGCCTAGGATCGAGTCACGTGAGGGATTTTTGTACGACATTTAGACGCACGCGGTCGGCAGTGGCACTCGGCCAGAGTGTACGACTCGGCACCCACCAATCTAGCCACCGTAGCCTAGTTAGAGTGTACGAGAACACTTGGGTAGGGGAGGTTACGCTGGAGGTGGCGGATAAGATCTTGGAGTGTGGATAAACAATGGGGCTGAGTACCTAACGGAACATGAAAAATATGTGACGGCTAAAGGTAGCAGAAATGCAGCTGTGATGAAAAATAGGGCACTGTGGAATTACAACAGGTACGAAGTGGTGAGAGGGATTTGGAAAGGGGTGATGGTCCCTAGTTTGACTTTCGGCAATGCGGTCCTGTGCATGAGATCAGAGGTTCGAGCAAGGTTGGAAGTTAAGCAGCGAGGGGTAGGTAGACTGGCTCTGGGAGCACACGGAAATACACCAAATCAGGGGGTACAGGGTGACATGGGATGGACGTCATTCGAGGGCAGGGAAGCCAGTAGCAAGATAGAATTTGAGGAGCGATTGAGAGAAATGGCAGAAAAGCGGTGGGCAAGGAGAGTTTTCAGTTATTTGTACATGAGGAATGTTGATGCAAAATGGAGGAAGCTGACCAGAAAACTGTCAATCAAATATTTGGACTGCAGGAGGGGTGCAGACCAGGAAACAGCGGTTAAGAAAAAGGTTAAGGAAACAGAGAGTGAGTGAGTGAGTGAGTGAGTGAGTGAGTGAGTGAGTGAGTGAGTGAGTGAGTGAGTGAGTGAGTGAGTGAGTGAGTGAGTGAGTGAGTGAGTGAGTGAGTGAGTGAGTGAGTGAGTGAGTGAGTGAGTGAGTGAGTGAGTGAGTGAGTAAAAACTTTATTGAAAATAAATAAATAAAAGAAGGCACGCTGGTTGGGGCCCCTATTCCAGGGCTCCACTGGCACGAGCGGCTCGCTGGGCTTGGTCCAGAAGAGCCAATTGGCTCTCTTGGCCCTCGTCCACAAGCCATGCCTCCCACTGCCTATTCCTCATGAGTGGATGTTTCAGTATTATTGGGCTGTCTATCTGCGGAGGCCTCTTGGGACACTCCCATGTGATGTGTTTTAGTGTGGGTACTTCTGTGCACCACGGGCACTTGTCAATGAACCTCGTGGGGTGTATTCTGTGTAGGTGGTGCAGGTTGGGGTATGTATTCGTCTGAATACGACGCCAGTCCCTCTCCTGTTGGCTGTTCAAATTCGAGTGAGGATGTCCAAAACGTCTCCACTGCTGCCTTTGCTGTAAAAGGATGTCACGAGGATTCGGTGGAAGGTCGTCGCTGGGCCCTGCCGTTGCTCGGACGTTTAATCCTCAAGCAATACGGTCTTCCCTAGCGTTCCCTGCCAGTCCCTCGTGTGCTGGGCACCATATGATAGTGTGGTGCCCTTCTAGTCGATTGCCCAAAATTTTGATTATTGACTGGGGTGCCGTCCCATTTAGAAACAGGCGGCAAGCTGCTTGTGAGTCGGATAATATGACAGCCGAATTGGTTTGGCACTCGGCGTCCTGAATGACCAAGGCGATGGCTGCAGCCTCTGCCACGCATGCCGAGGAGGTTTTGAAGGATGCCGTTGTAACGTTGTTCTGACACGTAGAGACTACGGTGAACGTGTCGGAGCTGGTTCGACTAGCATCCGTGTAATACACTCCCGGTTCCATGCCGAAACGTTTGTGAAGAGTCTTTGCCCTTGCTCTGCGTCGTCCGGGATGGTACTTGGGGTGCATGTTCTTGGGAATTGGGGCCACCGCGATGTGAGATCGAACATTGCGGTCTATCTATGCCGTCTCCTCTCCACAATACTGTGGCCTCAGTGTAAAGCCTAACCTCGCCAATACTTCCCTGCCCTGAGTTGAAGAACAAAGTCGTCCTTTCTGAGCATACAACGTAGCGACTGCGTACTCGTCAAAAGTATTGTGCAGGCCCTCGAATCTCTCTGTGCTAGCGCATTCGGGAAGACCAAGGGCGGCTTTGAAGGCTTTTCTGATTATCGTGTTTGCCTGTATTGTCTCTTGGTTCGTCAAGGCCTGATACGGAAGGGCGTATGTGATCCGGCTGATTACAAATGCGTGGACCAGGCTGATGGTCTCTCCTTCAGTTAGGCCATCTCTGCTTCTTGCCACTCTCAGTATCATCCTGGCAACATTTCCTGTGACCGCCTTTAATCTTTGAAGGGTGTGTGTTGTTCCAGCGTTCTGCTGTATCCACATCCCCAATATTCTTAGTGTCTCCACTTCTCGAATCGGCGCCCCGTCAAGAGTCAGATTGATTGGCACCCAGTCTTTCTTTCTTGCGTATTTCGCACGCACCCGAATCAGTTCTGAGTTCTCGGGTGCGCACGCCATGTCCGCCGCCCTCGTGTATTCCACGACTGCATATATAGCCTTTTGGAGAGTGTCTTGCTTGTCCCCGTAGGACCCCTGGTGAGCCCAAAGCGTGATGTCATCGGCATATATCGCACAGCCGAGATTCGGGTGTTTATCTAGCTCCAGGGCTAGCTTTCTCATCCCCACGTTAAATAGCAGTGGAGAGAGTATAGCTCCCTGAGGGGTGCCTCTGTCGGGACATCTGAAGGTGTCGGACCTCGTGGAGCCTAGTCCGATTGTAGCCGTGCGGTCACTGAGGAACGAGCGCACGTAGGTATAAATTCGTGCTCCGCAGTTTACCGCTTGCAGTCCTTGCAAAATAGTGTGGTGGGAGATGGTGTCGAAGGCCTTTTTGATGTCCAATGCCAATACAAATTTATCGTCCGAACCTCTGTTGGGGTGCAGGACCTCGTGCTTTAGTAGCAGAAAAACGTCCTGCGCCGACACGTTGGGTCGGAAACCGAATATGTTGGAGGGGAACAAGTTGTTTAGTTCTAGGTGATTCGAGAGCCGGACCTGCACAACCTTTTCAAAAAGTTTCCCTGCGCATGACGTTAGTGATATGGGTCGAAGGTTGTTGATGTTACGGGGCTTGCTCGGTTTAGGAATCAGGATTATTTTGGCTTCCTTCCATTCTTTCGGAAGTACGCCGTCCTCTGTCCAGACCGTGTTGTTAAAGAAATCGGTCAAGCTCCTTAGCGTCTCGTCACTTAGATTGCGAATCATTGCATTCGTGACCTGATCGACCCCTGGGGCGGTGTTTTTCCTGAAGGAATGTGCCGCCGCGTAAACCTCCGCAAAGGTTTAGGGGGCGTCCAGTTCTGGTTGGTCCTGTCCTTCGTAAACGGGTTTGGTGGATTGCCCGGTCGGGGCCGTTCCTACATATATCTGTTTAATTTTTTATATCATGTCGGCTTCCCTGCCTTCAAACTCGTTTTACAGAAGCTTGAGTGTGTGGTTCGTGGCTGTTTTTGTTCCTCCCGAGCCACTTCGAAGAATGTGCCATGTTTTCTTTGTAGTCAACGTGCCCCGAAGCGAGTCGCTAAACTGACGCCAATTGCTGTCGCTTAACTTTCGTGCGTCAGCTTCCTGTGCTAGCTGAGCTATGCGAATCCGAAGTTTGCAATTAAGCTTCTGCCTTTTCCATCTCTTTGTGAGACCTCTCCGGGCTTCCCAGAGTTGCAAGAGGTGACCGTCTACGGCTGGAGCCTCCGTTGTCATCTCAATTGTTTTCGTGACCCCAGCGTGGATAACTCTGATCCGCACAGCCCAGTCTCCCATGTCTGTTATGCTTCCGATCGTTTTTTGTTTTTCGCAGAATTTGGTCCAGTCGGATAGCCTTGCCGTGCCAATAGATCTTCGAATCTTGGCTGCATTAACCGATATGCTTAAAATATAGTGGTCGCTTCCTAGGTTCGTCCATTACGTCTCACTTTCGTTGTTGGTGAACGTGAGGTCCGGGGAGGTGTCCTTGGACACGCTGTTTCCGATTCGCGTGGGGAGATCCGGTTGGGTTGGAAAAGTCCGTAGCGCTCTACAAGGTCCGCTAACAAGATGCCCTTGGGATTGTCTCTACTGTAGCCCCAGTTTGAGTGATGGGCGTTAAAGTCTCCTAACAATATGACTTTGTCGCTACCTTTAGCGAGTCGCATCGCGGTGGCCACCACGTTTTCGAAATCCGCCTGTTTCTCTCTGGGAGGGCTATAAATGTTAACAATAATTGTTTTCGGTTTGCCTCTTTTCTGCGGCCAAACCGTGATTATCTGATGCTGGATAGCTTCCCCCCCCCCCTCCCAAAAAAAAATATTGTACGCTAATCGCGACATCCTTCTTGGCAAAGGTGGCCACTAGAGGGTGATCCGGGTGAGCATAAAGCTCGTATCCTTTGAGTTTTTGCTTGTGTTTTATTACCTCCTGAATACAGATAACGTCTGGAGGGATTGGCGCCGATTCTACATAGTGCGTGAAGTTAGCCAATTTCTTGCGTAGCGTGCAGCAATTCCATTGCCAAATTCCAATGTGTCCGGTCTTTCTGTTCTTTGTAGTGTTAGCCATGGATAGCAGTATCACTATCGGTGTGATCTGCGGCTTTCGGTGTCCGGGTAGGAGCTCCCGGGCTTTGGCTGACCCTTTTTCGGGGGGGCGGCTGCTGCTTTTGTCTGTGCATCCTCCACCGTTCGCGTGAGTTTGTGTATCTCTGCGAACATTATAGCTGCATGTTTTGCGCTAACTGTTCCAGCGTTACCGATGGAGCACTGGAGGTGGCACTATGTTGCAGTGGTGTCTGCGGTGCTTGGGAAGTGTGTTCCGCAATTTGTATTGGTTGCTGTGATTTGCCGTTATTTACCATGCTCTTAAACGCTTCAAACTCGGCTCGTAGCTCGGCTAAACTGTTACGAAATGCTTTGTTTTCCTCGACTATTCTCTTATACTCAGGGTTTTGTGTGATTGGCGTTTGTGTATTCTTGGATTTGGCAGTGGAAGATACGACTTGTGCCCAGCTCACCTGATGATTTTGAGGGGTGCTCCATGCCAGTGGGGCCTCTGGCGACTTGCTTCTAGGGGCCTCCGTCTTGCTTGTCAGCTGTTGATGCTGCAGGGGCACCTTGGGTCGGGATGCCGAACGTTTCCTCTGGCCCGGCTGTCCGGACCAAGCTCGGCTCCGCGATGGCGAGCGGGTCCTGGAGCGGCTGCGATGATCCGTCCTCGGACGGAACTCCAGCTCGGAGTCCTCGTCTTCGCTGGCGAACCACCATAGCTTGGTCTTGGTTGTTTTCTTGGACTGCGGTGCTGATCTTGGCTTTACCGGCTTTAGTCTTTTGGGACATGTGCGGTCACCCGTTGGGTGATCAGGAAACAGAGAGGGGTCTGTGGAAAACAGGGATGCAGACGAAATCAGCACTGGGAACATACCGAGCTTTCAAGCAAGAAATTGCCAAAGAAAATATCTACGATAATTCTAGGGTAAGCTCTTTGTTGTTTGAAGCCAGGACGGGAGTATTGCCGACTAAGATGTACCGAGTCAAGTACCGAGGTGCTGTGCGTGTGGAGAAGAGGAAACGGCTGAACACCTCATACTTTTCTGTAAAGGGCTTAACCCTACAGTGCAAAGCAACGGGGCTGATTTTTTCAAGGCATTGGGGTTTAGGGACAGTGAAGGCAAAATAGACATTAAGCGGGTAGAAATAACGAAACAGAGGTTATCTGATTGGTGGATAAAATCAAGGCAGGGGTGAAATTTCACCCACCACAAAGTACAAAATATGTTAATAGTCATGGCTAGGTGGCGTATGCCACCGCCCGATTTAAAGGGTTCAGCCTCATCCATCCATCGTGCTAACCGAGTGGCGCATCACGCGTCGCTTCGGATGCACTTTGGATGCGCGTTCGTCGGTGCGGCGCGTTGTAGCTTTCGAGCAAGTAGCCTCCGCATGTCATTGCTAGGTTTCTTTTCTGTGCACGTGGTTCGCACTTGTGTCTGTTCATGGACGGAACCACGCGATGTCGTCGCAGGAAACGGGCCGTAAAGAGAGCGCCTGTTTTGTCCCATATTGTATGACTGGATACCGCTCAAACAACGAGCAAGTCTCATCATTCAGCGCGCCTGCGGACCCAGAACGTTTAGCCGAGTGAAAGAAGAATATAAGAGGGCAGATCGAAGGCTGGCGGCTGTCGCTTCTGAGAAACACTTTAATAATTGCTACATTGAGCGCTCGTTCAAAATTAGTCGACGGTGTGTCGCCCATGAAAATGTGCCCTTCTTTAATTACCGTCAGTCGTAATAAGTGCCGTTAGGTGATTGAACACATCATTAGTAAATTTGTGGTAATTAGATACAAATTGATGTGAATTTAGCATTTGTGGACATGTCTCGCATATAATAGTTTACTGTGGAAAAAAGTTACACTTCTTCGGAAACCACGTATTTATTTATTGGTATTTTTTGCAGAAACACCCGGTATCGTCTAGCGTTATAATGATAACTGTGCGTACGATCGTTTGTAAGTGCAACGAAATCATAATCTTTCGATCACGCTTTGCACCTCAACCAACGTTCCGCAGCATGTAACGGGCTAGGACAGCCCATCGGCGTCTCTCGCACACGCGCGCTACGGTGGCTAGAGACGCCGCTACGGCTATCGCCGTCTGGTGGCCGCCGGCGGAAGGCATCATTCTCCGTGCCACCGGAAAGCCCGCGGTCGGCACACTAGTAAGTATATTCTAGGCACTGCACTTAAAGGGCGCCGTGCCCCAAGGAGGATTTAAAAAAATCCTCCTTGCCGTGTCCTCATGGTACTCATGGGTACAGTGCCTAGAATACTTGAAGTGTGATTACCGCCGTCAGAGAAGTACAGAGCAAAATTAGCTTTGAAGAAAGGCTCAGGAACATGTATGATAAAGTGCACAAGTATCTCTACATGAAAAGCGTGGACACAGAATGGAGGAAGAGGTCAAGGAAGTTGGCAACCAAGTACAGGATAATCGAAACTGCAAATAGACAGCCAGAAGTCATCAGAAAGAAAGTGAGAGAAATAGAGACCGTGAATTGGATGCAAAGAATGCAAACAAAAAGGACAATGGAGATTTACAAGAATGAGAAGAAAGAAATTAGAAGGGAAAATCTGTACGATAACACAAAGGGCAGTGCCTTGCTATTTGAGGCTCGAGCCGGTTGTCTAAGGACGAAAACAATTCGGAACAAATATTCGGAACTAGATGAGACATGTGCATGCTGCAGTAAAGATCCAGAAACCACTCAGCACATCCTGATGGAATGCGACGGGATCCACCCAGCGAGGACCGTAGGTAACGTGCAACTCCCAGAAGCGCTTGGTTTCAAAGTGGAAGGAAACATAAACACATCAGCCGTAGAGATCAGCAAGAGACGACTGGAGTACTGGTGGAAAAAAAGCAGGGAAAAGATGGATACGACCTGATCTCTTAAAATCATAGGCAGCGGCACAAGGTAAATTTTTGAAAAATAAAAATAATAATGAGAGGTATGCAAAAATGCTAGATAAAGACCGTGTATAGTATACCTGATTAAATCAAGCAGGCTATAGGTGACTATTTGTCGCCGCCCCGTTTCAAAGGGGATGTCAATAAATAATCATCTATCATCATCATCATCACGTGCGCGTCGGTGGTGGTTAGTGCGCGTTGGTGCGCGTTGGTGGTTAGTTGTGCGCTTTGGTGGTGGTACACGTGGACTGGTTAGTGCAGTGGCTCCACTTGAACAAATCGAGTGGGAAAGGGAAGAGAAGAGGGTTCCTAGTAGCACGTCGACAGGTCCTGATGGCATCCCAATTATATTAATAAAGACTGTGGGGATGCGCGCATCGCCACAAGACATGGGGCCCAAAATCTAAGAAAGCATTAAGAGAGGCAGTGAGTGAAATGACAATGGAAGGTAAGGTCCCCGACGGGTGGAGACTGAGCAGGATGAGCATGATATATAAGGGAAAGGGGGACAAAGCCGACATAAACATTTACCGTCCCATAACAGTAACGTCAGTGGTTTACAGGGTGGTGATGCAGATTATAAAGGACAGACTGCAGGCATGAGTGGAGAGCGAGGAGATGTTGGGGGAGCTACAAAATGGGTTCCGGAAACAAAGAAGGTTAGAAGATAATCTGTTCTCATTGACGCAGTGTATTGAAATAGCAGAAAAGGAACACAGGCCCCTATCGCTCGCATTTCTGGACATCAAGGGGGCCTATGACAGTGTAATCCAAAAGGATTTGTGGGACATACTGGACACTCTAGATGTGGAAGATGGAGTAAGTAATCATTTAAAAGATATCTATAAAAGTAACAAGGTCCTTATAAAATGGAAAAATAAGGTATCTGGGCCTATCGAGATACAGCAGGGGCTTAGGCAGGGGTGCCCTCCGTCACCTCTGTTGTTCATGCTGTATTTACAAGGATTAGAGCAAAAAATTAGAGAGGAGCGGACTTGGCTTCAACCTTTCCTTTTTCAAGCAAGGAGAATGGATTAAACAGTCATTGCCAGGACAGATGTATGCGGATGACATTGTATACTTATGGCTGACAGCAAGGAAGACTTGCAGAGATTAATGGACATCTGTGGTAAAGAGGGAGATAGCTTAGGTTTGAAGCTTAGTAAAGAAAAATCGGCAGTCATGATTTTTAATGATAATCAGGGCAGATAGCATAGGATACAGGAGGTTACGCTGGAGGTGGTGGATAAGTACAAATATCTTGGAGTGGGGATAAACAATGGGGCTGAGTACCTAACGGAACATGAAAAATATGTAACGGCTAAAGGTAGCAGAAATGCAGCTGTGATGAAAAATGGGGCACTGTGGAATTACAATAGGTACGAAGTGGTGAGAGGGATTTAGAAAGGGGTGATGGTCCCTAGTTTGACTTTCGGCAATGCGGTCCTTTGCATGAGATCAGAGGTTCGAGCAAGGTTGGAAGTTAAGCAGCGAGGGGTAGGTAGACTGGCTCTGGGAGCACACGGAAATACACCAAATCAGGGGGTACAGGGTGACATGGGATGGACGTCATTCGAGGGCAGGGAAGCTAGCAGCAAGATAGAATTTGAGGAGCGATTGAGAGAAATGGCAGAAAAGCGGTGGGCAAGGAGAGTTTTCAGTTATTTGTACATGAGGAATGTTGATACAAAATCTGGCAGGAGGCTTAGCAGCACGCCTTTTTCCCGTCGTTATAGGCTGGTCGGGATACCCATTGTCGAGGAAGTCTTCAGCTCAAGTTTTCGTGCGACAGCAGTGGAGCATAAAAGCGGAATGCGAAATATATAGGCGAAACTGGGAACTTAAACGCATCTTACGAAGCAGGTCCGCTTATCACGCTTGGCAACGTTTGAACACCACACTTACTGCATTAATTTCTTTAGTTATCTTAATTGTATTGTCATAGTGATCCTGCATCCCGCCGTAGCAGGCTGATACTGCGTCATAATCGTTCTAACTGCACAAGGACAGCGTGTAGCTGGTAAGCGTGCATGAAACAGGCACGGCGGCATTGACTGTTGTTGGGAAACTTCGAGACGCTCTTTCGCGCAGTAATATCATTTGTCTTATTAAAAAGAATGCAGGTGATGATTAAATGAAAGGCAGCAAAGCTGTAGAAAAGCAGTAGCAAAGCTGTTCGACCATCTCGCGCAAAAACGCGATTTAACACGATCTGGCGAAACAGCTCACCATGCCAGGATTTTCTTGCGTCCTCGTTTTTTCACGCAATGGATGGATGGATGGATGGATGGATGGATGGATGGATGGATGGATGGATGGATGGATGGATGGATGGATGGATGGATGGATGGATGGATGGATGGATGGATGGATGGATGGATGGATGGATGGATGGATGGATGGATGGATGGATGGATGGATGGATGGATGGATGGATGGATGGATGGATGGATGGATGGATGGATGGATGGATGGATGGATGGATGGATGGATGGATGGATGGATGGACGGACGGACGGACGGACGGACGGACGGACGGACGGACGGACGGACGGACGGACGGACGGACGGACGGACGCATGGATGGATGGATGGATGGATGGATCCATCCATCCATCCATCCATCCATCCATCCATCCATCCATCCATCCATGCGTCCGTCCGTCCGTCCGTCCGTCCGTCCGTCCATCCGTCCATCCATCCATCCATCCATCCATCCATGCGTCCGTCCATCCATCCATCCATCCATCCATCCATCCATCCATCCATCCATCCATCCATCCATCCATCCCCAGGCAGCACAACCAGGCTGGCCCCAGCACGGCAATATCACGGCAAACACCGGCACAAATATAGGCCCGAAACCGGCAGCGCTACCCGCGTCAAGAATGGCCCAGCGCGGCCATGCCACTAAAGGGCCTATTTCGGCCATCGTGTGACAGCGCCAATACAGGCAGATCGCCGGCTCTGCCGTTCATTGCCATTCTAGTGTCCCACCTTGTCTACTGGCAGCGCCGGTATTCGTCAATAGCCGGCTCTGCCGCTTTTAGTCAATTTATTGTCCCGCATTACCCACTGGCATGGCCATATTGGCAGATTGTGATGTATGTGGGCGATGCCGTTATTTCCTACGATTTTAAATTTCGCAAATATTGCATAGCTCGATGCAGCATGCCATGGTCTACTATAAAATCACCAAATAATATACACAATTCCTTTATTGGTTTTAAAATAGGTTGATACAGATTGTCGCTCGTATCCCCAATCCTGTGGGCCACCTACGAAAGCTTTGTTTATGACGCTACGGAGGGTTGAGCCGCTTCGACGTAATGCCGCCTTCTGCTATTAGCGTAGTCGACGGCGCCTGGCAGCCACATTCTTACGAAGTCTTGCGCTTGATTGATGTCGATGTCTGCGTCTCTCATGCACCATCTGCATACAACGCATATACCTTTATTATGGCAACACTGCCAGCAGTGCGTAGTATAAGCAAGAGGCACAAAACTGAGAAATTAAATGCGTATCACCTGTTCCCACTCTGCATAGCCGCATGTTAAACAGTCTCTTGCTTTTCTTCCCATGCAGATGCAGGCTGCACGGCAGTTGAACTGCATGGCCCATGATGGCGTTCAATATATATTGAAGGCAACCTCCCACAGATATGATTTCTCCATCCAAACAAGTTGTTGAAGCTGAAAAAAAGAAGCAGAAATACGCAAAAATTAGGTAGGAAATGTCGCTGCATCAAAATATGCGATTTTTGTTCTAACTAGCCAATTATGATGAATTATGCCTTCATCACAAGACTTCTCGTAAGTGCTTGTGGGTTGCTGTACTTAGCCTTTGGCAATGCGTAAGCTTTTAGAACAGAGGTAGCAAAGAAAGGGTGCATTGTTTCATGATAAACACCTAAGCAAGCTACAATACAACAGATTATAATTTTGCAGGAAGTTCTGAACACCAGTCAGCTCGCAGAATGTACTTCCTGAGTAAGGAATTACGACAATCCAACTTTGGTCTTGAGTGTACCAGCCCAAATGTGCCGTGCTGCGTGTTTTCAAACAGACAGTGCGTTTCAGCTGACGCTGAAGCGGTGCAGCACCGTCTACGTACATAGTAAAAAGTGGCCGTACATTATCTCTGTAAAAAAAGAAAATACACGTATTAGGCAATGCACTTAGTTGAAACACTATACTTGAGAATAAAAATAAGAGTAATTGGACTTACCTTGCGATAATTGAGTTTATTTCGCAGTAAATGCAGTTTTCCAACGTTTGGCTAGTCGTTCATGTTTCACCCAGTAGCAGTGTGGAACCAAGCTTGTAGTGGCGAAGGTCAAGCCGCTGGTACTGAACACGTTGCTGGACAAGTTGATGCATGCTTCGAAAGCAAAACATGGTGCAAGAAATGTGGGCTACGACAGCTCACAGGCAGAAGCAGAATGTGTACGGGTCCCTCGTCCTCCGAGAGACCGAGAGTCGCCACGTTTTTTTGGAAGCGGGCGAGGTCCGCACAGGGAGCAACAAATTTGACAGGGCATTATTCACGCTTCTTTGTGCGCCCATCCGGTTCTGATTAGCAACGCAGGCTCGGCTGTGCGCATTATAGACCGTGCATACCTTCGACACTGCAACGTGAGGGAACGCAGGGAAAACGTCGTGAGAGTGAAACGCATTCTTGGTATTTTGACGTCACTTCGTCTGATAGTATAGTGAAGAACGACACGCGCAGGTGCTTCCGCTTTCTCCGCTGCGGAAGCCGCGCGAACGCGGCGGGCGTCTGCTACGAGCCTGATATTTTGGTTGCTATTAGCCAACATCGCGATAATTTGAGATATATTAAGTACCACGTAACCGCAAGGTAATACCGCAGTGACTCGCCACACAGATAACGCGTTTGCCGGCTGAGAATACGGGTATTTTGTCTATTTCCTTCTAGAACGCTTGGTCCGTGCTTACGCGGCTGTTTGAGTAACGCATTCCGCGCGCTTAGTTCATTTAGTTATGCGTGGAATGAGCAATGTGAACGTGCTGCAGAAGAAAATAAGCTGGAGACCGCGATAATAACCAAGAGATCGTAGCAGATATGCGTAGCTCATGCTAACGCTTTTACACCCTATCGTTTCCTTTCTTTTATTTCATGCATTCGACTTGCTTTACAAGACTGCCTACCACGCTCTGTTGTTTCTTTAATAAGGCGAAATCCTTAACTGGGCTCTTGGGAAGCGGAATGTGTCTGCTGGCCGATACCGCGGCACCAAAAATTAATACAAACTGCCTAACTCTCGCGGCTCGTTCACTTGGTATATACTATACCAAAGTATAGTGTGGAAAGGCACAAATGTGTGACTAAGATGACTGATGGGTCATAGCATTAGTAACTTGACATACCTGCACTCACGTCACGATTAACGATAACACTATGACGTGTGGTCATATGACGACGGCCAGAAATCCCTCTGATGCTATGGGTGTGACGATCAAAACGTGTTGAATGCCAATCTCGATCTCAACGTGTCGAACTTATCCATATATCATGAATAACTGAGAGCACAGGTAAATGGCAATAATAGTAATGATAATTTCTGGGGTTTTACACCCAAAAATCACAATATGGCTATGAGAGACGCCGCAGTGAAGGGCTCCGTTAATTTCGACCGCCTGGGGTTCTTGAACGCGCACCTAAATCTATGTACACGGGTGTTTTATTCATTTCGCCTCCATCGAAATGTAAGCCGCCGTGGCCGGGAATCAAACCGGCGTCCTGGAGCTTAGCAGTACAACCTACCAAAGCCACTAAGCTATATAGCACGGCATGTATAGGTAAAGGGTGAGCGAGAAATATACGCGGCAAAAAACAAGACAAACCAAAATTAATGACACGCTAACAGTTCAACATTGTATACGTATGCCTCATTTCATAATTACGAGCAAGCATCAGAAAACGAACATGATGGATTACGTATGTGCAACTCGTCTTTCGCCATCTTGTGTTGCAAGATGTGTGTTGCAACTAAGCGAATTTTAACATGAAAGTAACTTTAGGAATATTTATTGCGTATGCTCGCTGGTTCGTACACAGCAAATATACTTACTGATCAATAACTACGTACTTGTAGTTACGTAATGAAAGAGGCAACAAATCACAAGAACATAAACTTTTTCATTTTTTGCTGTTATTGAAGGTAACTATTTTAGGGATATGTAGAATCAATAGCGATATTTGTAGTGCATCAAAGAAAGTAATTTTCCACTCGAAAGGCGATTTTCCACTCAATATAATGCAAGCACAAACATTGTCACGCGCCATGAATGCTTGTTAGCTTACGTAAAAAATCACACGTTACGCAATAACTATGATATGAGAAGTTACATGCTGATAACTTCAGAGAGGATTCACGGAATATTAAAACAGTAATAACTTTTACATAACAAATTAGTAAATGGCTAGGCCAGTAGTAGTTATCTATTCATTTCAATGTCGAAAAAAAATATTTGTTGAGCTATTCGCTGGATCGAATGGCTTTTCTTTCGAATGTCTGAATTTGAAAGAAAAAAAGCTTCGCTCACGGTGAAACTTAAGGTACATCATGCGCGAAGTTTGTATTGAAGAGATAGCGTACAGCAAGAATTGTTCATGTATGCAATCTCTGAAGCGAAATAAGCCAAGAATATTGCGGCATTAGGGCCGTCTTTGCTCTTTCTCTCGCTTTCCTTGCACCTTCTCACTCTGCTCTGTTCATAATAAAATATAGTCGTGGCTAAAAAATATTCGCATAAATACATATGCGTATAGCTGTAAACCACTACTGACCGTGAGCGAAAAGCGCGTAATGGTGAGCGAAGCGGGACTGCGCGAGTAATTAACTTTTTTAGTTACTCTTATTCTTGCAAGCATGGTGCTATTGCCTGCGTACCCATGCGAATAGCATTTTTTACGGTCTTTCCTTGCGCGGGCTCATTTAGCGAGTTTCTACGCACGCACAGTTACCGTAGCACCGTCCCCGAACTCTAGCACCGAAGCTAGGCCGCGCTGATGAGTTTGATACGTTAGTATTTGCATTATCTTGCTGCCCAAGCACAAAGAAACGCTCGAAGATGGGTAAGCTCCATTCAGCACGACACTGTTGAAGTTAAACATAATTTAAGTGCTTCGCGTGGAAAATAAACGCAAAAAACTACAGCGCGTAGCAGACGACCCTCGCTTTCCGCGCGCTTCGCGAGCGCGAGAAGCCCACGGGTCCGGAGCAGCAGCGGCGCGGCGCGGCAGTTCACAGAAAAAGGCCCTCGCCGGAGCCGGCGCTTTGGACACTCTCCCATATTCTAGGTCACTCTACTTGTAGTGCTTAATCAAGCACTAATTAACAGTTTATTTATTTGCCACAGCGCACATAATGCAATTACACAATTTGTGTCAATCGGTACTTCAGACCAACACCAGTTATATACTGAAATCCCCAGCACTATGAAATACAAAAAAAAAAAAAAAAAATCCGTGAGAAATCTTGCATATTATTTCCCCCAAAATCTGTAGGCAATGCTGGAGAAAACTGATGAATGCCAGCATATCCCGGTTTGGGGAATGAATGTGCCATGCCTACCGACTTCTCTACCTGAAGAACTGACACACTTTCAAATCATGTACCACAATGATTCTGCATTCAAGGCCTTCATCAAATGAATCAATGCAGGAGAAAGCAGGGACAAGCCCGAGCTGCTTGAAAGTCATGAATGACATCAACATTATGTTGCTCTTGTGTCAAGCTGTTCGTGAAGTGCAAGACATTAATTCTGCCCCTTTGAAAGGAAAGAGCCCGCTTTGCAACAGCTTTACTCACAAGTATTGCCATATAGAAGTTTAGAACATGGTTGCTTCCACTAATGTGGTTAATCTAACGAATAGAGCCACCAAGAAAACAGTATAGACATGTCGGACCTACAGTCAAGACAGCCAAGCTACGAATTGTCGATATGACTGCAGTTTTTATGAGTGGCATCCCTCTTAGGACATCTATGTGGAGTCTCTACGCAACAAGTAACGACTTAACAGTGGCAATTTCAGCCACGGGAAGCGGTTTATAGAGTTTAAGGTGGAGGTATCACTGTCGCCATCTTGCGTGTAGTTCAGATTCTCCCACCAGGCGACGCCACTCAGTCATGTTTGGAAAAAGTGAAAAAAAAAAAAAAAATCTGCTCTTCGCTGCCGCAGCATGCCCCGAGATGGCCCTCTTGCGACGCGGCGACAGGTGATTCGCCGAATTGAGGAAAAGTCCCCCTCCCCCCTTCTTTTCACGAGTTGTCCCTCGCACCATTGTTGTTTTGTTGCTGCGCGTGGTGGTTTTCCCCCCACTGATACTTTCAACAATAGCTCGATCAAACTTTGTAAAATCTTCAGTGCCGATGGTTCGCCACTGCCACTTTTGACGTGGCCGTCAGGTGAGTGCAGGCCGCTGCTTCGACAGCCGTCCCACGGCAGATGGCCTGCAGACCAGTGCTCACTGCAGAACCTTGAGTGTCGTTGATCGTCAACAAGTTTTGTTTCTTTCTCTTCCAAGTGTATTTCTTTAGCATTTTTCAAAGTGCGGACCCGCTAAACGAAGGCTCTAGGCTTGAAATGGTCACTGTTGCTTTGTGCCTATAAAGATAAATAAAGGAAAAGGAAGGAAATTGCTACGGACCGCAGTAACTGTCTAGCGTAAGCCCCGTTTACATGAATGCGACAGTGTCGCATCGCATCGCATTTATAGCGCATCGCATTCATGTAAATAGCGGCAATGCAATGTGCCAGGCGAGGGTAGATTTACGGGCGCTAGTCGACTCTCGCGGAGCATGTAAACGCAGGGCGCCTAACAAGACCTTCGATGACAACCGTGAAGCTACTCAGAGGCGACGCTACTGAGAGGGGAGAAGGGAGGCGAGGTCGCCTAACAATACCTTCGATGACAACCGCGAAGACGCTACCGAGAAACAAGCGATAGCCGAGGGGGGCCTCTAAATACCGCCGTGCCCCTTGTCACCGACCCGACAGTGGCCACTGCGCTCTCTCCACAGCTCTAGCCACTCTAGTCATTCAAGTGGCGCTACGTTCTCTGAGCTTCATGTAAACGGCGTCGCATCGCCTTTCCCAAATGCGCTTGGGAATGCGATGCGCCACTTTCGCATTCATGTAAACGGGGCTGTAGTCTGCTGACGCCTGAACGGCGATCCGCAGTGGAGGAGAGGTGGCGGTAAAAGAGTAGGGGTAAAGGTTAGTATAGAGTAACAACGAAATATTTAGCTTTCACTCGCACATACAGCATAGAAAGTGAAAGCGCGCGAGGGGAGCCGACTATCACGGCTCAATCTGGCGCCCGCAAAAGAGGGAAGCTAAGAGGAAGCCGCCTTCCGTTGCGCGAAAGGCCGTGCGGGGATGGGAAAGGGGCGGCGTTGCTCTCCGACAGCTTCCGCGCATTTCGTGACCGCGCGCATGGGGAACCGACATCCGAACACTAGCTCAGGGCCGGTAGTTTGTAGCGATGCCTCATGACTTATTCTATACCAGTCTTATCATCCACCGCCCACGGCCGGCTGATCCCGTTGACAACGCGAGCGGACCATCGCGCTGACCACTGACAAAGCGTGATAAGCGCGAGAAGGCATTATTACCGGAAAGGCATCGCTACAAAATACCGGCCCAGCTTATGCAAGAGGCCCACCGAGAAGGCACATAGAAGCGACTGTGTTACAGCGAAGCTGTTGCATGCTAGGTTGCGCGTCCGTGTACACCGGAAGTAGGCAACTATTTTGTGGCGTCTCGTTCACTTGGTATATACCAAAATTGGCAAGGAAAGAGAGAAAGAAGGAAGGTAAGAAAGAAATCACGTGTGGCTCGTACCCGCGTTGGATAGGGGGGTATGATCCTCCGAGAGCAGAAGCGGCAGAGATCTCGTCGGCGTCGCGCGAACGCCTCGGCAGAACATCGGGCCCGCGATGCGGAACGTATCGTGGGCGGACTTGGCGCAGCAAATGCACTACTTGACCATCGCGCCGGGCGAAAACAAGATGCTGGTTTTCTTGATTTTCGACGAACATGCCGAGGACGCTCAATGTTTTCAATAATGATAATATATGAATTCACTATAGCAACATTCACTACAGCAGACCTACCATTGTCACAGCTTCGCGGGCTTCCATCTTCACAGTAGTGGAAGGGCTCTGAATTTTTTTGTACTAGTTTGGAGTTTCTTCATCACAGGGTGCATTGACAAAGAAGCGCAACGTGATGTGCAAAAGCTAAGTATTTAGTTCTGGTGCAGAACTCGATGCATGCTTGTACTTTCAGTGCCGCACAAGATTCCCCGTTGTGTCGTAGGCGTAATGCGTGCATTATTTTCAGCTGTCCACATAGCTGACATGTAAAATAATAAAGAAATAAAACAAAACACAGAAAGTGACGGGAATGGAAGAACGCATTCAGTGCAAAAGCTCCTGACAAGGACCGTTCTTTTTTCTAGCTTTCTTGCTGCTAGAGGGGGCGGTTTCCGCTGCATCCTATTTCGCCGTCTTCTTGGGATGCATATTACTCAGTACTGCAGCAATACCACAAAATTTGCTGGTTTTTCTGTTTTCTCAGAGACCGGAGAAGGCCGCAAGTACCGAATAGACTTCAAGTCTAAGCAGCCCGATAACCTCATTCAGCAATGGTGCAGAATAATTTCCCATTCCTTCGTCCATGTGCGGGCATGCTTTTAGCTCACTTGGTGTGTGATGGGGTGTGAAACTTGAGAACGCGCTCTTTCACGCGAGTCTTCATATCGATGCCCGTATGAGGCACTTTCTTGTGTACCCCTTTGCACAAGTATGCGTCCCGCATAAAAGTGAAATCAGCGTTTCATGTGCACCTACCGCCTAAGCAACATGCAATTCTAATTCATGAAGAATTCGACAAGCGAACACGAAGCAATCAATGCAACCCTAAGTATACTGCTTGGGTGTCACCTCTGCAGGAGCAAAAAGGTATTCTCTGCAGGGAGTAAACACAGGAGTAAAACAAGGCATTATGATTCGACTGATAACTGCCATTTAGTGACACGATGAATATGCGTATGTGCGTACATAAAATGGTTTTTTTTTTTTTATTATATGGGTTTGTTGCAACGCTTACCCGCCGGGGTGGCTCAGTCAGCTAAGGCGTTGCGCTGCTGAGCACGAGGTTGCGGGATCGAATCCCGGCCCCGGCGGCCGCATTTCGATGGAGGCGAAATGCGAAAATGCCCGTGTGCTTGCGTTGTAGTGCACGTTAAAGAACCCCAGGTGGTCAAAATTAATCCGGAGCCCTCCACTACGGCGTGCCTCATAATCAGAACTGGTTTTGGCACGTAAAACCCCAAAAAGAAGAAGAATGTTGCAACGCTTGCCATCTGTCAGTTGCTGATGTCCCCTTGTTTGGTTGTTTCCCCAAATATACTGTAGTCATCAAGCCCGTAGCCAAGAATCTTTTTCGGGAGAGTTGGGGGGGGGGGGGGGGGGAGACTTGCTGAAGGCCTTGACTATTTGAGGAAAGCAGATATTTTGCAGTAATTATTTTTGGTAAAGGTGAAAATTGCGGGGGGGGGGGGGGGGCTAGGGCTCCTCACTCCCCCTCCCCCCCCCCCCCCCCGGCTACGGGCCTGGTAGTCGTTACAACTCTGTCATGGGACAGCAGCTATAAATTTGTAAGTTGCACGTGCACAGTGGAGATAAGTTTTCCGGAAAGGAAATACTAGTAGGGGTGTGCGCATATTCATTACTTTGGACGAATCAAATGATGTATTGTTCAATTCGGTTTTCGAATGGCATAGTCATTGTTCGATTCGATTTTTCTTTGACTGTATTCGATTCGGTGACAAAAGTTATTATTCCAGGGCCCCTATCAAATCGACAGCATAGTACACGTGGCTAGCCTGCTTTATTGGGGTAGAAATTACGTGCATAATCGCGCGGTCACGGGTTCGGTGGCGCACCCGCTAGATTCCGCGCGAATAGTTTTGGAGATCACGTCATTCGAGTTGCAGAGCCGCAGTACAGTGGAATGGTAAATGAAGCGGTTGCACAGAACGTTTGCTTTAGGAAATTCACACGCGCTCACCGCTGCTAGCGCTCATCGCGCCAGCGTTATGATTACGATGGCCATCGCAAGCACTCGCGCACAGCCTTGCGCGCAGCCCTCAGAAGTTGTGCATGTTTCGCCGACAGCCGTTTTCGTGACACAGGCGTTCAATACCAAGTCCTCACATTATCCTATGGCATAAGATCACATGATCTACACAAGCAGGGACTGCATAAACAAATTATTTGCGAGAAGTACTTCTTATAATAGTCATCGAACTATATAGTGTAAATTGTGCGCGTGTTGTCTGCCTTTTTCGCGCTGTCCATGCTTTCATTTATCTCTCTCTCTCAAATTTTGTCTGCTGAATTCGGAGACTTTCGAGCGCATGTGAGATTGTATTCTGTTGTGCACACTGTTGTGCATGCAATGGCGGAAAAGAAATGGCGGAAAACTCTGCTCGGTCGGCTGCCATGCACCACAACAAGCAAACTGCAGTCACTACAGTGATTTTCAAGGGTACGATGATCACTCAAAAAAGTAAGTGGGGGTGGGACCACTATGCGAGTGCGATGATTACGCGGATAAATACGATATACCTTTCAACGAGAAAACCACCTAGTGGTAATCACGTGTTTCAAAACTTCACTGGGCGTCGGAACACGTGACATTTGTTTAGTAGCACGTGGCTTTGAATGCAGCAGGTCACGCACCCATCAGCACTTTTCGCTGCAGTCTGTAAGGCTCGCTCATTGTTTGCTTCTAATGCTATCATTCCACCGGCGTCGCGTACAATAGTCAAACACAGCACCCTGCCACACACGTCGCACCTCATCGCATGGGGAAAGCAAGTTTCCCGATATCGTCGTACAAGCCTGCAAAATAGAAGGGGCGAGGGCAATTTGCAATTCTCCTTGGCACAATGGCCTAACCTGCTGGCGATCTGGCATGCACTCACGATGTACCGTGCAGGGCGCTTTCTTTCTTTCTTTCTTTCTTTCTTTCTTTCTTTCTTTCTTTATTTATTTATTTATTTATTTATTTATTTATTTATTTATTTTTCTCCCCGCAGCCACAAGTTAGTGAACTCGTGTAGGACTATATTGAAGGCGTGGTTGCAGACACGTGTGCTTGAAGGAAGTGGGGGAGGCGCCGTGACTAGACTGAGCCAAACACTCAAACCTGGAGAAAGAATTCCCTCCGCGTTTTGCCCGCTTTGTAATGTTTAGGGGCGGCACATTTGACAAACGTTGGAACTGACGTGAAACAGCTTGATATCTTTTTGCACAGATGGCGCCACCACCAAAAATCGCCTGTGAGATTTATTATTTATTTAAAATCTTCTGTTTCAAGCACTGCTTAGTAAAACTCGTGAGTGCTAGTAATTGCATGACACTGTATGGTTATAGTAATGTGCAACAATTGTTGTGAATTAGCGTTTACATGAAAAATAATGTCAATTTGCACGGACCTGGTAAGCAGATAAATTAGCTAAATTCACTACTCCCCTCTAGATTCCCTAATTAACATAAGCAAATTTTCTCTTCATAGAAATGGAGATAAGGGCTTGCTGCTTGATTATTGAAAATTTCAGTTTCACCTCGAATAGTTTTGTCCCGTCGCCGGTAATGCGTGACCAAGTATAGTCATAAATTGCCAAATGTAAGTAATAATACCTCACAAACTGTTCATTAGAACACAAAACAACTTTGCATAGATGATAAGTACACTGTAGCCTAGAAAACGACTAAATATTGTTGTCCTGAGTTTAAAAGGAAAAAAGATATTAATTCATAAACTTTTGTAGTTTTGCCCATTTTTATTGGCGCCTATATAAATTTCTAATTGCTTTACACGCAATTTCTCTTCATAGAAACCTTGTATAACATTTCATTTAAAGACACAGCAAATTTCATTTTGTTATGTTGAACAGTTTAGTCGGAATGGCAGTACAGCGGAGGCTAGTACAGCAAAAACGCCGTTTTTTGCTCCCACTGTTTTGACTGCCGTTAGGTGACGCTTCAGGCTAGGCAATAATACAAGGTATCATTGGAAAGCGCAGAAAGTAAGCTTCACATTTGTCCAATGAACGCAGGAAGCACAGTGCGTCCGCAAACAATGACTAAAATGCCGAGCGCGTGCCGCCGGAGTGGGACCGCCACCTTAAATGCTGACACTTTCGCAACTGGAACTTCTTGGAACTGCGAGAGTAGCCGAACTGATGTCACTGGAAGGAACTTGCAGGTGTCTATGACACATGGTTTGTGTTGGATTTATCACCAGTTTTTCAGTGGAATAATTCAAGCCAAGAAAAAATGAAGACCTTTGTTGTAAACAGAGTGAAGAATATTCCAGTTTAAGCTATCCTGATCACATTAGTTGCTCAAAAGAATCAAACCCATGTGACATGATTAACTGAGGTACAGCAGAAAAACGTTTTTAGGAAGGGCTTCTCTATTGAGAAAGAGCTCATTGGCTGTATTAAAATAAGTAATTTTCTCCTCATCATTTGTGCTGCATGTAAGCATGAAGAACTTGACCCATTTACGATGTTAACTCAACAAAATTCAGTGGGGAGCACAACAGCTTAAGAGGACCAGAGATCGGATTCTGCATGTGATGAATAAAAGTCCTGACCTCTCTTTGTTCCCATCGTGTAAGCAGTTTGTAAAAGAGCTTTAACAACACTGAATTGGCCTTCCATTTTGTGCACTACTAGATAATTGAGTATGAGCAGCCCTTTCTGCATGGTAGCCACAAACAGCAATATAGTTTTTGATTGTGAGGGCGTAAGCATGCACAATTAAAGAGTGTATGCTGACTATGTAGTGATATTAGTTAATGAATATTGCAAATGCCTCTCAAATTTTGAAAGCAAATGATGTTGAGATCACCCTCATGAGATATCGTCCATATAAGGGCAACGTCTGTGTTACAGCTCAGTGTAACCATTGTCTGGTTGACAATCTTTTGTACTGTGACACCTGTCAATCTTTTGTACTGTGACACCTGTCAATATTTTGTACTGTGACACCTGTTTACCTATTACTGCACTATATTGGACAAATTTTCGCCCGACTCCAATGTACTACATCTATACTATTCCTGCAGATATCCCCAAGACTGGCTGTGTTATAAATGTGAGTCATCTCAAGACATGCTAACATTTGGATTAACAAAAACATGGTTGCACTGCTGCACTGGGAACTTCTGGTGCACAAACTTAGGCATGGCGTGTTCGGATTTTATCAGCGGGAAATATTTAGCACTCAACATTTTTGTCATTCAATGCAACAACATTCGATTTAACTAAACACGAGTACTAGTTTATTTCGGTTTGCTACACAGTCTGCAACACCGCAGCGGTAATTCACTCAAGAGAAGCTGCGAACGTTTAACAGCGCCCACCACACATTTATTGACATTACAGACGTCACGGTGTTGTGCATTCTCGTAGAATATCTGAAAAAACAAGAAAGACAACTAACGAACCCCATTACACAGCGTAATTTTTACCTTTCGCGTTTTCTAACGACAAATCCACGTACTCGGGAACTTGTACGTCGTCACGCTGCGATTCTTTCGGTCTCAAAACACTTTCCAACGAAGGGACGTCACCGCATGCCTCATTTGTCACCCCTCCACATGTTTCTTGCAGTGATCTCAGATGTTCTTGCGTTGAGTAAAGTGTTTACTCTAAAACACGCGGCGATGGCTGACGCACTTAGCCGTTGACCCAGTTGACAGGTGATCTCTCCTGTGATCTTTCCGATCTCCCTCCAAGCACGCCGGCCATGTTCTCATGTTCACGTGACGCGCCAGGTACTTCACAGCGTCATAAGGAACGCACAGAGGGGAAAAAAATAAATTCTGGGGACAACCTAGGGAGGAAATATCTGGTGTGACGTCAGAGCATATATTTTTCACCGGGTCCAGCCGAGCTGCGGCGAAACGCTTGTAAACCGCAAACCACCTGCTCCTCTCTCTCTCTCTCTCTCTCTCTATATATAATTGCGAATTACTATTATATTATGTGATAGAGCCCGAAAAAGGCGTCTGTTAGTTATTTTTATATGGCCTATTTATCAATCACACAAGGTGAACCATGAGGGCCTGAGAAATTATTTTATTTTGCATTTATTTCTTGGAACTATACAAAATTTCAAGATGATGCCGGTACTAAGGCAATGAGTGCCTCACAGAGGTCCCTGATCCCGCACTGTACAGCAGTACGGCGCGCAATAATAAAAAAGCCCATTTGCTACAAACAATTTTAATAATTAGACAAAGAATTCTACTTGGTGTTGAAGTCTACAGCACGAATGTATCGCTAGTTAACGTAATAGTATTGTTGAGGTCATACGCATCAAAATACAATACACATAAATTACTTGCAATATCCACAAGAAAAAAAAAAGACAGCAGATGTGTGCGACCTTGGAGAATTACTACCCCATTTCCAGCGAAGCTGTTTCTTTCGAGCAGTTGTAATAAAAGTTTCAGTGTCCTGTAATTATATCGCATGCCTGAAAACGTTGCCCGTATATGACTGTTCCGTTTGAAATCATGCCCACGTGTAATGTTTTGGAGCTCTTCGTGTTGGGATAAATTTTTAAAAAGCCAGTAATTCATCAACGCACATGTTACTTCGCCAGAACATTTACCATAGTGTGCCAGGGTAGCGGTCTCAATTCTGCCCCGCTCGTTAGACACGCTCATAACGCTTTAGAGCACTTGCATAGGGAATTTATTGATTACCTATCTATTTTAAGCTTTACCTACACATCACCCATTACCTGGTCCTTACAGTTACCAAACATAAAGAAGCTGCCTTTTTTAGTTCAGTGAGAACACCAGGCGAGCCTAATATATCACGCAAGAAAAGGAAGAGTGTTCAAGAATTATTCGTAACGCTTCTAAATAAGCAACTAACGTTAGAACTTCGCGACACATTGCATTTAAAGTGCTGCTTATTCCTTCAAAGTATAAAATTTCTGAAACGCAGAGTTGTCTTGGGACATTGGGAGGGTAAAGATTTGCCGTGGTTCAACGCGGTTAAACCAAGTTAAACCACACTGCTCAGCGCGGTCAGCAAGTACCACATCTGCAATTGCACCACAGACGCTGCTCGGCGCGGCGGCAGCAGCGATCGAATGCTGCGTCTCGCTTCAACGCCAACTAAGCGTCGATAGCACAGCGCATACCAGCACTCGGCGCACTTTGTCCACATCGCTTTCAAGACATGGGCGCGGCGTACGCAGCCGCCGCCGGTAGTCCCAGTCTGACCTTTGCTAAGCTTGAAGGTCAGATTTGCGGAACCAGACGTTTTCTGGGTTTGTACCTGGAGTAGTAGGGCTATCGCTCCAATAACAGTTGTGTGATATTTTCAAATGCTTGCTTGCGATGTTTCAAATCTGTGTTTGATCAATAGGCATTTACACTCGTACATAAACTTGGCGTGTTGTTCCCCTTAAGTTACTGGAAAAGGCGCATTTAACCTACTCATTTGAAACATCCCCTACACATGCATTACCCATACCATGCCCCTAGCTTTCCCCAGATATAAACAATTGTTTAGCTCACCGAGGACACCGGAGACACAAATTACGAATCTCATATGATGCACAAGAAGCACATGGGAAAATAAGGATTTAGTAATTATCTGCAGTAATTCCATTTAAAGCAGGAACGTGAATGTTTAGCAACGCATCTCACTCAAAATTCTACATATGCTGACAAAATTTCAATTCTTATAGCGTGCAGTTGTTTTACGAGTCTGAAAAACATTTACATTTGTGGCAGTATGACACCCTGGAATGCTTGAATGAGTAACTTTCTACAAACTCTGTAATGAACCTACACAGAATAAACATTTATCGCTCTTCACTCAGAACATTGCTTCATACTTCGAATAAATATAAGCAACGGTCCTTGCATAGTTTGCCGAGGATACCGGGAAAATACACCTAAATGCCATACATAAGGCATAAAATTTGTGAGATGGTTGAAGACACTCGCCAGCGAAAAGCACTCGCCAACCGAAAAACAAAAAGAAAAACGAGAATGTTTTTGGCATTTTTGCACCCAATACGGCTGCCTTGTTCACAATGAACGAGGTACATGGCGGTCTTTATTATATATACACTCCGAATGACGTAATGCGTTTGCGTATAGCTCAGGGGGAGTCCCCGTGTCCGGTCAATCGTGTGTCATAGATTATATGCAAAATGATTCAAGGAACAAGCGGAAGGATAATTTCTTCTCCTTTTCGATGACGAAAGTCGATTTCCAATCAATACCGTGTCCTGTTTTTTCGTGATGCTCTGGCAGTGCGTTTTACACAGTGTGCCACTTGGTTACATCATTGCGGCGCTGTTGTAGTTTTCCTTTTAAGTTCCCAGTTTCGCCTTTATATTTCGCATTCCGCTTTTATGCTCCACTGCTGTCGCACGAAAACTTGAGCTGAAGACTTCCTCGACAATGGCTATCCCGACCAGCCTATAACGACGGGAAAAAGGCGTGCTGCTAAGCCTCCTGCCAGAGCAAGTACAAGAAGGCACTACCTTAGGCACGAGGGGTGAGCGAGAAATTTCAAGGATTTTCAAAGGTTACGAAGTGCGAATCTGCCACATCTCTACAAGGAAATAACGCAGCAATTCGTCAGAGTCAAAGACCACCTCAAAAAAGATATTACCCTGGCATCGTTCTACAAAAATTCGTGCCAAGACTGCCAGGCGTGCTATAAGGCGGACCTGGGAACTTAAAAACAAGCCTACAACAGCACCGCAATGATGTATCCAAAGGGTACACGGTGTCAAGCGCACTGGCGGAGCATCACGAAAAAACACAGTATTGATTGGCAATCGGCTTCCGTCATCGTCACCGAATTAAATTTTGCTTCAGCTGTGTTTTGTTGGACAGTGTGGGCTTTCAAAAGTGCGGGGGGGGGGGGGGGGGGGCAAATGGCATACTTTGCCTCCCCCCCTTTTGACCGTGGGGGGGCAAGTGCCCCCCCTGCCCCCCCCCCCCCCCCCCCCCGGTAGATACGCCTATGTAAGCCCTTTACAGAAAAGTATGAGGTGTTCAGCCGTTTCCTCTTTTTCTCCACACGCACAGAACAACGTGTTTGACACAGTGTGCCACTTGGTTACATCATTGCGGCGCTGTTGTAGTTTTCCTTTTAATGAATCGGCTTCCTAAAGTCAGCTTCGCCGCAGTAGACGTGTTACGCGGTGAAGCTTACCCAAAATTATTGCAGTGAAGCATACCAAAAGTGAAAAGGGGCCGCCATCACGGGACATGTATATGTTCCTTAACTATGTACGCGCGCACTCGCCTTCACCCATCACATTACGCGCGCCGAGGAGCGTAATAAGTGTATTGGCAGGTGTACTCCCATATATGAAAACTGCCAAGAAAAGCTGGTTAAGGCAAGCTCTCTTGTCGAAACGTTTGCACCAGCCTGTTCGACCACTGTTATATCACCGCAGTTTGTGTATTGCGCTGAAGCATACCGATAGTGGGTAGGGGTCACGCGAATCGGGGAGTGTAGGGTTTCAGCCAGCGACGAACCCTGCCAGTCTCAACGTTCTAGTCTCAACAAAGCATATTTTTGCGCCAGGATGATGTTTCGACAACTTTTGTTGGCTGTTGGTGATGACACAACTCTTTTACAGATAACATTCTCTAAGCCTTTTGAAATGACAGGGAGCACTGACACCGGCCGATAATTTGACATGTCATTTCTGTCCCCTGATTTAAACAGTGCAGTCAGCTTCGCCTGTTGCATTTTTGTAGGGTAAACGCCAGTAGACAAGCAAACATTGAATACGTGGGTGAAAACAGGCATTTTGCTTTGTTGTGTACCTGTCATACTGCTATTAAATTTTCATTTCCTTTTTAAGTGCTTACGTACATCACATCGCAAGGAGTCACTGTGTAATTAGTGGCCTTGTCATGTTAAAGAACCAGGCTCTTCTCAAAAGAGGTTGGGGTTAAGTACCTGTGAAACTTTTTTAGAGGGGTAGTTTTCTGAGAAGAAATCAGATGCCAGAAACAGACCTGTGGTATCCTGGGTTTGAGTATTTCACAGTGGAAAGGATACAAAATACATTATATTTATTGTCTGAAACCAACAAGTAAGTGAAATATGTAAATATATTAAATAGCATCCATGGAGCAACTGCAAGCTGTGCACACCTAGACCCAAAATGCACTTCTCTTGCTCCAGTCCATGCAGGCTGTCAGCTGCTTTGTTGAAGCCTCTAGTACATTCTCAGTGGTGCAGTAATTTTATTGCGATAGTAATTATATGGACACTTCAACGGGATTTTTGCCGTCGGCGTCGTCGTCGCTGTCGCCGTCGCCGTCAGGTTCCGTATAGATTCCAAGGGCGATAAAATCGTCGCAGCGCGCCGTACGAGTAAAAGCGCGCGGGGGACGCGCGCTATCACAGAGAGCCAACGCACGGCGGAAAGCAAACGCGATTGTCGCCCAAAAGGCCGTGGGGGTATGGGGGGGAGGCGGGGCGACGCTGTGCTACGGCACCAAATGCTTACCTTGCAACCCAGCGCAAGGAGAACTGGCAACGCAATCTCCCACGCGAAAGCAAAAAAAAAAAAAAAAAAAAAAAAAAAAAGCGGGGAGCAGCGCGGGAGGGACGGGGGGTGCAGCTTCTACTCTGCCAACAAATACGCTTGCACTGGCTGTGGTGCCGTCGCCCGCACCGTCTCTTTATTATGTCCACCACGGCCGGGCCCGACTGGCGCGCGCACTCGCTTCAGAAGCGAGCGAGCGCGCGCGCCAGTCGAGCCCGGCCGTGTCTCCACACGCTCTGACCTTTATGCGCTGTCCATTCGCCGCTCAGTCTCCGTTGAAGCGATAGACCGCACGATTCTTCGCCCGTTGCAGCGGCCGCGCCAGCGTTTTGACAGTCGTTGTCTGCGGTCATTCAGTGTGATCTATTCATGTTTGCTTGTGCGCGATGACACCACGCTTGTCAATTCAGTTAGAAAGCGAATGTGTCCAAGTTTATGCGGCCGATAAAACTACTCTACTATCCCTACTCCGAATAGCTCTCTACCAATTTGCTATCGCAATTGATGCTTCGCCTTTCGGGCGAAACTGCAACATTTTTTTGTCTGCATTTCGCTCAAGTGCGCCCTAGACATAATTGAGTGATTTGCAGTCTCAACTGGACTGCAGCCTCAGCTTGGGAGACCAGTGGTAGGGCACATTTTGTAAAACTAAGCTGCACATAGCATTACCAGCTTGAGCAGAGACCTGTTTATATATGCATCACCTTTAGCATCTAGATTTTTTACCATGAATTCAGAAAAATCTCCAGCCCATCTAGTCCCTAGATTTGAAATGCTGTATAAGTTGTCTTCTTGTTCATTGCGGTTGCGCTTAACTTCTGTCCAAATGGGAGAGCACTTCTGCATAGCGCATCAAAGACCATTCTTATTAACATGCCTTCCTTTTATTTATCTTACCTACAATCAAGAGTAAACATGAATGTGCTGTGCTTGAACTTGACTTACATTGCCATGTTTAGTAGCAAAGTGCACGTAGCTGGTGTTGGTTCATTCAAGCCTTTAACTACAACCTTTAACTGTAGCTATTATGGTGTGAGAGCAGAGAAATGGATATTCAAAGACAGTTGGGCACTTTAAGACATCTTTATGTGTGTGAAAAGGTGAAAGATACACAAAATGGGATAGAACACGTGCACTTTCATCTTTTCTCACAAAAAAAAAAAAAAAGACATCAGAGGAATAAGGTTTCCTTACTGTGCCATAGAAACTATATGTTTGCTCTCAAATGTAATTCTGATTCGTTGGATTTGTTCTTGTGCTGTTTGTTTTCTTGAGTGTGCTTTACTTTTTACATGTCAACGTTTCAAACTCGTTTTTATTTTTGACAGACTGAACATCCCACGTCTTGGTTTGACTTCCTGGTACAGGATACTTGCAGTTGGCATGGAGTGGTGAAGCAGCATGGTGTACTTTTATTAAAAGCACAGATTTCACCAGTATAGAAGCAGTTCATCAAAAAAACATGTGTGCTGAAAATAAAGTGTTCCTACCCACATTCCTCAGTGTCTAATTATGCTTGTGTCCCTGTATTCTCTTCAGCAAAACCACTTATATGGGGAGTTGATTGTGATAAGTGCTTGTGAGAGTTTTCAGGAAGAGCTTTGGACCCTTTTTACTGGTGCACAGGTAAAATGTGCACATGCTGTAAAATTGAAACACCAGGTGGAGTAGCAAACACCAATGCTTGATGTGGCATTTGTCGGGCTTGTGTGTCGGCACATTTTCCATACAACAATGTTCTCTAGGACAGAGCATGCTAGCACTACAAAGCACCCATCTTTTATGTTAGGTATACATTACTACAAGCTCTTTAAAGATGGTCACAAGAGAAATGCTGGCTTTAATTCAAAACTAAAGGTGAAGGAAGCTGTGCAAATGTATCGAGAAATTATGCAATCTGTGGTGTTTACTTAGTCCGAACGTGCCATAAGGCCTTGATAGCTGAAACCTGAGTAGCAACTGGTAATGCAATTAAAGAATCTTGCTACACCTCTAAAAATGAGGCAGTGAAATGAAATTAGTGTCGCAATTCCTTTTTGTTAAAACTTCGTTTGGGTTGAATATACTGATTGTAACAACACAAAGTGGAGGGGGTGATGCACATTAGAGAAATGCTAGTCTATTTTTATATTCCACTTTCTCTACATTCAAAGTGCAGTAAAGTTACCCTGGAAGGCTACAGTGAAGCCATTGCATGGTTGAGTCTGTATGGTGGAAATCACCAACCTAACTGCCTGGGTTTATAGTGCCTTACTTAGTACATACCTATTTAAGCGTTGAGCTATTTGAACATTGATTAAGTTAACTAACATATGAACAAGTAGTTTACTGAGTAAATTACATGGGGAAGGGCCGAAAGATAGGACAGAGCACAGAGGGTGTATTCTGAAAGTGTCAACCAAACGGACATAACCATTTCAACTGCTGCTTAAGTTCTGATTGGCTGGGCTGGGGCACACGTGAGAGGGAGACGGGTGCCCCAGTCAATCAACACTTCAGCGACAGATGAAATGGACGTGTCCACTAGATGAATACTTTCAGAACCCCCCCCCCCCCCCCCCCCCAATTCTGTCTGTGACCAACATGCCTGGTATAGGCACCGGGCGCGGGATGAATTTGGACCGGTGGCGCTTTCATGCGGCGGCGCCGCGAATGTAATGGCATGTGGCGGCCGGGCCGCGCGCAGCAGGCGCTGCCGTAAAACCAAGTCCGATGAAACATGTTGCGCTTTTGGGTGCGCCAACAGTTACTGAAACATGACTGAAGCTGGTTAGGCCATTCAATTCAATCGTTGTTCATCACGGCATTGCGTTTTTCAGGCGGAAAGTCTGGATATGTGCGGTCTGTAGGCAACAGCTAGCGCGTACAGACATGCTCAGCAATTGAAACGCGATACTCGAAACGCATGGCCGCCAGCGCTTTTCGCACTGACTGTAAGCGCTGGGTACACCAAACGGATGCATTGTGGTGTAGAGTGAAAGCGAGAACCTTTCTAACGCATTATGACTGCATTTGGTCCCACGGCGCTCACCTGTGGCACGAAAAGAAAAAAAAAAAAAAACGGTGGCAGCCGCGCGCTGCCAGCGCTTCAGTCGCTGGGCACCGTACATTTCCGACGCTGGTTTGCTATGGTCTAGTTGTTCTAACGCTAATAAAAGAGCCGTTCGTACGCAAGAGCTTCGTGTCGCACTTGCATGGCTTCGTCTCCGCAGTGTAACGGCTCCGGAGCTTGGGCACCGAAGACGAACACTCAGATTTGTAGTCATTTTGCCGTCTTATCAGTGCAACAGTCTTCCTTTAATGTACATTTTTCTTCCTAGCAATTCCCAACTCTGGTTGCGCCCGGCACACGACTGTGCTGTGCATCGACGGCGAACGCCAACGCAGTGGCGTGTTCACACTCGCCGCCGCCGACGGCTCCTGTCGCGCTAAGCTATATAAAATCCGTGACTGAAGATTGGGCTAGTTTATAAGCAATTAATAATGGGGAAGCATTGCAAAAATAAAAGAACTACAACGGACAGAGAACGGGAACTTACTGAGACATGTGCGATCGGCGAAGCAGCTCAAGAAACAGAATAAGGAACACGTACTTCTCCCTTTTTTTTTCTGTCTATAATTTTTGTGTTATTCGCATATTTCCATGATTAAATACGCGGTAATGCTAAAGCGTAAAGCAAAATAACATCTGGAATATAACTGCTAGAGCTCCACGTCTTAGCTTGCCGCGGTGAGCTCCGTTCGCGTGGTGCACTTGCATCGCAATTTGCGCTCGTTTTCTGCTTTATATACTACCTGATGCCACGAATGTGATCTGCCTCGTACAAGTGACGACCTTTCTCAAAAGCAGACACACGAAAATGCGTTTTCCGGTGCGTCAGCCCTTAAAACCCGCAGTGACAAATCACTGGAAGCAGCGAGCGCCTTCGTCCCGTCGTCTGCTTCACATGCCAGCGCTCCGACAGCTGCCGCTCGCGGCGCTGTTCCCGCTGTGGCGTTGGTGTTACGTTGGTGTTATTTGGACGAGACGCACTTCGCCAGTTTAGCCGACGCTGAGGAGGCTAGCTTCGCGTGCAGGTCGTGTGAAGGATTTAAGGGAGCTGTGCGGCGGATGGAAGGGAAATGGGCAGCCAGTGTGGAAGAGCTCAAAGGGGAGCTGAAGGTGGAGCGAGAGCGGCGAATTGAGCTCGAAACTCGGATCGGCGAGTTGCTTAACAGGGAGGGGGCCGAGGCCGTCCTGGTAAAGCGAATAGCTGGCGAGCTACAAGAAGAACGGGAAAAGCGGGCCGTGCTGGAAGAGCGGGTGGAGGCGCTAATGGTACAGGCGGCGCGTAATCCCGGGTCAGCTCAGGCTGGCGGCGGGGACAGCGAGGAGACTCAGGCAGAGGCATGCCATGAGAGCAGGGAGGGACGCCTAGGGGCCGTTGAACAGCAGGCGAGAGCCGGCGGCAACACGGCGGTTCCACAACTCTACAGCGAGGTAGTGCGGCAGGCTTCGGGTGGGAAGGGACGAACGGCAGGGAGCACATCGTCACGTGTCAGTGGCGCAGGGCGGGTGGAGAACCAGCTAGCGCGAACTGGAGGACGACAATCGCAGGCGGGAGGCAAACGTGTAGAGCGAAGGGTCCTAGTGGTGGGGGACTCCAACGTAGCTAGGGTTAAGGAGGGCGTCCTTACAACAGTGAAGGCAGACGGGCGGGTGAGGGTGGAGGCCCAGTCAGGGAAGTGCATGGTTGACGCAATGGCAAAAGCTCAGAAGGTGGTATCGGACAACCTCGAGCATGAACATCTGGTCGTTATCCATGCTGGTCTCAACGATGTGCTGAAGGGAAGGAGCCAGAACCTAAACGGACAGTTAGAGGTTGGGTTGCGTAAACTCAGAGAAACCTCTGCGAAAGTGCATGTGACCATATGCACAATCCCACATGTCCGGGGCCAGGCTAGCGCGATGGAATGGAGGGTGCGTGAGGCTAACCGGGTCATTAGGGGTCTGAGCAGACCACTTGGGTACGGTGTAATGGAGGTAAACCGGGAAGTGTACGAGTCTGGCTCCCAGCCTTTTGCACAGGATGGCATTCACTACAGTGGTGCCACGGGCGGGAGCGTAGGTAGTAGGATAGGGCGCCAAGCTACGGCTTTTTTGGGGGGACCCAGAGCCCTAAGACCACCAGTGTAGACGAAGACGGACCCAGAGAGGCTCCAAGATTCAAGAAACGTAGAATCGGTAGAAGAAATAGACATAAGCACCAGGGGCAAGGTCATTCTGACATAGGTTACATTAACATGCAAGGTGGCAGGAATAGGCTGAAGTGGGAGGAGATAGACGAGCAACTAAGACAAGAAAAGCTGATGGTATACGGGTTTGTGGAGACACATCTTAGGGACATGGAGCAACCTCCCTGTAACCCTGACTATGCATGGGAATATTGCAATAGAACAGAGGGCAGCAGAAAAGGGGGTGGAATTGGTGCATTTATTCATAAAAGTATGAACTGGCAAAGGGTCAAACAGGAATGCAAGGAGCATTTATGGCTAAAAGGGAAATTGGCAGGAGAGCAGACACTCCTTGGCTTTGTATACCTGTGGACAGGAGCAAATGCCAAAGAGGAAAACAAAAAAATGCTGGAATGCATATCAAGTGACATTAATGAGCTAGGAGAAGGGTGCGAGATTATTATACTAGGAGATATGAACGCACACATAGAAGACATGGACGGGTACACAGACTCAACAGGCAACATGATGCTGGATATGTGTGAAATGCATGACTTAGTTGTATGCAACAGTACTGAGAAGTGTGAAGGGCACATAACATGGGAGGTAGGGAGCCTGCAGTCGACGATAGATTATGCACTAATGTCACATAGGATGCACGATAGGCTAAATGTAATGAGCATAGATGAATATGGCTCCAGAAGTCTAGGTAGTGATCACAAACGTATTAAGGTGAGTTTTAGAAGGGAAATGAAAGGAGGTAGGAGGCAAGATGAACAACCAGGTGGGATATTTTACTCGGAAAAGCAGCTTGAAATAGCAACCCAGCAAATTGAGGAAGTAATTTCAGAGGATACAAAAACAGAATGGACATATGCAAATTTAACAGGACTATTTGAGCTAGAGCTTACTAAGGTACGAGTCAGGACAAAAGGGAACAGAAGACGTAAACCCAAGAGCTGGTGGGATGAGGAGGTTAAGAAGGCCATAGAGAAACGCCAGGAAGCATCCAGGGAACACAGATATTCAAAGCAGAGGGGTGAACCAGAAGCTGATGTAGGCAGAAAATGGAACAACTTCTTAAGCTGTAGAAGGGAAGCATCCAATTTGATCAATGAGAAGATCAGAAGAAAGGGGAGCCAATGGTTGTCAGAAGTAAACAAAAAGGATAGAAAAGCAGCGAAGAAATTTTGGAAACATCTCAACTCCTTGAGTAATAAGACTAGCCTAGAGCAGAGGTTTATAGTGACACGTATAGATGTTTATCTTTCACCGGTGGCCGCTTTCCACCGGCTAACAAATGTTAAACGTTATCGCTCGGCGCAGGACGCGCCTGTATCGGAAGTTTCTAGAACGTTATCGATGCTTCTTTCCATTGCCTGTTTTCACCGACGCTTATGTTATCTGATTGCATGACTGACGCGAATTGTCTAGAACTTTATGGAAGACACGCGGGCATCAGGGATTAATCTAGAACCTTCGATGACTCAGGTATAAAAGCCGACGCGTTTCGCCGCTGATGAGATTTTCGACGATCGCCGACTGTGTTCGCCGCTATCGTTGTGCTTTGAGTGTACCTTACTTTTGTGGGCACAGGGTCGCCCAATAAACAACCAGTTTCGTTGTACACAGTTTTACGACTGCTTTCTTCAGCGTCACTACTACGTGACATCTGGTGGAGGTGCTTTTGTGTCCATGCAGCGGACGCCCCCGCAAAGCCGCGACCCAAGCCCGAAACCGGAGGACGAGACCAACGTCGCCAAGGACCAGCGAGCTAGCCGTAGGCAGCAAGGTCTTTTGCCAGAATACGGACTTCTTCCCGAGAAGACCACAGCGATCAAGGCCAAGTCAACGACCTCAATGGCAGCCCCAGCGTCCCCCATCCTGCTGCAGCAACCTCGGGAGCCACCGACCTTCCGTGGATCATCAGCTGAAGACCCTGAAACATGGCTGGAGACGTACGAGAGGACCGCGACATTCAACAAATGGAGCGACGATGACAAGCTGCGCCATGTCTATTTTTCGTTGGATGACGCTGCTCGGACATGGTTTGAGAACAGGGAGACCACCCTGGTGACTTGGGACCTATTTCGCGAGAACTTCGTCAGGACCTTCACGAGTGTCGTACGAAAAGAAAGGGCTGAAGTTCTCCTGGAAACCAGAGTTCAATTGCCGAACGAGAGCATCGCGATCTTCACGGAGGAGATGACTCGCCTCTTCCGCCACGCCGACCCCGACATGTCTGAAGAAAAGAAAGTTAGGTTCTTGATGCGGGGCGTCAAAGAGCATCTATTCACTGGATTGATGCGCAACCCGCCCAAGACTGTGGCAGAATTTGTTTCGGAGGCGACAACGATCGAGAAGACGCTTGAAATGCGAGCCAGACAATACAACCGCCGTGCGCTGACAAACTACGCCGAAGCTCAAGCTCTAGGCGCCGACGACCTGCACGAGACGATCAGAGCTGTTGTACGGGAAGAACTACAGAAATTATTCCCAAGGTCGCAGCCTCAGGCGGCTTCAATCGCCGACATAGTTAAAGAAGAGGTTCAGCGATCACTGGAAGTGCCAGAAGTTCCGGCATCGCCTCAACTACAGCCGCAAGCGATGACCTACGCCGCCGTCGCCCGTCGTCAAGGCCCCCCTCCGCGCTCGCGCCAGGGCCCCGTAACGCCGCAGTTCCGTCGTCCACCGCCGCCGCCGCCAGCACGCCCACCCGTCGCCCAGCGCAGCTACCAGCGGAAGACGGACATTTGGCGCGCCCCCGACCACCGCCCGCTCTGCTATCACTGCGGGGAAGTCGGCCATGTCTACCGCCGATGCCCATACCGCGAGATGGGCCTACGAGGGTTCGCCGTCAACGCGCCACGTCCACAGCTTGGCGAGCGACCACGCGACATCGCTGACTACCTCGCCGGAGCCCAATGGCAACCACGACGACCCTCACGCTCGCCGTCACCAGGACGTTACCTGTCGCCGCAGCGCCGACCATACACTGGCCCAGCGCGGGGCCGGTCCGTGAGCCCCTATCCGGGAAACTAAAGGCAGCAACCGATGGAGGTGCGGTTGCTGTACGACGCAATACCGAAGATCCTCCGCCGCCACCGACGACGACAACTCACGCATCATCACAACGAGGTACCAGCACACCGCCTAGCAAGAGCCTTGACGACAACACTTCGCCGCCGAAAGAAGACCTACCGACGCGACGTAGCAGCAGCGAAGCAAGCCGACGTAGCCGTGATCCGACGCCACGACTTAACCGCAACGCCAGACGACGGTCTACCGACTTAGACGTGGTAATCGATGGTCATAGCGTCACCGCTCTCGTCGACACTGGAGCTGACTATTCCGTCTTCAGTGGCCCGTTCGCCGCCAAGTTGAAGAAAGTGAGGACGGCCTGGCAAGGACCTGATATCCGGACAGCGGGAGGCCACCTAATAACGCCGGCTGGAATCTGCACAGCGCGAGTCGCGGTTAACAATCGCACTTACCCGGCGAGCTTCGTAATCATGCAGCACTGCTCCAGGGACGTCATCCTAGGCATGGACTTTCTAAACCAACATGGTGCAGTCATCGATTTAAGGTCCAAGTCAATAACGCTTTCAACGCACAACGCGATACCACCAGATACAGACATCAGTTACCATGCCTTGAATGTGCTAGAAGAACAAGTCACCGTTCCGCCTCGCTCCAGTGTAATGATTTCCGTCGGTGCCGAAGTGCCTGCAGATATGGAGGGCGTCATCGAGGGCGATCATCACTTACTGCTCGATCGTGAAATTTGCGTCGCTAGAGGCATAGCTAAGCTACGTGAAGGCAAAGCAAGAGTGATGCTCACGAACTTCAGCGACGAATACAAGCACATTAACAAAGGCACAACGGTCGCCTACATCGAGGAAATAGTACAAGCCGGCAGTGCTTTTGCCTTCACGGATTCTAGTGCACCTGCAACGAAGACTGTAGTACTTGAACCAACTTTCGACGTCAATCAGAACCTTCCTTGGCATAAGAAAGAACAGCTAAAAGCTCTGCTCCTGCAATACAAGGACTGCTTCTCGTCGTCGTCAAAAGTTCGACAAACCCCGGTCGCCAAGCACCGCATCATAACCGACGAATATGTCCGCCCACTCCGTCAGAGCCCGTACCGAGTTTCGGCGCGCGAACGCGAGGCCATAAGGCAACAAGTCGACGAAATGCTACGCGACGACATCGTCCAGCCGTCCAAGAGTCCGTGGGCGTCCCCCGTGGTGTTAGTGAAGAAGAAGGATGGAACCCTACGTTTCTGCGTCGATTATCGTCGCCTCAACAAAATCACGAAGAAGGACGTATACCCTCTCCCACGGATTGACGACGCCTTGGATCGACTCTACAACGCAAAGTATTTTTCGTCGATGGACCTCAAAACCGGCTATTGGCAAATCGAAGTCGACGAGAGAGACCGGGAGAAGACTGCCTTTATAACACCAGACGGACTGTTCGAGTTCAAGGTCATGCCGTTTGGTCTTTGTTCGGCACCTGCGACTTTCCAACGGGTCATGGATACAGTACTGGCAGGCTTGAAGTGGCAGACTTGCCTCGTCTATTTGGACGACGTCGTTGTGTTTGCCTCAAGCTTCGAGGAACACCTCCGGCGCCTTGAAACAGTTCTTCAAGCTATCAAGACCTCCGGACTCACGTTGAAGCCAGAAAAGTGCCGCTTCGCATACGAGGAGCTCTTGTTTTTGGGCCATGTCATCAACAAGTCTGGAGTGTGCCCTGACCCACAGAAAACGGCGGCCATCACTGACTTTCCTCCGCCCGCCGACAAGAAGGCAGTGCGTAGATTTCTTGGCCTGTGCGCCTATTACAGGCGCTTCGTCAAGGATTTTTCACGGATCGCCGAGCCACTGACATACCTCACGAAGGCCGACGTCGAGTTCAAGTGGGAGACGCCGCAAATCGAAGCATTTGAAGAACTGAAGCGACGCCTGCAATCGCCGCCCATTCTTGCGCATTTCGACGAAAACGCCGATACCGAAGTCCACACCGACGCAAGCAGCGTAGGACTCGGCGCCGTGCTTGTGCAGCGGACTGACGGACTAGAAAGGGTTGTAAGTTACGCTAGCCGGTCGCTATCGAAGGCGGAATCAAATTATTCCACAACAGAAAAGGAGTGCCTCGCCATCATCTGGGCTACATCAAAGTTTCGCCCCTACCTCTATGGCAGGCCCTTCAAAGTTGTAAGCGACCACCACGCCTTGTGTTGGCTAGCTAACTTGAAGGATCCTTCAGGTCGCCTCGCACGATGGAGTCTGAGACTTCAAGCATTCGACATCACCGTCGTCTACAAGTCCGGCCGAAAGCACTCTGACGCCGACTGCTTGTCTCGCGCCCCCGTCGAACCGCCGCCACAGGACGACCAGGATGACGACACTTTCTTGGGACCCATCAGTGCCGACGAATTCGCTGAACAACAGCGAGCCGACCCGGAACTAAGGAGCCTTGTAGACTACCTAGAAGGCAAGACCGTCACTGTGCCGAAGGTGTTCAGGCGAGGATTGGCGTCGTTTTTCTTGCAAAACGACATTCTCCTAAAGAAGAACTTTTCGCCTCTCCGAGCCAACTACCTCCTCGTGGTACCCTCAGCGTTGCGTCCAGAGGTTCTGCAAGCTCTTCATGACGACCCAACGGCTGGACATCTCGGTTTTTCCCGCACGCTCGCGAGGATACAAGAAAAATACTACTGGCCAAAATACTACTGGCCTCGCCTCTCTGCCGACGTCGCCCATTACGTAAGGACATGCCGAGACTGTCAGCGACGCAAAACACAACACCGCCGACAAGGCCAGCCGGACTTCTACAGCCGATCGAACCACCTCGCCGACCATTCCAGCAGATCGGGATGGACTTACTTGGGCCTTTTCCGACGTCGACGTCCGGGAATAAATGGATCGTCGTAGCTACGGACTACCTCACCCGCTACGCCGAAACAAAAGCCTTGCCCAAAGGCAGTGCCGCCGAGGTAGCGCGATTCTTTGTTGAGAACATTCTCCTGCGTCACGGTGCTCCAGAAGTCCTCATCACCGACAGAGGCACGGCCTTTACGGCAGAACTAACTCAAGCCATCCTGCGATACAGCCAGACAAGCCATCGCCGGACCACCGCCTACCACCCGCAGACGAATGGCCTCACCGAGCGCCTAAATAAGACCATCGCCGACATGCTGGCAATGTACGTTGACGTCGAACACAAGACGTGGGATGCCATCCTTCCGTACGTGACCTTCGCATACAACACGGCCGTGCAAGAAACGACGCACATGGCACCGTTCAACCTGGTCTACGGAAGGAACCCGGCAACGACGCTTGACGCCATGCTACCGGACGTCACCGATGAGGAAAACCTAGACGTTGCCACCTATTTGCAGCGGGCCGAAGAAGGTCGACAGCTCGCCCGCCTGCGCATCAAGAACCAGCAGAGGACCGACAGCCGACACTACAATCTTCGACGACGCTACGTCGAGTACCAGCCCGGAGACCGTGTTTGGGTCTGGACTCCGATACGCCGACGAGGACTTAGCGAAAAACTCTTACGTCGCTATTTCGGACCATATAAGATCATCCGACGTATTGGCGCACTGGACTATGAGGTCGTGCCAGACGGCATTTCGCAATCACAGCGGCGCCGCGCACGACCCGAAGTCGTCCATGTGGTGCGTCTTAAGCCTTTCTACGCCCGCTGACGAACTTAGGTACTTTGTTACTTTATTTTTTTTTTTTCTTTATTACGCGTGGTTTTGTTTTCGCTTTCACATTTGTTTGTAGCATCGGGACGATGCTTTTTAAGGGGAGGGTATTGACACGTATAGATGTTTATCTTTCACCGGTGGCCGCTTTCCACCGGCTAACAAATGTTAAACGTTATCGCTCGGCGCAGGACGCGCCTGTATCGGAAGTTTCTAGAACGTTATCGATGCTTCTTTCCATTGCCTGTTTTCACCGACGCTTATGTAATCTGATTGCATGACTGACGCGAATTGTCTAGAACTTTATGGAAGACACGCGGGCATCAGGGATTAATCTAGAACCTTCGATGACTCAGGTATAAAAGCCGACGCGTTTCGCCGCTGATGAGATTTTCGACGATCGCCGACTGTGTTCGCCGCTATCGTTGTGCTTTGAGTGTACCTTGCTTTTGTGGGCACAGGGTCGCCCAATAAACAACCAGTTTCGTTGTACACAGTTTTACGACTGCTTTCTTCAGCGTCACTACTACGTGACAATAGTTACAGCTCAAGGTGTTCGACTAGAGGGAGATGAGGCAATGGAACATATAAGAACAATGATGACAGAAAAATTTAAAGAACAAAACATAGCATGTGCTCAATCAGGTGAGGATGGACTAGTCAGTGCAGTGGCTCCACTGGCACAAAGCGAGTGGGAAAGGGCAGAGAAGAGGGTTCCTAGTAGCACGTCGACAGGTCCTGATGGCATCCCAATTATGTTGATAAAGACATTGGGCCCAAAATCTAAGAAAGCATTAAGAGAGGCAGTGAGCAAAATGATAATGGACGGTAAAGCCCCTGACGGGTGGAGACTGAGCAGGATGAGCATGATATATAAGGGAAAGGGGGACAAAGCCGACATAAACAACTACCGTCCCATAACAGTGACGTCAGTGGTTTACAGGGTGGTGATGCAGATTATAAAGGACAGACTGCAGGCATGGGTGGAGAGCGAGGAGGTGCTGGGGGAACTACAAAATGGGTTCCGAGAACAAAGAAGGTTAGAAGATAATCTGTTCTCATTGACACAGTGTATTGAAATAGCAGAAAAGGAACACAGGCCCCTATGGCTTGCCTTTCTGGATATCAAGGGAGCCTATGACAGTGTAATCCAAAAGGATTTGTGGGACATACTGGGCACTCTAGAGGTGGAAGATGGAGAAGAAATCTTTTAAAAGATATCTATAAAAGTAACAGGGTGCTTATAAAATGGGAAAACAAGGTATCTGGGCCTATAGAGATACAGCAGGGGCTTAGGCAGGGGTGCCCTCTAGCTGTCACCTCTGTTGTTCATGCTGTATTTACAAGGATTAGAGAAAAAATTAGAGAGGAGCGGACTTGGCTTCAACCTTTCCTATTCCAAGCAGGGAGAATGGATTAAACAGTCATTACCAGGACTGATGTATGCAGATGACATTGTACTTATGGCTGACAGCAAGGAAGACTTGCAGAGATTAATGGACATCTGTGGTAAAGAGGGAGATAGCTTAGGTTTGAAGTTTAGTAAAGAAAAATCGGCAGTCATGACTTTTAATGATAATCAGGGCAGCGAGCATAGGATACAGGAGGTTACGCTGGAGGTGGTGGATAAGTACAAATATCTTGGAGTGTGGATAAACAATGGGGCTGAGTACCTAACAGAACATGAAAAATATGTGACGGCTAAAGGTAGCAGAACTGCAGCTGTGATGAAAAATAGGGCACTGTGGAATTACAATAGGTACGAAGTGGTGAGAGGGATTTCGAAAGGGGTGATGGTCCCTAGTTTGACTTTCGGCAATGCGGTCCTGTGCATGAGATCAGAGGTTCTCGAGCAAGGTTGGAAGTTAAGCAGCGAGGGGTAGGTAGACTGGCTCTGGGAGCACACGGAAATGCACCAAATCAGGGGGTACAGGGTGACATGGGATGGACGTCATTCGAGGGCAGGGAAGCCAGCAGCAAGATAGAATTTGAGGAGCGATTGAGAGAGATGGCAGAAAAGCGGTGGGCAAGGAGAGTTTTCAGTTATTTGTACATGAGGAATGTTGATACAAAATGGAGGAAGCTGACCAGAAAACTGTCAATCAAATATTTGGACTGCAGGAGGGGTGCAAACCAGGAAACAGCGGTTAAGAAAAAGGTTAAGGAAACAGAGAGGGGTCTGTGGAAAACAGGGATGCAGACGAAATCAGCACTGGGCACATACCGAACTTTCAAGCAAGAAATTGCCAAAGAAAATATCTACGATAATTCTAGGGGAAGCTCTTTGTTGTTTGAAGCCAGGACGGGAGTATTGCGGACTAAGATGTACCGAGTCAAGTACCAAGGTATAGACACGTTGTGCTGTGCGTGTGGAGAAGAAGAGGAAACGGCTGAACACCTCATACTTTTCTGTAAAGGGCTTAACCCTACAGTGCAAGGCAACGGGGCTGATTTTTTCAAAGCATTGGGGTTTAGGGACAGTGAAGGCAAAATAGACTTTAAGCGGGTAGAAATAACCAAACAGAGGTTATCTGATTGGTGGATAAAATTAAGGCAGGGGTGAAATTTCACCCACCACAAAGTACAAATTATCTTAATAGTCATGGCTAGGTGGCGTATGTCACCGCCCGATTTAAAGGGTTCAGCCTCATCCATCCATCCATCCATCCGTGCCTCTGTAATCCAGCTGCTTGGAGGCTTGCCCTAGAGGACGTGTTGAGGCTGGGAGTCCTGCCCCATGTTGTCCTATGTTGATCGGGTGTCCGCACTAAGCTGGGCGTCGATATGGTGACCCCAGGGGAACCCGGTGGTGGCCAGGTCGCCTAAGGAGGAGCGAACCGGCCCAGGGCGGAAACGCAGCAGGCAAAAGCTCCCGCGCTCTGCGGTAGTGGGATCGCACCTGTGAATGGGCGCCATGGGGCAGCCCAGCCGATAGATTCGGACCTAGTGCTTTTTTGAGAGGTATACAAAAATGCTAGATAAAGAACATGTGTAGTATACCTGATTAAATCAAGCAGGCTAGGTGACTATTTGTCGCCACCCCGCTTCAAAGAGGATGCCAATAAATCATCATCAGCATCATCGCCGGCGCGCCGCTGGCGCCTTACAACGGCCGCCCGGTGCGCGACTCCAGCAATTCCACGGCCGGACTGTCGAGTGAGAGTCGAGTCCGGCCGTGGCAATTCATGCGACACCTAACGGCGAGCGCCGGAAACCTCGTACGGAAGTCGGAGCGTCGGAGCAGACGCTCCGTCCGTAGCCTTCGCACTGCGATCGGGTGCGCGTCACCATCAACGAAACTCCGCACGGCCGTGGAATTATGCTGCGCTTTGCAGTTTTGCGGCGTCGAAAAGCCACATGGATTGCGAATCTTATCATAAGCTGCGACAACGGCAATGTTTATGCTTGCAACGTCTTGCTCGAGAAAGTTCTTTTTTTTTTTCAGCCGAGTTTCGGTTTGTTGTTTAATTGTGTGAAGAGAACGCGATCCTGTTGCTTATACTATGTTTGCAGTAAAGCGCTACAGCGAACTTCAGGAAGCTTGCGTTGAGGTTGTTACTGCCATCGTGATAACGTTCAGCGTATGCGTGCTGCAACATGCATGCAGTTTCATGTGATAGCCGGCATGGCAATGCAGTTTATGATGCAAGCTTGCAATGCAGTTTATGATGCAAACGTCGCCGCGGTACTCAAGCTTTCCTTCATTAAAGCTGTTATATCGGATACATGCGGCGCACAACGTGGAACTACGGAGTATGGTACATCAGCGAAAATCAGTACATCGGAGTTTCAGGTACTCCCGGGTAACGTCGGTAAATCGTTCTATGTAAGCACCACATGTACACGCCAGCGTGCAAAATAACTATGGGGTGACATAGCAGTACGCCTTCCTTGCGACCTGGACATGCTGCCCGTGTAACTAGTGCAAATTATTAGGCGCTCATTTGAAAATGCGTAATTAACAAAGCAATTGTATCTCTTATCAGTGTTTGAAGGAAATTGGCAGTTCAGAGGCGAACACAGTTTTGGCCACTTAAAGTGCAGGATACGTAAATTATAGAATAACATGGAAAATTAATTAGATTCATAATGCAATAGCTTAGTTGACATCAATTTGCACAGAAACATTTGTTTTATTTCATTAGTTTACACAGCATCCATAAGCGACATGTTCGTAGACAGCGGGGAGTAATCATTGCATGGTCAGGCCACGCAGCACAAGCCATACATGTACATGATGTGCAAATGTTTTTATTGTAGTAAGCAGATCTTTCAGTTTCTTATTTATCGTTTTGTTCTCTACGAGGGAAACAATGCGCCAACTACTACAATAACTACAGCTAAGCGAAGCACCAGTAATGTTGTGCAAATCTTCAATGTAAAATAGATAACAAGAACGCAAAAGTAGCAGGAAAGGTTCGCCACAGATTCATAGTGCATGCTCGCGATAAAGTGCAAAGCTTGATTTTAGGTTCGCTTGCTCTCTGGACTGGCAAGAGCGTGCACAGTTTGCACCTTCGCCGATCGAAAACGTGTTAAGCAACAACAATGAGAAAGTGCGTGCCGGCTGCGCATTTATCCGCATATACAGTGGCAACAGCTGATCGAGCAAGTCGGTGCGCTTCTGCGGGCCATGTTAAACGTGCAAAACTGAGCAGGTTGTAAGATTTGCAATCCTGGCGAGGCCAGCGTGACGTATCCAACTTCGCCGGTCGCTGTCTCGCACGCTCGAAACACCGGACTATCTATCCGCACCTTAACAGTTAATCAAAGCAGCAGAAACGTGGTTGTACTTTTCTGACCATCCAACAGTGCACGAGTACTTCGGTTCCACGACCAATGGATTAACGAATACATCGGTGATTTTCATCAGAGTCTCGTGCGGGTCCGCTGTCACGCCAGATGTTTGCACACACCGTGCGACCACTTCAGGATCATTACCAACTGTGCCTCTCTCAGATCGGCTAAAATGATTTGGTGAGCGTAAGCTACTCGCTTTCCTTCCACAAAACGGCGCAAACCGGCATCACACTGCACGAAAATCATCAAACTACAGCAGTAGCGCACCCAGGATTTCTGCCAGGGGGGGGTTGACAGTTTGCCAATACCATCTAAACAGTACTAATTTCGATTTCTTCACGGAAAATTGTCAAAAAATGCGCTTTTTGCGAATGTGTAGGCGATTGCGCGTCTTGCATCTTATTTACAGTACTCAAATGCGTAAGTAAAGAAAAGGGGTTAAACAAAAGGGGGGTTTAAGTCGGCCTCAGGGGGGGGGGGGGTTACAACCCCCGAATCCCCCCCCCCCGTCGGTGCGCCACTGAACTACAGTGTACTGTACATCAAATACAGCGGTTGCGGCGACGCGGGGACCTCCGTTACAGTGCCTAGAGTAAGTATATTCTAGGCACTATACCTCCGTATAGCCGCCATGTTGCGCAGTGTAGCCAGACGCGGCCAATTTTCGCAGCGCCCTCCGCATTTCATTTGAGTTGCGAATAGCCACGCTTCCAAGGCTTCCATTCATGCAAACCATATCATTGCGTTCGAGCGCCCTCGGCGAAAGAAACCACCTAGAAACGCGGTACGCGCGAGCGGCGCAGCGTGGCGCCAGCGGTCGCGCGCTGTATCTACTAGCAATTGGAGTGTTGCGTCCGGGTCGCCCGCTTCGAACTGAATTTGGCGTTGTTTTTGTAGAATTCACTTCGTTCGTAGCAAATGACTGCGCAAACGGCTTTTGCTTAGTCTCAATCCGCTTCGACGAGAGAGCGTTATGACTATTCTTGTTTCGAGATCGCTTCTCGTTTCGAACGCGCCTAAGCATAACGAGAAGAATTTTCTTCTAAATGCGAGCGCCACCTGTCGGTAAAGTTGTGAGATTTCGGAGGCTATGGGAGACAGCTTGTACGGCTTGTCTGTTTCGCTGCAGATCGGCGGACATGGGAAGTAAAAATGCCAGTGCTCTGACAGCTGCCGTTCGCTGCGCGGTTCGTCGACATATCGCCGGCGCGCCGCTGGCGCCTTACGACGGCCGCCCGGTGCCTATGGCACCCTTCCTTTCAATATCCGTCTTTATCAGCAACAGTGTGAAAGAACCACATTTGTGCATGAAAAGTTTTCCTGAGGTTGTCTGCCTTGAAGCCCATGGTGGTAATCACAGGAAACAGGGCAGATCCAGAGTAGCACCAAAGGAGAAGCCTTTATCAAAGCAAATATGGAGGGGGGTGACTGCATGCTCAAATTTTGAGCTCACAAGTTTGCCAAGGCCGCGTCGTGCCAGTAGTTGATGAAGCCTCCATGAGAGAGAGAGAGATAAATGAGATGCGAAAGGCAGGGAGGTTAACCGGAAGGTAACTATCCATTAACATGGTTCATGAATAACCACATAGGCTAAAATTATTTAGGTACTGTTTATGAGGACTACATATTTGCTGGAAATCTCTGAAAATAATTCTGCAAGTGCAGAATAACACCCTCCACTAGTGGTGACGTCCTTGAAAGAATGAATATGTATCAGTTGTACCTGTGTGGTGAATACAGTTACATTAAAAAAAAACTTGGCAATGGAAACAAAATTCAGAGTAGTACTCCAAATACATTGCCTCTTCTTTAGGACTAGATGACTGCAATTAATTATAATAATCAATTGAAAATCGAATGCCAACCACAAAAATAAAAATATTATAAATGTTTTAGCTCTTACCTGAGAGCCATGATTGTAACAAAGCTCCAGTGGAACCATCTCTAATTTTTCATTTTTATGGTTTGTGTTTAAGCTACTTACCATGCCTCTTTCGACCAGACCAGACGAGCTTCTGTCAAACTCTTCACTACTTCAATGCAAACAATTAGAGGTTGGCAAATGTAAATTTTTTCTAATGGGAATAGTAAGTGTTGAATAGTCGAATACAGATGAATACATCTACAGCAGGCATATTTATCCTGATATAATTAAGCAACGTGCTTGTACTGACTACAAAAAAAGAAAAATACTGCTAACTATCAGGGAAGATTAGGATTACTTTTAAACACAAGTTCACTAATTGTGATTTAAAAAACTGCACAAACACCTCTCAAAATCTTTAGAGCTTGGTGGCAAACAAGAGTTCTAAGAATAAATAGCTGCTGTATGACTAGCTGTACAAAAGTACTAAATAAATGGTTGCCGAAAAAAAAAAAAAAACTGGAAGACAAAAGCTGCAGAAGGACTATTTTGCTGTAGAGACATGTAAAAGGACAGGTTGCAAGAAAAAAATCACTGGTTATAAAAAATTTACATGCTTAGACTGTCAATAAAATTAAATGATAGTCTATAATCAAAAATCAGGAGTTGTCATGTAGCCTTCCATCATGAAACCAAAAATACAGTTTGCATGCATTACCAATTTTGTTTCTGCATTGCTTCGAAAACTTTTGTTGTTTCACTTGTGATAATTTGTGATACTTTGTTAGCAGATGGTGAACCGTACCAACTTTAACAGTCGGTTACTGCGAAGTATTTGGCTAGTTTTACTTAATCAAAAATGCTGAATAGTTCATTATTTTAGAATACGCATAGTTAGCATGTAATGTTCGATTCATATATAAAACTTTAAATATTCTTCCACCCCTACAAATAATACTTCCTTTACCAGTGTTCATGCCAAAGCCCCCCCCTCCCCCTCCTTAATATTCAATTCAATTCAATTCAGCTTTATTCAACATCTCTAAGATGTTTGGAGCACGGACAAAAAACCTGAAAAGGCTTGACTGGGTCCGTGCACCAGAGCATGGCATACAGTGGTATAAGTCCAATACATGTACACAAGAAAATCAATATGCAGAAAACGCGAAAAACTTCAGAAAACTGTACAAGAATGCAAACAGTGGGCAAATATGTGCATAAATAAATTCCATAAATATATACAAAACATTGCGAGAAATTCCCTGAATGAGAAATGGAGGAAATCGAGAAACACAATTAGCGTTTCAACAAAAAGGTAAAACATTAGAGAGTTATACGTATAAGCTTCGAAGCTCATTAAAAGAGATCATTTCTACATCTGTGCCATTTTTGGCCAACTCATTTAACAAGTTAGGTAAAGTGTACCTTAGCATTTGCTTACCATAGGTCGTGCGGCATTTGCCAACTTTCGATTTTTCGGGATAGCGTGTGTGGTATGTAGGGGAATTTTTTGTCAATCTCGCCAGTGATTTCAGAAGGTAATTTTTCTTATTTGTTTCCAGCTTATGTTGCCGAAGTAGTCTTAAATTGTACATACATTGTACGTTAACAATCTTAAACTTTTTGAACATGTCCTCTGTGTGACTTAAGTAAGGAGCTTTAAAAACTAGGCGTATTGCACGCTTCTGAAGTGAAAGAAGTTTCTTTATATTTTCTTTTGTTGTTGTTCCCCAAACTAGTGCACCGTAGTTTAGCGTGGAAGAAAATAGAGCATTGTACAGAATCTTATTAACCGAAAGAGGGAACATAGCACAATGTCGACGCATAAGACCAATTACTTTGGACAGCTTTTATTGCGATAGCAATTATATGGACACTTCAACCGGATTTCTGCCGTCGGCGTCGCCGTCGTTGTCGCCGTTGCCGTCGCCGTCGTCGTCGCCGTCGCCGTGAGGTTCCGTATAGATAAAATCTTCGCCGCGTGCTGTATGCCCGAGCGGAAGCGTGCGGGGACGCGTGCTATCACGGAGAGCGAACGCACTCATCTCCCACGCGCAAGCAAGGAAGCAGGAAGCCAGCGCCGGAGGGAGCGGGGGGGGGGGGGGGGGGGCGCACTTCTACTCTGCCAACAACCGCGCTCGTCGCTCGTCCGCACCGTCTCTTATCTCCACACGGCTCTGACCTTTATGCGCCGTGCATTCGCCGCTCAGTTTCCGTTGAAGCGATAGACCGCACGTACCTTCGCCGGCTGCGGCGTATGCTTGCTGCCAGCGTTTTGACAGTCGTTGTCTTCAGTCATTCAGTGTGATCTATTCGCGTTTGTTTGTGCGCGCTCACACCACGCTTGTTCATTCAGTTAGTACTAGTCGGGCGACATTTTCCAACGCACGCTACACATGCAATGCTGCTTGGGTCGGCAGTGCAGCGCTACAGGTGTGTCCCTTCGCACGCGCTGCCCACGGGAAGCGCTTCTCATCAACACCACCGTTTCACAGGTCTTCTCGTGGTCATCGAGTCTCTCATCATGTCGGTCTACTTACGCCGCAGCACACCTGCTTACTTAATCAGCTCATGTTTACTACAATTCATATTGCTACCAAAGCCGCTCAGCTTACTTCGTATGACATTGCTGTGTTGCTATCGCATTCATTGCTTTGCCCTTAGGGCGAAACTGTGACATTTTTTGACAGGTAATTAATGTGAGCATCCCAGGACAAATTATTTGAAAAAATTACGCCGAGCGTTTTAAAACTTTCTACAACTTCTATTTCGAAATTGTTTAGCAATAGTCGGGGGAGTTCGCAGAATTTGCTTCGTGGGTGAAACAAAACGGCCTTAGTTTTATTAATGTTTAGCTTTAATTCATTATTTGTAGCCCATAAGTGAATACGACGAAGTGTTTCGTTTGCGCGAGAAGATAGGCACACGACATCCGAGCCGGCAAAAAATAGGCTAGTATCGTCAGCGTATAATATATGCTTGGCCGTATGATCAATGTTAACAATATCGTTAATGTAAAGAACAAAGAGAAAAGGACCCAAAATGCTTCCTTGTGGAACACCTAAATTAACTGGCTTTACTGAAGAAGGGTGACCATTAATCGTGACAAACTGCCACTGATGCTGTAGGTACGAAGAAATAAGTGACAGAGCTTTCCCTCGAATGCCATAATGCTGCAATTTTTGAATGAGTATGTTGTGATTAATATGATCGAATGCTTTTGTGAAATCTAGAAAGACGCCAAGGACCAAGCTCTGAGTTTCAAACATTTCAAGTATTAGTTCTTTTTGAGTGAGCAGTGCCAGCTCGGTAGATTTATCTTTTCTGAAGCCGTATTGCGAGTCAGTTATTATATTGTAGCGATCAGTAAATGAAATTAAACGCGTTAAAATTATTTTTTCAAGACCTTTTGAAAAGACTGGCAAAATGAAGATTGGACGATAGTTTGTAAGGTCGTTCTTATCACCTTTTTTGTAAATTGCTGTAATTTTTGCACACTGAATTTTACGAGGAAAGACTGCACATGAAAGGCAGTTGTTAACTATATGCCTTAAGCAATGTGCGATCAAATGAATAACGAATTTTACCGGTTTTATCTGCAGATCCATCATATCTGTGTCCGTGCAGTTTTTTAAACTAGTGTAGGTTGTAATAACTTCCGATTCAGACACTGGCCGCAGAAAAATTGTATGCTCGCAACGCGGTTGCATGTAAGACAGGCTATCGCCTCCAGACGATAATGGGAGATTAGAAAGAAACGAATCATTAAATGCATTTGCTAGTTCTACTCCAGAAATTTCCACGTTGTCTTTCGATATCCTTGTGATAGGTTCAGTACATCTGCCAAATATCACATTTAATTTGCGTCACATGTCCCCAGAACGTTGACTCGAAGAAATTAAGCGGTTATAATTATATCTGTTTTTAGCAGCACGAAGTTCTTTAGTCACGTGATTTCTATATTTTTTTAAGGCACTAAGCGCACCAGGACATCTAGTTTGAATGAATGTTTTGTACAGCTGTTCCCGTTTTCTTATTAGATGTAAAAGGTCTGTCGTTATCCATGGCTTACGAGCTTTCTTCGGTTGGTTAAATGTTTTTTGTGAAAAGGATGAATTGTAGACAGCTGTAAACTTTTCTAAGAATCTGTCGTAAGCGATTTCCGGATCAAATTCACTCAGTACATCATCCCAGTTTATATGTGAGATAGATTCACATATAAACTGGTTAATGTTAAAGGGTTAATTGATCTGTAAGAAACCTGTCCTACTTGTATAGAGTGATCAATAATTTTAGAAGACTCATTTACAGAAATAAATATTGGAAGATGGTCGCTGAGGCAGTAGTTAATGACACCAGAGTGCACGCGGTGCAAATCAACATTTGTAATGAAGAGAACGAGCAGCGTTTCTGTGGTTGTTGCCAGCCTCGTTGGAGAAGTTATTACATTTTGGCAGTTGTGTATGTCTAAGAGAGACTCAAAGGCAGCTTTATTAGGATTATCTGCAAGTAAATTAATATTGAAGTTGCCGCCTAAAATTATATGATATGTATGATAATTTACAAATTCAAGGAGTGCATCTAAAAAGCTAAAAAAGCAGGAAATGTCACCGCGAGGTGGGCGATAGCAGACACAAAATAAAAATTTCCGTGATTTCAGAACAAGTGTTTCATAATCAGGAGTAGAACAACAAAATTCAGAAAGTAATTCGCACTGCACTTCCTTTGAGGCTAGAATAGACACGCATCCGCCGCGCTTCTCATAGCGGTTTACAAAGTAAGACTTATATCCTTGCATTTCAAACACATCCTCTTCGCAAGTAAACCACGTTTCCGTAAACATCACAATGTGAAACACAATTTTAACTTCGCCAAAGAAACATTCAATGTCATCGTACTTATTGCGACCGGATCTCAAATTTAAATGGACACAGTTACAGCATTGCTGAAATTCAGTTGCTGTTAGGGGTCACTTAGCTGCATCAGTTTTGCAACTTCATTTGTCGACGAAGCCATCACGGACGAGAAAAACAACACTTTTGCTCTAGTACTGGCTCGATAAAAACACAGATTGACCAGGATGCCTTAGCCACTATTACCGCGCATGAACGACAGCGCCATGTCTGCCAATTCATGAAAAAGATTATCAGCACGCTCGTCACCAAAATGATACGGCATATGTACTCGGCATCCACCTCTACAATCCTGAGGCATACTGACATTATGCCGTGTGGCAACCCAAGCAAATAAAAAAAAATCCTGAGGCATGATTAGATTTGCATTGTGTGGTAAGTACCAGTCTGCAATAGCTTGGATCTGTCTGCTGTGCTGAGTAATTGTACATCACATACTTGTAACAGTCAAGTAGTCCTTCTCAAGAATCGTGTTCGAACTGCACACACTAAAACATAAGCTGGGATATTCAAAAGACAAGTATGTGTTTTGCTTGCCAATCAACGTTTAGTTTGCTCATTTATGTTAGGTGTGCTGTTAAACGAATATTGTAATTTGCTAATGCAAAGAAAAAACAAGCCAGTATCTCTTGCTTTATAAATATATGCACTGAACCAAGAAAGTAATTAACGAAGAAGAACACCAGAAATAAATACAAATATGTGTGCACTTACCAGCATAAAATAATTATCAATGCAATATTTCATTGAGGCATGCAACTTGAATTAAAGCCAGGTCCCAGGCTTTCCAAAGCATTCCCTAACTTGTATGTGTTGCTCAGCAACATTCAAGAAGCTTTCACCAGGTTGATTTTTCCTTTGAATAACTTAGACAATTCTGTCTCGTAATAGGTCATGCAGATGACTTCATTTTTTGAAGTCACATGTCAAGAAATCAGGGCTAGAAGAGAATATAGCATTATGCACAGCTGCATATTTAAGGCACTTTCTAAAAACACACCGATTCATGACCATTCCCTGTGTTACTAACTATACTCCTACCGAAGCAGACTGAGAACACATATGGGCTCAGTGGCGCACCCAGAATCTCTGACAGGGGGGGGGGGGGGGGGTGAATTTTTACGGTGGGGGGAGAGCAAGCACTTTGCATAATATGCAATTGCCTTGCTTTAGCCAAAGGAATCCAACAGCGAATAAAATGCCTAATAATTATAACTACACCAAGGATGATGACGATCTTTATTCCATCAGCATTTTACTCAATGTAAATTAAGTGTGAATGAATAAAGACAAGACAATGATAGAGTGTTTTTGTTAATCAGGAAAATTTGACGTCAAGCCACCTCCTGAATTGTAATGACAATGTGAACAGAGCACGAAAGGTACACGTTGGACTGTTGGGGCTGGACGCGTCGGGGGGGGGGGGGGGGGGGGTTAACTTGGCCTCAGGGGGGCGTTACAACTACCGGACACCCCCCCCCCCCCCGCCCCGTCGGTGCGCCACTGTGGGCATTGCATTCCATAGCTGATGTAAAATGCGAAAATTACTGCTTGTAGGTATGAATCAACCAAATTAGTAAGAAATATAGGCTCTCAAACTTCTAGTATTGAGTGTGGCAACATTTACGAAAAACACATTGCAACTGAAAGTTGCAAAACATGTGCTGAAATAACTGTGATAGCTAGATTTAATAGACCAATAAACAGAAACTGTAAATTCCCAACATTACTGATTACTCTTCCTCACACTACCCTCATAGAGGTGGCTTCCCTTAATTGCTCACACCTCTGCCTTACTTCTATAATTCCCTGCTCTCGCTGCTTTGCCCATGCTGACTGGCACCTTGCACAAAGGTTAGGGCAAAAGCAGCTTGTGTTGTGAGGCAAGCTGTCCACGTCTGGTAGCCACATGTCAGTTTATCATAGTAAATGAAAGGGAAGCCATGAGGGTAAGTCATAGAGAAGACGGATACCTAGGTTCAATGATAAAAGAAAACGCCAAAATGGAACTATTAGGCAGTGCAGAGGATCAGCAAAACTGGCATAGATTGGAAAAACTGGAAAGATGCATCATGGTGTATATTTATGTTATGCAGGTCCCGGTCAAGTTGAAAGATTTTTACTTTCTAATAAACTTATAAGACAATACATGACCAGCAATACTGTATATGGAACTGAAACAATTTTAATAAAGTCATCTAGAAGTCAGGACAGAGAAGTGACTGAGTGAGGATGCTAAAGTGGATGAAGTGGAAGCAGAATGTGAAGATACGTCTTAAAAAATGACATCCAACACACGCATAAAGGTGGCAAAAATTGGACTCAATGTTCAAGAAGAAGTTGAATATGATAATTTATTAGAATACATACATGAGAGGGCAGCAGCAATACAGCCGAGATAACTGTCATGCAAGAGGAAAGGATGCTAGTCTAAACATTACCAGTTGATTAGAAAATGATTAAGCATGGGTGCAGGCTTATGCAGAATTCCGTATGGTATGCACAATGTGAGAGTTGAATCTCATAAAGAACCGTGGCCTTACATGCCTCAAATATAAAATGATGTGGGCTAAGATGAGTGTATAATCAAGGATAGCATCAAGAGGGGGCCTCCTCCAAAAAAGAGAACAAGAGGGAGAGAGATTTTTGACGTAACAGATACAAGTCATACGTATCACATTTAACTCCAACATGTCTAGGGGAAGGCAGAAACTGAATCTGGCAATGGTGTAGGCAGAATAGTGTATATATATATATATATATATATATATATATATTCTGGTGTGATAGGCGTAAAGTACTATATTTTATTCATACTGTGTTACCCTTTGAACTTGGGTCATTGCTGTTTTATTATAGCAGTTGCTACTGGCAGATAAAACGTAAATCTGCGCAACTATGTCTACGACTGAAATATAGTAATATAGCCATTTGCTGCCTGTAATTAATAACCACCTCTTTCTTTTTGCATGCAAATAGTATGCTGATATTCCCAAAAGAGAATCATACAGTAGCTTATTTGTGTTTGTTAAATAGGGCACAAAAATGCTTTACTCAAATCTGCATACTATATTTGTTTGTATGATTGATTAGTTGGTGAACTTGTCGATGAGGACTTTATATTTACGGTTGCAGCAAGATACTGGCAATGTTACATGACTGAAATGTTGCGATCTCACTCAGTATGTACATGGCCCCTTCATACATGACTGACGGCGCACTGTCAATAAATGTGTCGAAGTCAGATAATCTTATTCCATGGAGCTGGATAATCTCTTTAAAGGATGCAGAGAAGACAAGAATATCCTTTGTTGGATTGTTTAGGGAGTCCTTGTTTAATACGGAGTAATAAAATTTTGGCTTGATGTACAGTCAGTATAATGCCACATTTTTTCATAAGAGATTTAAATTACTGGCCCAAACCACATGAACAAGTAAATTACCAGCTGCAGGCATAACAAGAATTAAGGAAAATTCCTTACATGTATGTATGTATGTATGTATGTATGTATGTATGTATGTATGTATGTATGGGTGTGTATGTACGTATGTATGTATGTATGTATATATATATATATATATATATATATATATATATATATATATATATATATATATATATATATACACACTATTCTGCCTACAGCATTGGCAGATTCAGTTTCTGTCTTCCCCTAGACATGTTGGAGTTAAATGTGATACGTATGACTTGTATCTGTTACGTCAAAAATCTCTCTCCCTCTTGTTCTCTTTTTTGGAGGAGGCCCCCTCTTGATGCTATCCTTGATTATACACTCATCTTAGCCCACATCATTTTATATTTGAGGCATGTAAGGCCACGGTTCTTTATGAGATTCAACTCTCACATTGTGCATACCATACGGAATTCTGCATAAGCCTGCACCCATGCTTAATCATTTTCTAATCAACTGGTAATGTTTAGACTAGCATCCTTTCCTCTTGCATGACAGTTATCTCGGCTGTATTGCTGCTGCCCTCTCATGTATGTATTCTAATAAATTATCATATTCAACTTCTTCTTGAACATTGAGTCCAATTTTTGCCACCTTTATGCGTGTGTTGGATGTCATTTTTTAAGACGTATCTTCACATTCTGCTTCCACTTCATCCACTTTAGCATCCTCACTTCAGTCACTTCTCTGTCCTGACTTCTAGATGACTTTATTAAAATTGTTTCAGTTCCATATACAGTATTGCTGGTCATGTATTGTCTTATAAGTTTATTAGAAAGTAAAAATCTTTCAACTTGACTGGGACTTGTATAACATAAATATACGCCATGATGCATCTTTCCAGTTTTTCCAATCTATGCCAGTTTTGCTGATCCTCTGCACTGCCTAATAGTTCCATTTTGGCGTTTTATTTTATCATTGAACCTAGGTATCCGTCTTCTCTATGACTTACCCTCATGGCTTCCCTTTCATTTACTATGATAAACTGACATGTGGCTACCAGACGTGGACAGCTTGCCTCACAACACAAGCTGCTTTTGCCCTAACCTTTGTGCAAGGTGCCAGTCAGCATGGGCAAAGCAGCGAGAGCAGGGAATTATAGAAGTAAGGCAGAGGTGTGAGCAATTAAGGGAAGCCACCTCTATGAGGGTAGTGTGAGGAAAAGTATTTAGAAATGTTGGGAATTTGCAGTTTCTGTTTATTAGTCTATTAAATCTAGCTATTTCAGTTATTTCAGCGCATGCTTTGCAACTTTCAGTTGCAATGGGTTTTTCGTAAATGTCGCCACACTCAATACTAGAAGTTTGAGAGCCTATATTTCTTACTAATTTGGTTGATTCATACCTACAAGCAGTAATTTTCGCATTTTACATCAGCTATGGAATGCAATGCCCACAGTGGCGCAACGACGGGGGGGGGGAGGTGTCCGGTAGTTGTAACGCCCCCCTGAGGCCAAGTTAACCTCCCCCCCCCCCCCCCCCCCCCGACACATCCAGCCCCACCAGGCCAACGTGTACCTTTCGTGCTCTGTTCACATTGTCATTACAATTCAGGAGGTGGCTTGACGTCAAATTTTCCTGATTAACAAAAACACTCTATCATTGTCTTGTCTTTATTCATTCACACTTAATTTACATTGAGTAAAATGCTGATGGAATAAAGATCGTCATCATCCTTGGTGTAGTTATAATTGTTAGGCATTTTATTCGCTGTTGGATTCCTTTGGCTAAAGCAAGGCAATTGCATATTATGTAAAGTGCTTGCTCTCCCCCCACCGTAAAAATTCAACCCCCCCCCCCCCCTGGCAGAGAGTCTGGGTGCGCCACTGAGCCTAGATGTGTTCTCAGTCTGCTTCGGTAGGAGTATAGTTACTAACACAGGGAATGATCATGAATCGGTGTGTTTTTAGAAAGTGCCTTAAATATGCAGCTGTGCATAATGCTATACTCTCTTCTAGCACTGATTTCTTGACATGTGACTTTAAAAAATGAAGTCATCTGCATGACCTATTACGAGACAGAATTGTCTAAGTTATTCAAAGGAAAAATCAACCTGGTGAAAGCTTCTTGAATGTTGCTGAGCAACACATACAAGTTAGGGAATGCTTTGGAAAGCCTGGGACCTGGCTTTAATTCAAATTGCATGCCTCAATGAAATATTGCATTGAGAATTATTTTATGCCGGTAAGTGCACACATATTTGTATTTATTTCTGATGTTCTTCTTCGTTAATTACTTTCTTGGTTCAGGGTTCAGTGCATATATTTATAAAGCAAGAGAAACTGGCTTGTTTTTTCTTTGCATTAGCAAATTACAATATTCGTTTAACAGCACACCTAACATAAATGAGCACACTAAACGTTGATTGGCAAGCAAAACACATACTTGTCTTTTGAATATCCCAGCTTATGTTTTAGTGTGTGCAGTTTGAACACAATTCTTGAAAAGCACTACTTGACTGTTACAAGTATGTGATGTACATGCAATTACTCAGCACAGCAGACAAATCCAAACTATTGCAGACTGGTACTTACCACACAATGCAAATCTAATCATGCCTCAGGATTTTTTTTATTTGCTTGGGTTGCCACACGGCATAATGTCAGTATGCCTCAGGGTTGTAGAGGTGGATGCCGAGTACATATTAAGGAGGGGGAGGGGGGGGGGCTTTGGCATGAACACTGGTAAAGGAAGTATTATTTGTAGGGGTGGAAGAATATTTAAAGTTTTATATATGAATCGAACATTACATGCTAACTATGCGTATTCTAAAATAATGAACTATTCATCAGTTTTGATTAAGTAAAACTAGCCAAATACTTCGCAGTAACCGACTGTTAAAGTTGGTACTGTTCACCATCTGCTAACAAAGTATCACAAATTATCACAAGTGAAACAACAAATGTTTTCGAAGCCATGCAGAAACAAAATTGGTAATGCAAACTGTATTTTTGGTTTCATGATGGAAGGCTACATGATAACTCCTGATTTTTGATTATAGTCTATCATTTAATTTTATTGACAGTCTAAGCATGTAAATTTTTATAACCAGTGATTTTTTTCTTGCAACCTGTCCTTTTACATGTCTCTACAGCAAAATAGTCCTTCTGCAGCTTTTGTCTTCCAGTTTTTTTTTTTTTTTCGGCAACCATTTATTTAGTACTTTTGTACAGCTAGTCATACAGCAGCTATTTATTCTTAGAACTCTTGTTTGCCACCAAGCTCTAAAGATTTTGAGAGGTGTTTGTGCAGTTTTTTAAATCACAATTAGTGAACTTGTGTTTAAAAGTAATCCTAATCTTCCCTGATAGTTAGCAGTATTTTTCTTTTTTTGTAGTCAGTACAAGCACGTTGCTTAATTATATCAGGATAAATATGCCTGCTGTAGATGTATTCATCTGTATTCGACTATTCAACACTTACTATTCCCATTAGAAAAAATTTACATTTGCCAACCTCTAATTGTTTGCATTGAAGTAGTGAAGAGTTTGTCGGAAGCTCGTCTGGTCTGGTCGAAAGAGGCATGGTAAGTAGCTTAAACACAAACCATAAAAATGAAAAATTAGAGATGGTTCAACTGGAGCTTTGTTCACAATCATGGCTCTCAGGTAAGAGCTAAAACATTTATAATATTTTTGTTTTTGTGGTTGGCATTCGATTTTCAATTGATTATTATAGTTAATTGCATTCATCTAGTCCTAAAGAAGAGGCAATGTATTTGGAGTACTACTCTGAATTTTGTTTCCATTGCCAAGTTTTTTTTATGTAACTTTATTCACCACACAGGTACAACTGATACATATTCATTCTTTCAAGGACGTCACTACTAGTGGAGCGTGTTATTCTGCACTTGCAGAATTATTTTCAGAGATTTCCAGCAAATATGTAGTCCTCATAAACAGTACCTAAATAATTTTAGCCTATGTGGTTATTCATGAACCATGTTAATGGATAGTTACCTTCCGGTTAACCTCCCTGCCTTTCGCATCTCATTTATCTCTCTCTCTCTCTCATGGAGGCTTCATCAACTACTGGCACGACGCGGCCTTGGCAAACTTGTGAGCTCAAAATTTGAGCATGCAGTCACCCCCCTCCATATTTGCTTTGATAAAGGCTTCTCCTTTGGTGCTACTCTGGATCTGCCCTGTTTCCTGTGATTACCACCATGGGCTTCAAGGCAGACAACCTCAGGAAACCTTTTCATGCACAAATGTGGTTCTTTCACACTTTTGCTGATAAAGACGGATATTGAAAGCAAGGGTGCCATACCACGCAAGCTGGTCACATACAAGAACTGCGGGCTGGGATATTCAAAAGACAAGTATGTGTTTTGCTTGCCAATCAACGTTTAGTGTGCTCATTTATGTTAGGTGTGCTGTTAAACGAATATTGTAATTTGCTAATGCAAAGAAAAAACAAGCCAGTTTCTCTTGCTTTATAAATATATGCACTGAACCCTGAAGAACTGCCTCCTTTTGTGCTTATCCAGGTTGGTGACTACTCTTCTTGCAGAAGCAATGATCCAATGTTATTGGTCCTGCCGTGCCCATGGCGCTGTCTTTGCATTACTTACGAATGTTATCATGCGTGTAAACTGCTCTTGTGTTCTGAAAGTATTCATCTAGTGGACACGTCCATTTCATCTGTCGCTGAAGTGTTGATTGACTGGGGCACCTGTCTCCCTCTCACGTGTGCCCCAGCCCAGCCAATCAGAACTTAAGCAGCAGTTGAAATGGTTATGTCTGTTTGGTTGACACTTGCAGAATGCACCCCCTGTGCTCTGTCCTATCTTTCTGCCCTTACCCATGTAATTTACTCAGTAAACTACTTGTTCATATGTTAGTTACCTTAATCAATGTTCAAATAGCTCAACGCTTAAATAGGTATGTACAAGTAAGGCACTATAAACCCAAGCAGTTAGGTTGGTGATTGCCACTATACAGACTCAACCAATGGCTTCACTGTAGCTTTCCAGGGTAACTTTACTGCACTTTGAATGTAGAGAAGGTGATATCATACAGACTCAACCAATGGCTTCACTGTAGCTTTCCAGGGTAACTTTACTGCACTTTGAATGTAGAGAAGAACTTGTGATTGGGCACGCTGGACCGTGGAAGCGCCTGGCTCTTAGCATGCCTCCTTTTGTGCTTATCGAGGTGCTGCTCTTTGGTTTCGCCGCAGTAAACAACGACACGTGCATCGGAAACAACTCGACGCTGAAAACGACCGCAATCTACAAACATGGGAATGACGCACCAGTGCTCAACCCACCGCCTGCTGGCCACTACTGCTGGGCTGTGACGTCACCTACGACTGCAGCTATAAAACAGGATCCCCTGTACTGCTTCTTCATTGGGCACGGTGGACCGTGGAAGCGCCTGGCTCTTAGCATGCCTCCTTTTGTGCTTATCCAGGTTGGTGACTACTCTTCTTGCAGAAGCAATGATCCAATGTTATTGGTCCTGCCGTGCCCATGGCGCTGTCTTTGCATTACTTACGAATGTTATCATGCGTGTAAACTGCTCTTGTGTGGAGACATTGAATGCAACCCTGGTCCTACTGTTGAATATATGTTTGAAAGGATAATAGAAACACAGAAAGCCATCCAACAAGACATTTCTAACTTGATGACTCAATCCAATAGCGGCAATCGAACAACACATGCGTCTACTTCAACAATCCTTTGGCACACAGCATCGCAAATTAATTGGCTTTGAGGACCACAGCCGTCGATCCAACGTCATTGTATATGGCATACTGGAAGTTGATCCTGAAGCCGAAAAAGATTTGAGAGACAAGGTCCTCGTCGAAGTATTCCAGAAAAGGCTTGGTGTATCGGTTTCTTCGGTGGCCTGTATTCATCGACTTGGTAGAAGGAAAAATGATGGAAAAAACCGTCCTATAATTCTCAATTTCCAAGATTTCAATGAAAAAAAAGGCTGTATTTTCCAATGTCTCGAAACTGAAGGGTTCTGCCATTCACATTCAGCATGACTACTCACAAGAAACATTGCGAAAACGGAAATTGATTTGGGATTCAGCTGCAGAGGAGAGGGCGAACGGACACAAAGCTGTATTATTTCATGACAAACTAAAAGTAAATAAGCAAACATTTGTCTGGGACGACTCGGCAAATAAACGGGTCCAGCTCTTACCATCTTCATCGACTTCAAATTGACAAAATGTTTCCAGCAGCTCTGATCCTTGTCAACTCAGTATCCTAAATTTAAACGCACAAAGCATAGTTAACAAAGCAGAAACACTTGAAATCGCGCTGTACACTTATAACCCGCATATAACTGTCATAACTGAAACCTGGCTTCACTCTGAGATTACCGATGACTATTTTTCCGCCTTCATATACTATATTAAGGCGTGACAGAGCCTCACGTGGAGGGGGCGTGGCGATAATGTTAAAAAGTAGTATTCAGGCAATTTTTTTAGATCAGTTAGATAATCATGAGAGCCTTTTCCTCCAAATAACACACTCAGGACACACGTTTATTCTTTGTGGCGTGTACAGGCCACCATCTGCAGAATCAGATTACCTGCGCCGACTGCAAGACCGCATGTGCACAATTAGAAAAACGCCGATAATTCTTGTTGGGGATTTTAATGTTCCTGGCATTGACTGGGTCAATGAAAACATTGGAACTTCAGAAAACTCTGAAATTCTTTCTGATATTATGCTCACGCATAACCTACATCAAGTTGTGACTGAACCAACCAGAGTTCATGGCTCGTCGAGTTCGATCCTTGATCTCGTGTTCCTCGACCGGTGTTATTCAGACGTTTCTTCCGTTGTACATGAGGGCATATCAGACCATAACCTCGTAGCTGTGTCCTTTTCTTTATCGCGTGGCCAACAAGCACAACCAAGGAAGTATAAGACCATAAAAGATTACTCAAAGGCAAAAGATGAATCAGTATTAGACTACCTGGAACTTGCTTTGGAAACATTCTCGGGTAACAGCATAGGTGAATTGTGGAGCACGTTTAAAGATCACTGTCAATACTGCCTCAGTACCTTTATACCCAACAAGAAAAAGCGCTTAAAAAAAGTAAATCCCTGGATTAGTCGGCATATTATTCATTTAAAAAGAAAGGTTAAGCGTCTCAGGCGGAAAAATATTGCTAATTCTAGTAGCTTGAACAACCTTAAAGCTGAACTGTCATCCAGTATCAAATCAGCTAGACAACATTATTTTAACGAAAGCCTTGCACAATTTATAAAAAATGACCCCCAGAAATTTTGGAGTCACATTCGTGACTCTCATAAGTCTATAGATCAGGTTCTTGTTAACGAAAGTGTTGTCACATGTCACAAATCTATTGCTGAACATTTTAATACTTACTTTCACTCCGTGTTTTCTAAAGATGATGACCCTGAGTTTCAGTGCGATCCATCGGTTGATAATGAAGTCTTTGTGTCCTACGAAGGTGTAGTTGAAATGTTGCTAAGATTAGACCCCAAATGTTCTGTTGGTCCTGACAATGTCCCAAATGTATTCTTGTGCCGCTATGCAGAGCCTCTTGCACATTTTTTAACTATAATTTTTCGTGTCTCATTATCATCTTTTTCGTTGCCTTCTGACTGGCTTACAGCGAAAGTTGTTCCTGTTTATAAGAAAGGAGACCGGTTGTGTGTGAGGAACTATCGTCCCATTTCCCTTACATCCACCTGTTGTAAGATGCTTGAGCACATTGTCGCTGATCACATTCTTCAGATACTAAAAACTAAGGCAGCTTTAAGCCCCTGCCAGCACGGATTCAGAAAAGGATTTTCTACTATCACACAATTAGTTACGACCATTCACAACTTCAGTGCCATTTTAGATAACTCAGGACAAGTAGACAAAATATTTCTTGATTTTAGTAAGGCATTTGATAAGGTTCCGCACAATAAATTGCTCCTCAAGCTTAAGATAATTGGGGTTCCTCTAGCCCTCATCAACTGGATTGCCGCCTATTTGAAATTCCGTATACAATTTGTAGAAGTTGATGGCGCTTGTTCCTCACCCCTTCCCGTCTCCTCAGGTGTTCCCCAAGGAAGTGTACTTGGCCCCTTACTTTTTTTAGTGTATGTGAATGATATAGATTCTGCTATAGATCCCAGTGTTGCTATTAGTCTGTTTGCTGATGACTGCATGCTTTCTAAACCGATCTACTCACCTTCTGATCAAGCCTTGCTTAATACTGCACTAAACGATGTCCTGAACTGGTGCGACAATTGGGGAATGGTTCTAAATACAGAAAAAACGGTATCCATGCGAATAACAAGAAAGAAAATGCCACTAAAATTTGACTATTCTCTTGAAAACAGACCTATTTCTGATGTTACATGTTATAAGTACTTAGGTGTTATCATTAATTCCCAGCTTAGTTGGACTGACCACATTAATTATATCACGTCATCTGCAAAACGAAACCTAGGCCTCTTGAGGCATAAACTTAAAGGAGCACCAAGCAACGTTAAGAAACTGGCATATATATCTTTCATCAGGCCGAAACTGGAATATGCAGAAATAGTCTGCGATCCACATACCAAAAAAGACATTACAGAACTGGAAAAAGTGCAGAGACGTGCAGTGCGTTTCATCTACAACAAATTTCGAAATACTGACTCTCCATCTGCTCTAATGGTAGCTAACCAAATTGAGCCCCTCCACATAAGACGAAAAATTTCTCAATTAAGCTTTCTTCATTCACTTCATAGGAAATTTGGAATTTCTTCAGACCCTTACGTCACGCCCTCAGTTACACAGAAAACCTGCCACAAACATAATTTCACCTTAGCTCCCTACTTTGCTCGAACAAACCAGTATAAATATTCATATTTCCCGCGAACAATCACGGAATGGAATTCATTACCAGAAGATTTGTTTCAAAATGAAGATTTTGTAAATGCCACTGCCAACATTGTATAAAAGTATCCTATTCATGTTTTGCATATTCTGCCTGTCTGCTGTTAGGGACCAACCCTGTATTTTATTGACTTGCAGTATTGTTTCTTGGCGTTCCGAATATTGTTTTATTTTTGCCCATCCTGCTTGGACCAACGAGGTCTGCAGTATCGTGTAAATAAAAAAAAATATAAAAATAGACTAGCATTTCTCTAATGTGCATCACCCCCTCCACTTTGTGTTGTTACAATCAGTATATTCAACTCAAACGAAGTACCAACAAAAAGGAATTGCGACACTAATTTCATTTCACTGCCTCATTTTTAGAGGTGTAGCAAGATTCTTTAATTGCATTACCAGTTGCTACTCAGGTTTCAGCTATCAAGGCCTTATGGCACGTTCGGACGTTATCTTAACTAAGTAAACACCACAGATTGCATAATTTCTCGATACATTTGCACAGCTTCCTTCACCTTTAGTTTTGAATTAAAGCCAGCATTTCTCTTGTGACCATCTTTAAAGAGCTTGTAGTAATGTATACCTAACATAAAAGATGGGTGCTTTGTAGTGCTAGCATGCTCTGTCCTAGAGAACATTGTTGTATGGAAAATGTGCCGACACACAAGCCCGACAAATGCCACATCAAGCATTGGTGTTTGCTACTCCACCTGGTGTTTCAATTTTACAGCATGTGCACATTTTACCTGTGCAACAGTAAAGAGGGTCCAAAGCTCTTCCTGAAAACTCTCACAAGCACTTATCACAGTCAATTCCGCATTTAAGTGGTTTTGCTCAAGAGAATACAGGGATACAAGCATAATTAGACACTGAGGAATGTGGGTAGGAACACTTTATTTTCAGCACACATGTTTTTTTGATGAACTGCTTCTATACTGGTGAAATCTGTGCTTTTAATAAAAGTACACCATGCTGCTTCACCACTCCATGCCCACTGCAAGTATCCTGTACCAGGAAATCAAACCAGGACGTGGGATGTTCAGTTTGTCAAAAATAAAAACGAGTTTGAAACGACGTGTAAAAAGTAAAGCACACTCAAGAAAACAAACAGCACAAGAACAAATCCAACTAATCAGAATAACATTTGAGAGCAAACATATAGTTTCTATGGCACAGTGAAGAAACCTTATTCCTCCGACGTCTTTTTTTTTTTTGTGAGAAAAGATGAAAGTGCACGTGTTCTATCCCTTTTTGTGTACCTTTCACCTTTTCACACACAAAAAGATGTCTTAACGTGCCCAACTGTCTTTGCATATCCATGTTTCTGCTCTCACACCATAATAGCTACAGTTAAAGGTTGTAGTAATGCTTAGCTTGAATGAACCAACACCAGCTACGCGCACTGTGCTACTAAACATGGCAATGTAAGTCAAGTTCAAGCACAGCACATTCATGTTTACTCTTGATTGTAGGTAAGATAAATAAAAGGAAGGCATGTTAATAAGAATGGTTCTTGATGCGCTATGCAGAAGTGCTCTCCCATTTGGAGAGAAGTTAAGCGCAACCGCAATGAACAAGAAGACAACTTATACAGCATTTCAAATCTAGGGACTAGATGTGCTGGACATTTTTCTGAATTCATGGTAAAAAATCTAGATGCTAAAGGTGATGCATATTTAAACAGGTCTCTTAGAATGTTGGCTAGGATTGCTAAAACTGCCAAACTTAATTGCTCAGTATAAGTAGGACTAGCTGCTGCATGTTACTGGATGTTACTTGCTTTCATTTAAACTTCTCGTCACCGTTTCATTTGGATTCAAACTGGAAACAGTTGCTACCAGAACAACTGGGCAATGTTTAAGTTGGTTCCAGCTGCTACTGATACAACTGGTCAAAGTTCCAGTTGGAATCCAACTGGATCCAGTCACTCCCAGTATAACTGGAAATTGTTCCAGTTGGATCCCAACTGGAACCAGTTGCTACCCAGTTGCTTTCCAACTGGGACCAGTTGGTGTGTAACTGGGACCAGTTGGTTTCCAGCTGGAACCAGTCCATCCCAGCTGATCCCAGTTGGATCCCAGTTGGAAATTTTCACCCGCATGGGTTGGTGAAACTCATTTTTTATTTTTTATTCAGGTATTAATGCATTATCAAAATATTGGGTCTGTTTTCACCTGCCGAAGGAGTCGTAATTTTGTTTTAGAAGACGCCGGTGATAGCTAGCGCCATCTATGGAACCGCGGTGAAAGCATGTTGTGTGTGTCTAGTGGTTGCTTATGTGCAGTGCAACCGAAAAAGTTCATCGAAACTTTCCTACAAGTTTGTTAGTTTCAAATGCAATCCAACCAAACACATCAAATTATTTGGCGCGGTAAATCTTATACCATATCAAATAAGTTTCGCAAGGGAAGGTCGAATGTGGTTCATTCTGGATTTTCTGCATCCCAAGGTCGCTACGCCAAAAACAAGTTGGCGTTAGAACGAAATATTACTGAAGCTCCCGGATTACCTCGGAATTCCCGGCGAGTGTACGTTTCAATTGGAAAATTACTGTATGGCTGAAATGACGACCGTCCAGGTTACCGGCACTCCATTTGCGGGCCACCGTTCGACGGCGGTTTTGCTCGCGAACGGTGAGATTTCCTTGCCGTAGAGAGGATCGGACTGGGACCCATTTGTCCGGCAGCCGTACTATAATAGGTGTTCTGTGGCCGTACAGCGAAATGGTCAATCAGCGATCGCGGAGTGGTCACTCTGGCACCGACGGTAGCCTCACAGTCGCTGGTCGCTCGGCGGCGCCGATATCGTCGCTAGGCCTTCTCCAGTTCACATCAAAGCTAAAGCTGACGGCGCTTCGGAATGAATCACCGACGCTCACAAACTGCAATATTTTCTTACCGTTGTTGTCACTCTTTACAATAATTATAAGCATAGAAGAAAGTACGCTGATATTAGCGGCGCCGTCGGCTGCGATGCGAGCACAGCCGAACCGGTCGTGTGCCATCGGTAGCCGTGCATAGTTGTGCTCGACAAGTATCGGAGCTCGCGTTTGTGTTTAACGTTTGACAGTACATATCGTTTTTCATAAAATGTACAATTTACGATTCACTTAATCTGGCGGAAAATTATTTTGCTTGAACAGAAGCTGCAGCCGATGCCGTAGGCGCGCGCGCAGCTTCGCGGGTGGTGCACCGACCGAAGTCTACTTCGGACAACTCTCGCGCGGTAAAACGCTCGACGAAACTGAAGGCTGGTACGTCGTTACGGCATGTTTACTGCTAGCGTGAACGTGCCTTTACACGGGTTGTGGCAGCATCGCCGTGCGGAACAGCTAGAGCGAAACGAACGCAAACCCAGAAGTCAACCTCGGGCACGGCCCCAGCCTGTCAACTGTTGAACATCGGGCCTTACGATGCTCGAGTGGAGCAGCGTCCATTTAGGCTGCCGTTTTCGGTAGTGTTTTTGATTGGGTAGCACTAGCGCTTGAACGGCATCGCCTGACAGTACCATGACTTCGCGTGGCCAAGTGGCAGAAACAGCTGAACCAGCACATTCCCTAGGTCTAGGGAGCCGCCGGGCCGCTATTCCCTAGATGGCGCTGCATCGTCGTGCACCCGGTCGATCGTCGGCCACAATAAGTATGAGGTGGTGCGTGGAATCTGGAAAGGAGTAATGGTGCCAGCGCTAACATTCGCAAATGCCATTATATGCTTAAAATCGGATATATTGGCGGGTTTAGAAGTTAACCAAAGATCAGTAGGCCGGTTGGCTTTGGGAGCACACGGTAATACGACAAATGAGGCAGTGCATGGAGACATGGGTTGGGCCTCTTTTGAAGTCAGAGAAGCACAAAGCAAAATTAGTTTTGAAGAAAGGCTCAGGAACATGGATGAAAATAAATGGGCGGCTAAAGTGCACAAGTATCTCTACATGAAAAGCGTGGACACAGAATGGAGGAAGAGGTCAAGGAAGTTGGCAACCAAGTACAGGATAATCGAAACTGTAAATAGACAACCAGGGGTCATCAGAAAGAAAGTGAGAGAAATAGAGACCGTGAATTGGATGCAAAGAATGGAAACGAAAAGGACAATGGAGATTTACAAGAATGAGAAGAAAGAAATTAGAAGGGAAAATCTGTACGATAACACAAAGGGCAGTGCCTTGCTATTTGAGGCTCGAGCCGGTTGCCTAAGGACGAAAACATATCGGAACAAATATTCGGAACTAGATGAGACATGTGTATGCTGCAGTAAAGATCCAGAGACCACTCAGCACATCCTAATGGAATGCGACGGGATCCACCCAGCGAGAACCGTAGGTAACGTGCAACTCCCAGAAGCGCTTGGGTTTAAAGTGGAAGGAAACATAAACAGATCAGCCGTAGAGATCAGCAAGAGACGATTAGAGTACTGGTGGAAAAAAAGCAGGGAAAAGATGGATACGACCTGATCTCTTAAAATCATAGGCAGCGGTACAAGCTAAATTTTTGAAAAAGGTATACCAAAATGCGAGATAAAGAACATGTGTAGTATACCTGATTAAATCAAGCAGGCTAGGTGACTATTCGTCGCCACCCCGTTTCAAAGGGGATGCCAATAAATCATCATCATCATCATCCCGGTACAAATATCTTGGAGTGTGGATAAACAATGGGGCTGAGTACCTAACGGAACATGAAAAATATGTGACGGCTAAAGGTAGCAGAAATGCAGCTGTGATGAAAAATAGGGCACTGTGGAATTACAATAGGTACGAAGTGGTGAGAGGGATTTGGAAAGGGGTGATGGTCCCTAGTTTGACTTTTGGCAATGCGGTCCTGTGCATGAGATCAGAGGTTCGAGCAAGGTTGGAAGTTAAGCAGCGAGGGGTAGGTAGACTGGCTCTGGGAGCACACGGAAATACACCAAATCAGGGGGTACAGGGTGACATGGGATGGACGTCATTCGAGGGCAGGGAAGCCAGCAGCAAGATAGAATTTGAGGAGCGATTGAGAGAGATGGCAGAAAAGCGGTGGGCAAGGAGAGTTTTCAGTTATTTGTACATGAGGAATGTTGATACAAAATGGAGGAAGCTGACCAGAAAACTGTCAATCAAATATTTGGACTGCAGGAGGGGTGCAAACCAGGAAACAGCGGTTAAGAAAAAGGTTAAGGAAACAGAGAGGGGTCTGTGGAAAACAGGGATGCAGACGAAATCAGCACTGGGCACATACCGAACTTTCAAGCAAGAAATTGCCAAAGAAAATATCTACGATAATTCTAGGGGAAGCTCTTTGTTGTTTGAAGCCAGGACGGGAGTATTGCGGACTAAGATGTACCGAGTCAAGTACCAAGGTATAGACACGTTGTGCTGTGCGTGTGGAGAAGAAGAGGAAACGGCTGAACACCTCATACTTTTCTGTAAGGGGCTTAACCCTACAGTGCAAGGCAACGGGGCTGATTTTTTCAAAGCATTGGGGTTTAGGGACAGTGAAGGCAAAATAGACTTTAAGCGGGTAGAAATAACCAAACAGAGGTTATCTGATTGGTGGATAAAATTAAGGCAGGGGTGAAATTTCACCCACCACAAAGTACAAATTATGTTAATAGCCATGGCTAGGTGGCGTATGCCACCGCCCGATTTAAAGGGTTCAGCCTCATCCATCCATCCATCCATCCATCCCGGCTAAAAGGGAAAGTTACAGGAGAGCAGACACTCCTTGGCTTTGTATACCTGTGGACAGGAGCAAATGCCAAAGAGGAAAACAAAAAAAATGCTGGAATGCATATCAAGTGACATTAATGAGCTAGGAGAAGGGTGCGAGATTATTATACTAGGAGATATGAACGCACACATAGAAGACATGGACGGGTACACAGACTCGACAGGCAACATGATGCTGGATATGTGTGAAATGCATGACTTAGTTGTATGCAACAGTACTGAGAAGTGTGAAGGGCACATAACATGGGAGGTAGGGAGCCTGCAGTCGACGATAGATTATGCACTAATGTCACATAGGATGCACGATAGGCTAAATGTAATGAGCATAGATGAATATGGCTCCAGAAGTCTAGGTAGTGATCACAAACGTATTAAGGTGAGTTTTAGAAGGGAAATGAAAGTAGGTAGGAGGCAAGATGAACAACCAGGTGGGATATTTTACTCGGAAAAGCAGCTTGAAATAGCAACCCAGCAAATTGAGGAAGTAATTTCAGAGGATACAAAAACAGAATGGACATATGCAAATTTAACAGGACTATTTGAGCTAGAGCTTACTAAGGTACGAGTCAGGACAAAAGGGAGCAGAAGACGTAAACCCAAGAGCTGGTGGGATGAGGAGGTTAAGAAGGCCATAGAGAAACGCCAGGAAGCATCCAGGGAACACAGATATTCAAAGCAGAGGGGTGAACCAGAAGCTGATGTAGGCAGAAAATGGAACAACTTCTTAAACTGTAGAAGGGAAGCATCCAATTTGATCAATGAGAAGATCAGAAGAAAGGGGAGCCAATGGTTGTCAGAAGTAAACAAAAAGGATAGAAAAGCAGCGAAGAAATTTTGGAAACATCTCAACTCCTTGAGTAATAAGACTAGCCTAGAGCAGAGGTTTATAGTTACAGCTCAAGGTGTTCGACTAGAGGGAGATGAGGCAATGGAACATATAAGAACAATGATGACAGAAAAATTTAAAGAACGAAACATAGCATGTGCTCAATCAGGTGAGGATGGACTAGTCAGTGCAGTGGCTCCACTGGCACAAAGCGAGTGGGAAAGGGCAGAGAAGAGGGTTCCTAGTACCACGTCGACAGGTCCTGATGGCATCCCAATTATGTTGATAAAGACATTGGGCCCAAAATCTAAGAAAGCATTAAGAGAGGCAGTGAGCAAAATGATAATGGACGGTAAAGCCCCTGACGGGTGGAGACTGAGCAGGATGAGCATGATATATAAGGGAAAGGGGGACAAAGCCGACATAAACAACTACCGTCCCATAACAGTGACGTCAGTGGTTTACAGGGTGGTGATGCAGATTATAAAGGACAGACTGCAGGCATCCCAGTGAACCATTAATGTACCATAGATGTCCATAGAACATCATGTTTGAGACATTGCACACATCCTATAGATATTGTCACGTAGTAGTGACGCTGAAGAAAACAGTCGTAAAACTGTGTACAACGAAACTGGTTGTTTATTGGGCGAACCTGTGCCCACAAAAGCAAGGTACACTCAAAGCACAACGATAGCGGCGAACACAGTCGGCGATCGTCGAAAATCTGATCAGCGGCAAAACGCGTCGGCTTTTATACCTGAGTCATCGAAGGTTCCAGATTAATCCCTGATGCCCGCGTGTCTTCCAGAAAGTTCTAGACAATTCGCGTCGCTCATACAATCAGATTACATGGGCGTCGGTGACCACAGACGACGGATAGAAGCATCGATAACGTCCGAGAAGCTTCCAATGCAGGCGCGTCCTGCGCCGAGCGATAACGTTTAACATTTGTCAGCCAATGTACCAGTGAAAGATAAACATGTGTACGTGTCAATACCCTCCCCTTAAAAAGCATCGTCCCGATGCTACAAACAAACACAAAAGCGAAAACAAAACCATGCGTAATAAACAAAATAACAAAAAACAATAACAAAATAACAAAGTACCTAAGTTTGTCAGCGGGCGTAGAAAGGCTTAAGACGCACCACGTGGATGACTTCAGGTCGTGCCCGGCGCCGCTGTGATTGCGAAATGCCGTCTGGCACGACCTCATAGTCCAGTGCGCCAATACGTCGGGTGATCTTATATGGTCCGAAATAGCGACGTAACAGCTTCTCGCTAAGTCCTCGTCGGCGTATCGGAGTCCAGACCCAAACACGGTCACCGGGCTGGTACTCGACGTAGCGTCGTCGAAGGTTGTAGTGTCGGCTGTCGGTCCTCTGCTGGTTCTTGATGCGCAGTCGGGCGAGCTGTCGACCTTCTTCGGCACGCTGCAAATAAGTGGCAACGTCGAGATTTTCTTCGTCAGCGACGTCTGGTAGCATGGCGTCAAGCGTCGTTGCCGGGTTCCTTCCGTAGACCAGGTTGAACGGCGCCATGTGCGTCGTTTCTTGCACGGCCGTGTTGTATGCGAAGGTCACGTACGGAAGGATGGCATCCCACGTCTTGTGTTCGACGTCGACGTACATTGCCAGCATGTCGGCGATGGTCTTATTTAGGCGCTCGGTGAGGCCATTCGTCTGCGGGTGGTAGGCGGTGGTGCGGCGATGGCTTGTCTGGCTGTACCGCAGGATGGCTTGAGTTAGTTCTGCCGTAAAGGCCGTGCCTCTGTCGGTGATGAGGACTTCTGGGGCACCGTGACGCAGGAGGATGTTCTCAACGAAGAATCGGGCTACCTCGGCGGCACTGCCTTTGGGCAAGGCTTTTGTTTCGGCGTAGCGGGTGAGGTAGTCCGTAGCGACGACGATCCATTTATTTCCGGACGTCGACGTCGGAAAAGGCCCCAGTAAGTCCATCCCGATCTGCTGGAACGGTCGGCGAGGTGGCTCGATTGGCTGTAGAAGTCCGGCTGGCCTTGTCGGCGGTGTTTTGCGTCGCTGACAGTCTCGGCATGTCCTTACGTAATGGGCGACGTCGGCAGAGAGGCGAGGCCAGTAGTATTTTTCTTGTATCCTCGCGAGAGTGCGTGAAAAACCGAGATGTCCAGCCGTTGGGTCGTCATGGAGAGCTTGCAGAACCTCTGGACGCAATGCTGAGGGTACCACGAGGAGGTAGTTGGCTCGGAGAGGCGAGAAGTTCTTCTTTAGGAGAATGTCGTTTTGCAAGAAAAACGACGCCAATCCTCGCCTGAACACCTTCGGCACAATGACGGTCTTGCCTTCCAGGTAGTCTACAAGGCTCCTTAGTTCCGGGTCGGCTCGCTGTTGTTCGGCGAATTCGTCGGCACTGATTGGTCCCAAGAAAGTGTCGTCATCCTGGTCGTCCTGTGGCGGCGGTTCGACGGGGGCGCGAGACAAGCAGTCGGCGTCAGAGTGCTTTCGCCCGGACTTGTAAACGACGGTGATGTCGAATTCTTGAAGTCTCAGACTCCATCGTGCGAGGCGACCTGAAGGATCCTTCAAGTTAGCTAGCCAACACAAGGCGTGGTGGTCGCTCACAACTTTAAAGGGCCTGCCATAGAGGTAGGGACGAAACTTTGATGTAGCCCAGATGATGGCGAGGCACTCCTTTTCTGTTGTGGAATAATTTGCTTCCGCCTTCGATAGCGACCGGCTAGCGTAACTTACAACCCTTTCTAGTCCATCAGTCCTCTGCACAAGCACGGCGCCGAGTCCTACGCTGCTTGCGTCGGTGTGGACTTCGGTATCGGCGTTTTCGTCGAAATGCGCAAGTACTGGCGGCGATTGCAGGCGTCGCTTCAGTTCTTCAAATGCTTCGAGTTGCGGCGTCTCCCACTTGAACTCGATGTCGGCCTTCGTGAGATACGTGAGTGGCTCTGCGATCCGTGAAAAATCCTTGACGAAGCGCCTGTAATAGGCGCACAGTCCAAGAAATCTACGCACTGCCTTCTTGTCAGCGGGCAGAGGAAAGTTGGAGATGGCCGCAGTTTTCTGAGGGTCGGGGCGCACTCCAGACTTGTTGATGACGTGGCCTAAAAACAAGAGCTCCTCATACGCGAAGCGGCACTTTTCTGGCTTTAACGTGAGTCCGGAGGTTTTGATTGCTTGAAGAACTGTTTCAAGGCGCCGCAGGTGTTCTTCGAAGCTTGAGGCAAACACAACGACGTCGTCCAAATAGACGAGGCAAGTCTGCCACTTCAAGCCTGCCAGTACTGTATCCATGACGCGTTGGAAAGTCGCAGGTGCCGAGCAAAGACCAAACGGCATGACCTTGAACTCAAACAGTCCGTCTGGTGTTATAAAGGCCGTCTTCTCCCGATCCCTCTCGTCGACTTCGATTTGCCAGTAGCCGGTTTTGAGGTCCATCGACGAAAAATACTTTGCATTGTACAGTCGATCCAAGGCGTCGTCAATCCGTGGGAGGGGGTATACGTCCTTCTTCGTGACCTTGTTGAGGCGACGATAATCGACGCAGAAACGTAGGGTTCCATCCTTCTTCTTCACTAACACCACGGGGGACGCCCACGGACTCTTGGACGGCTGGATGATGTCGTCGCGTAGCATTTCGTCAACTTGTCGCCTTATGGCCTCGCGTTCGCGCGCCGAAACTCGGTACGGGCTCTGACGCAATGGGCGGGCATTTTCGTCGGTTATGATGCGGTGCTTGGCGACAGGGGTTTGTCGAACTTTTGACGACGACGAGAAGCAATCCTTGTATTGCAGGAGCAGAGCTTTTAGTCGTTCTTTCTTATGCCTGGGAAGGTTCTGATTGACGTCGAAAGTTGGTTCAGGTATTATAGTCGTCGTTGCGGGTGCACTGGAATCCGTGAAGGCGAAAGCACTGCTGGCTTGTACTATTTCGTCGATGTAGGCGACCGTGGTGCCTTTGTTAATGTGCTTGTATTCGGGGCTGAAGTTCGTGAGCATCACCGTTGCTTTCCCTGCACGTAGCTCAGCTATGCCTCTAGCGACGCAAATTTCACGGTCGAGCAGTAAGTGATGATCGCCCTCAATGACGCCCTCCATGTCTGCAGGCACTTCGGTGCCGACGGAAATCATTACGCTGGAGCGAGGCGGAACGGTGACTTGTTCTTCAAGCACATTCAAGGCATGGTAACTTATGCTTGTATGTGGTGGTATCGCGTTGTGCGTTGAAAGCGTTATCGACTTGGACCTTAAGTCGATGACTGCACCGTGTTGATTTAGAAAGTCCATGCCTAGGATGACATCCCTGGAGCAGTGCTGCAGGATTACGAAGCTCGCCGGGTAAGTGCGGTTGTTTACCGTGACTCGCGCTGTGCAGATTCCAGTCGGCGTTATTAGGTGGCCTCCCGCTGTCCGGATATCGGGTCCTTGCCAGGCTGTTTTCACCTTCTTCAACTTGGCGGCGAACGGGCCACTGAAGACGGAATAGTCGGCTCCAGTGTCGACGAGAGCGGTGACGTTATGGCCATCGATGAGCACGTCTAGATCGGTAGACCGGCGTCTGGCGTTGCGGTTAATTCGTGGCGTCGGATCACGGCTGCGTCGGCTTGCTCTGCTGCTGCTACGTCGCGTCGGAAGGTCTTCTTTCGGCGGCGAAGTGTTGTCAAGGCTGTTGCTAGGCGGCGTGCTGATATCTCGTCGTGATGAATCGCGAATCGTCGTTGTCGGCGGCGTCGGAGGATCTTCGGCATTGCGTCGTACAGCAACCGCACCTCCATCGGTTGCTGCCTTTAGTTTCCCGGATAGGGGCTCACGGACCGGCCCCGGGCTGGGCCAGTGTATGGTCGGCGCTGCGGCGACAGGTAACGTCCTGGTGACGGCGAGCGTGAGGGTCGTCGTGGTTGCCACTGGGCTCCGGCGAGGTAGTCGGCGATGTCACGTGGCCGCTCGCCAAGCTGTGGACGCGGCGCGTTGACGGCGAACCCTCGTAGGCCCATCTCGCGGTATGGGCATCGGCGGTAGACATGACCAGCTTCCCCGCAGTGATAGCAGAGCGGGCGGTGGTCGGGGGCGCGCCAAATGTCCGTCTTTCTCGGGTAGCTGCGCTGGGTGACGGGCGGGCGTGCTGGCTGCGGCGGCGGCGGTGGGCGACGGAACTGCGGCGTTACTTGGCCCTGGTGCGAGCGTGAAGGAGGGCCTTGACGACGGGCAACGGCGGCGTAAGTCAGCGCTTCCGGCTGGGGTTGCGGCGATTGCGGCTGCACATCAGGAACTCCAAGTGAGCGCTGAACTTCTTCTTTGACGACGGCGGCGATAGATGCCACTTGAGGCTGCGACCTGGGTAAGAGCTTCTGCAGCTCCTCGCGAACGACTGCTCTGATGGTCTCGCGCAGGTCGTCGGCGCCTAGAGCTTGAGCATCGGCGTAGTTGGTCAGGGCACGGCGGTTGTATTGCCTGGCGCGCATTTCAAGCGTCTTCTCGATCGTTGTGGCCTCGGAAAGAAATTCGGCGACAGTCTTGGGCGGGTTGCGCATCAATCCGGTGAATAGTTGCTCTTTGACACCCCGCATCAAGAACCGAACTTTCTTTTCTTCAGACATGTCGGGGTCGGCGTGGCGGAAGAGACGAGACATCTCCTCCGTGAAGATCGCGATGTTCTCGTTCGGCAATTGCACCCTGGTTTCTAAGAGAACCTCTGCCCTCTCCTTTCGTACGACACTCGTGAAGGTCCTCACGAAGTTTTCACGAAAAAGGTCCCACGTAACCAGGGTGGTCTCTCTGTTCTCAAACCAGGTCCGAGCAGCGTCATCCAACGAAAAATAGACATGGCGTAGCTTGTCGTCGTCGCTCCATTTGTTGAACGTCGCGATCCGCTCGTATGTCTCCAGCCAGGTTTCAGGGTCTTCAGCCGATGATCCACGGAAGGTCGGGGGCTCCCGAGGTTGTTGCAGCAGGATGGGGGACGCTGGGGCTGCCATTGGGGTCGTTGACTTGGCCTTGATCGCTGTGGTCTTCTCGGGAAGAAGTCCGTACTCCGGCAGAAGTCCTTGCTGCCTACGGCTAGCTCGCTGGTCCTTGGTGACGTTGGCGTTGTCCTCCGGTTTCGGGCTTGGATCGCGGCTTTGCGGGGGCGTTCGCTGCATGAACGCACTAGCACCTCCACCAGATGTCACGTAGTAGTGACGCTGAAGAAAACAGTCGTAAAACTGTGTACAACGAAACTGGTTGTTTATTGGGCGAACCTGTGCCCACAAAAGCAAGGTACACTCAAAGCACAACGATAGCGGCGAACACAGTCGGCGATCGTCGAAAATCTGATCAGCGGCAAAACGCGTCGGCTTTTATACCTGAGTCATCGAAGGTTCCAGATTAATCCCTGATGCCCGCGTGTCTTCCAGAAAGTTCTAGACAATTCGCGTCGCTCATACAATCAGATTACATGGGCGTCGGTGACCACAGACGACGGATAGAAGCATCGATAACGTCCGAGAAGCTTCCAATGCAGGCGCGTCCTGCGCCGAGCGATAACGTTTAACATTTGTCAGCCAATGTACCAGTGAAAGATAAACATGTGTACGTGTCAATATCTATATTTATCCAAACAACATTACAAATACGTACCATGGATAATCTAAGTCCCATCCAGATCACGTTGCTCTAACGTTGAAAGGATGTCGCAGCTGGACATAAGTAACCTCTAATAGATGTTCTTTTGGGGGATGCAGGAGGTCCATAGAACATCTAGTGGATGTTTCCTGCTGACACTATACTGAGCTGCATACCTGCGAGTGCCACAGCAGATGTACTATTGAATACAAATGAAATGGGAACAGCAGAGTGTGTGGCCAAAACGTAACTAAAAGCGCAGTCTGTGGCGTCAGCCAGCGATCATTTTACACGCATGTGGTTACATGTACAACCACATGTACCACATGTACATGTATGTGGTTTCGATGCGGAATGCGGGGCTGCTTGTCCTAGTGCGTATTACGTCACCTGTATTTTGTTTGAAGCTTGTATTCTCACCCCACTATTGCAGTGCCATTCCTATCGTTGATTACTTTTAAGGTGGCTAGCACTGTTGTTGCGCATCCAATGCAATACATTTTTCGTGCTATTCAAATTACGATTAGACACTGTCAGCTTTGATGGTGGTAACAAAAGCAAAGCAATGCACGTTAGCAAGCTGGGTAGCATGCCAGCTATATCACACTACAGATGTAGCGATGGTGCTAGTCACCATAACACTTTACTGCCAGGTGGGTATGGCACTGTCGAGGAGAGATGAGAAAACAACTTTCGGACAAAATACGGGTGACGTTTATCGCAATAGGGCGAGCAGCGCTGGACTCTTCCTCGAGAACTACATCCCCACGCACGTGCACAACGACTGGCCGAGGACATGCACAGTATACCTTTAGTTATGCTTCGGCCACACACTCCGTTGTTCGCATTTAATTTGTCCTCGATGGTACATCTGCTGAGGCACACTAATGGCACAGTTACCCCCATTGTCGGCATGTAGCTGGTGACTTTGCTTGAAATGTTTTGTTAACGTGTAAACGTGTGAATGTGAAAATATAAATTGCAACACTTATTAAGGTGAAATCCTTAGATGGCTCAATGGTCGAAAAATCCGATGTCCAGCGTTGCAGCACCAAAATTTAATGGCACCAAAATTGGGGATTGAACCTTCGACCTTTGGTGTTAATTAGGTCGAAGCAAATTAAGGCATAGTTCATTAAGATAGAGTTAATTGAGGCACTCTAACCCACGGCATTTGTTGGGAGTCAAAACCACTTGGAGAGATGGGCGAATCGGCCACATCTCCAAATTATCTCCAAGTTGGATTCCAATTGACATGGTGAAGGTAGAGTCGAACCCACTACCTTGGGTGTTCACTAGAGCGAAGTTACTTAAGGCAAGTTAATTAGGGCAGAGTTAATTAAGGCACTCGAACACTCGACCTTTGGTGGAAGTCAAACCCACGACTTTTGGTGTTAAGGCAAAGTTAATTAAGATACAATTAAGGCACTCAAACCCTCGACCTTTGGTGGGAGTAGAGCCCGCAACCATTGGTGTTAATTATGAAGAAGTTAATTAAGGCACTCGAGCCCACAACTTTGGTAGGAGAAAACAATAGAAGTAACAACGCATGCGAATGAGAATGACAAATAATTTAATTAATGCTTCATGAGTGCGCAGGCTTCTGCCTTCATCCTCTTCAGTGTTCGCTAAAGTGACTGTCAACTTTTATATATAGTTCTAGCGCTCATCAAAATGCGAAAACTGTGCTAACAAAACCGTAAATCCGCATTTTGATCATTATGCATCATTACAAATCCTGCAATGGATAAATGAAAAATAGTGAGTTCAGTAAGCACTAGGTAAAGCACACCAGTGAAACTCACAGTCATACCAATGTTACTTTTTTATTTATACAACTGATAAAGCTTTATTACAAAAATGATCGGCCCCCAGCCACGCACATGTATGAAATTATTCATTACATGTTCTCGCTGTATACAAACTGGTTAAACGCGGATCTAAAAAAAAAAAACGTAATCAAAAACAGATTCTTGAAAATTAAACTTCATTATAACACAAGTAACGAGTAGGCACAAAATGACTAGTAGGCACAGTGCCACAATTATAATTAAAAAGAATAAAACTGATTAGTAAGAGGTAGTATAACATACTAATTAATGACCAAAAGCGCATGGCCTGCTTGCCAGCACTTGCTTCTGGGGCCACCGGATTCAAGATAGAAAGCCAGTACTTTCTAGCTGCATTGAAAAATATATGGTGAAATAAATTCCACGCAAGCAGAATCCAGAGATGGAATGTTCATCTTGATAGGCAACTTGGTCAGGCAGCTTCTCAGATCACAAAAGTGCCAATAACATAATGCTGCCAGAGACTTAGAGATAGGCATTGCAAATGAGAAATATCCCTGACACTTGAAGAGGAACGCAGGAAACCAAGCGATACAAACATGTGCGAAAATTAACCATCAAAACATTGCCTCCCGAGTATTCCCGTAAGCGCTCCGCAAGGCGAACAAACGTACCACAAATAGCAGTCAGAAGCACAGCTCGAAATTTCAGCACGCAACTGTACAGTTCTGCCTAGTATACACGTACTTGGGCCATTGTCAACCGCACAAAAGTCAAAAAGACACAAATAAAGCACACGCTGCTCACGCCCGGAACATTGCTGCGCACTTGCATCGTGGCGCGGGTTGCTGAATTGATATCAGTGGCGATGCGAAGTCAGAACTATTGCGAGTTCAAGCTGGTTCAAGCTTCTTTTTTTCTTTATAAATTGTCGTATTACATCAGCAAGTTAAAGGTTATGTATTTTCAACAGTGTACTAATAGATATAACTGAAAAATAAAGCATCTTTGTATGAGAAAGAAAATGACGTAACCGAGACCGAAAGCATAGCGAAAAAATGGCGAAAGTATTGGCTTATGCGCGCGGTGTCCGGCAGCAACGTTACTAGACTTCCAACAGTGCGAGCAAAGGTCGTGCTAAATTTCAAAATAATTAATTAAATGCTTTTGCTCTCCTAGCTTCCCATTGTTATGCATTAGAGACAATTTGCTTGTATTTCTGCGGCATAGTGCGTGCATCTACTCATAACGCACTATGTACGATCAATGCACGAGAGCTTTGAATGTGCAAGAGATGTCCAAATCATAACGACATTCGACGTCCTCTGGATGACCTTTGACTGCCACGTACCAGTCGAACGTACGATAGATGTAAACTGGACGTCGTTAAATGTCTTGGATATTTGGTCTTTTGTGGTACATCCAATGGATATTTGTGGTTCACTGGGATGGGTGGAGAGCGAGGAGGTGCTGGGGGAACTACAAAATGGGTTCCGAGAACAAAGAAGGTTAGAAGATAATCTGTTCTCATTGACACAGTGTATTGAAATAGCAGAAAAGGAACACAGGCCCCTATGGCTTGCCTTTCTGGATATCAAGGGAGCCTATGACAGTGTAATCCAAAAGGATTTGTGGGACATACTGGGCACTCTAGAGGTGGAAGATGGAGTAAGAAATCTTTTAAAAGATATCTATAAAAGTAACAGGGTGCTTATAAAATGGGAAAACAAGGTATCTGGGCCTATAGAGATACAGCAGGGGCTTAGGCAGGGGTGCCCTCTGTCACCTCTGTTGTTCATGCTGTATTTACAAGGATTAGAGAAAAAATTAGAGAGGAGCGGACTTGGCTTCAACCTTTCCTATTTCAAGCAGGGAGAATGGATTAAACAGTCATTACCAGGACTGATGTATGCAGATGACATTGTACTTATGGCTGACAGCAAGGAAGACTTGCAGATATTAATGGACATCTGTGGTAAAGAGGGAGATAGCTTAGGTTTGAAGTTTAGTAAAGAAAAATCGGCAGTCATGACTTTTAATGATAATCAGGGCAGCGAGCATAGAATACAGGAGGTTACGCTGGAGGTGGTGGATAAGTACAAATATCTTGGAGTGTGGATAAACAATGGGGCTGAGTACCTAACGGAACATGAAAAATATGTGACGGCTAAAGGTAGCAGAAATGCAGCTGTGATGAAAAATAGGGCACTGTGGAATTACAATAGGTACGAAGTGGTGAGAGGGATTTGGAAAGGGGTGATGGTCCCTAGTTTGACTTTCGGCAATGCGGTCCTGTGCATGAGATCAGAGGTTCGAGCAAGGTTGGAAGTTAAGCAGCGAGGGGTAGGTAGACTGGCTCTGGGAGCACACGGAAATACACCAAATCAGGGGGTACAGGGTGACATGGGATGGACGTCATTCGAGGGCAGGGAAGCCAGCAGCAAGATAGAATTTGAGGAGCGATTGAGAGAGATGGGAGAAAAGCGGTGGGCAAGGAGAGTTTTCAGTTATTTGTACATGAGGAATGTTGATACAAAATGGAGGAAGCTGACCAGAAAACTGTCAATCAAATATTTGGACTGCAGGAGGGGTGCAGACCAGGAAACAGCGGTTAAGAAAAAGGTTAAGGAAACAGAGAGGGGTCTGTGGAAAGCAGGGATGCAGACGAAATCAGCACTGGGAACATACCGAACTTTCAAGCAAGAAATTGCCAAAGAAAATATCTACGATAATTCTAGGGGAAGCTCTTTGTTGTTTGAAGCCACGACGGGAGTATTGCGGACTAAGATGTATCGAGTCAAGTACCAAGGTATAGTAGACACGTTGTGCTGTGCGTGTGGAGAAGAAGAGGAAACGGCTTAACCCTACAGTGCAAGGCAACGGGGCTGATTTTTTCAAAGCATTGGGGTTTAGGGACAGTGAAGGCAAAATAGACTTTAAGCGGGTAGAAATAACCAAGCAGAGGTTATCTGATTGGTGGATAAAATTAAGGCAGGGGTGAAATTTCACCCACCACAAAGTACAAATTATGTTAATGGTCATGGCTAGGTGGCGTATGCCACCGCCCGATTTAAAGGGTTCAGCCTCATCCATCCATCCATCCATCCATCCGAGCCATTTCCGGCAGGGGCGCACTCCGTAGGGCGCATAGCATGATTCTTTCTGTAAAGGGCTTAACCCTACAGTGCAAGGCAACGGGGCTGATTTTTTCAAAGCATTGGGGTTTAGGGACAGTGAAGGCAAAATAGACTTTAAGCGGGTAGAAATAACCAAACAGAGGTTATCTGATTGGTGCATAAAATCAAGGCAGGGGTGAAATTTCACCCACCACAAAGTACAAAATAGGTTAATAGTCATGGCTAGGTGGCGTATGCCACCGCCCGGTTTAAGGGCACAGGCCATGTATATTGAGCCTTGAGACCCATTTTCTCAGCAACTACTGCGTGTAGCACATTCGGGTTTGTTTCATTTGATTCGCGATCATGTCGTCTTGCAGTGGAACTAGAACTAAGATTATTTGTCAAAGATCAACAGTTTCGCAATTTTTTTACTAACACAGCCAGTTTTTGTTGTTTTTTCCAAAGAAAACGATTCAGAGAAAATTAACTGTTGAGTGCATGTGTACCATTCTAGTTCAGTAGCTGTGCATAGGTGTCTACTTTACGCTGGCTAAAAATCAACGTGCTGTCATTTGAAGTTTTTATAAAAATGGGGCAAATGTAACAAAAAAAAAATTATTTCGAGATATTGAGGGTCAAAGACAAAAAAACATGTTCACTTCATTTTCTTTCAAAAACAAGATGCACTGAACCATTTGCCTAATAGCCACCAGCCACATAGTCATTGCCAGAGACAGCGTTTCGCTTCTCTGCTTGTTTTCTTGTTTCCCTGGCTTGTTTTGTCATGTGTTCGGCCTCTCCCTTGGCAAAATACAGTCGACAACGGTACACTTCACCCAACCACATCACAGTGTTACGCACTGGTGATATGCGCCAAATGCCTTCAGGACGTTAACTCTTGCCATCCAACCTTCATTGAACATGAGCACAGCATCAAAGGTGGCAGTTTTGAGCATCTCTATTCTGAGGAACACATTTTCGGTGCGCGCTCCCACACGACATGGTTAAATGACTCATTAGCAATTTGTGTCTTGCCGTGTAAGCACTTTTTCAGCAGGTCTGGGTAGAACTGTTGGAATATTGGCTTAATGGCATGAAGGACTGGTGCAGGCAAGTATTCTTTGTGCTCAAAAGGCTCCTGTGTCAATTGAGTCTTGTTGTATGCACACCAAGTGCCAGCATCTTTTGGGCAGAGCCCGTGACTTGGGTCGATATCCGTAGCCAACATGTGAAAATATGTTGCCCAAACAGCTTTCCGCATGCTTTCCAAGTCTCCAGTGTTTCTTCTTATGGCTAAGCCATAATAGGTTTGTCTTTTGTCAATGCAAGTGTCAGTCAACCGTCCCCGTCCTGACAGACCTTTGCCATCAGATAGCTTTGTGCCCTTGCTTTCTTCAACTTTCTTAGCCTGGCACCCACTCTCTTTTGTACGTGCCCAATGCACTCTTCTTTCGTGATTTCCACAAAATTTACGTTTCGAAGAAGCATGAGCGATTGCTAGGTGAAAAAAGGGGGCGTGGCCGCTCGTCACTTGGTTTCGAAAACCGGGTCTTTTTGGCTCAATCAAAACGCGGAATAACATGTGGGGTACTGGATATTGTTGAGGAAGGCCTGAGCATTCCAAATAAGTGAAAAACCAAAAATCGATTTTTTTTTTTTAATTTTGCCCTACCCTGTGTCCTTAAGGGTTCAGCCTCATCCATCCATCCATCGTGAGCAGCCGCCGTCTCCTCTATGCGTGTAGCGTTTAGACTGCTGTGGCCAACAGTCGGCTGACCAAAATCGGTGCCGTGTCGGCCTAGTGTGAATGAGCCTTGAGCACGCCTTGAGCGCACAGCGGAGCCTGTCAAACAGGCGTCGGCGGGGTTTTGTATGCGCGCTGCTCTCGGAGGCCATGCTTTTGTTGGAATAGTTTTGTTGATTACCGTGAGGTAGCGCTGCAAACATTATTGTTTGCAATACAATTGTTGGATTGGAAAGAGGAAACCACGTAAGTGGTGGAACAAGGAAATTAAACAAGCTATAGAAGAGCGTAAAGAGGCATCTAGGGTTCATCGAGAAGCCAAAAAGTTGGGATTACAAGAAGAAGAGGTGCTCCTTAGATGGAATACATACAGAGAAAAGAAAAGGGTTGCGAGTGAGCTCGTGCAAGAGAAAATTAAATGCGCAAGTGAACGTTGGGTGCATAACATTCACAAAAGAGACAAAGGCGCCCCAAAAAGATTCTGGAACCATATAAAAGCACTCGGAGCTCCAACTAGAAACTCGCAAACGGCTATAAGGGATGAAGACGGTAACATCTATGAAGGCGATGATGCGCTGCGGTACATCACAGACGTTATCAGGCATAACTTCGGTACGACAAAAAGTGTAGTTCAGACAACAGATCCAGCAACAACAGAGAGGCTTGAGAGATCAAAATTCAGCATAGAAAGCTTCTATTGGAAAAAGGCAGCAGAAAATGTCCCTAACAACACGGCAGCAGGACCCGATGAAATCCCAATACAGCTAATCAAAAACCTCGGTCCAAAAAGCAAGGCACTGCTGACTAATGTCATAGAGCAAGTGATTAGAACAAAGAATATTCCCGTTGGATGGCGTGAAAGCAAGATGAATCTCATCTACAAAGGCAAAGGAGATAAGGATAAGACGAGCTCGTACAGGCCAGTTACAGTAACGTCGGTGATATATAGAATGGCAATGCAAGCCATAAAATTAGAACTGTCGAAGTGGGTGGAGGAAAACGGTGTATTGGGGGAACTACAGAATGGGTTCAGGCCAGGCAGACGCTTAGAAGACAATATGTTTGTACTAACTCAGTGCATAGAGATTTCAGTAGCTCAGAAAAGACCTTTATGGGTAGCATTTCTAGATATTAAAGGAGCTTATGACAACGTAGACAGGGAATTGTTGTGGGATATTCTTCAATACGAAGGCATAGATGACGATTTCGTGGAGCTGCTGAGGGAGATATATCGAGACAACCAAGTACAAGTGGCATGGGAAGGTCGAAAAGGAAATGAAATGGTGGGAATTCACCAAGGATTGAAGCAAGGATGCCCTCTGTCACCATTGTTGTTCACGCTTTACGTCAAGGGCATAGAAAGACGACTGGAAAACAGCGAATTAGGTTTTGATTTATCCTACATGCGTAATTAATGGAATGCGACGGGATCCACCCAGCGAGAACCGTAGGTAACGTGAAACTCCCAGAAGCGCTTGGGTTTAAAGTGGAAGGAAACATAAACAGATCAGCCGTAGAGATCAGCAAGAGACGATTAGAGTACTGGTGGAAAAAAAGCAGGGAAAAGATCGATACGACCTGATCTCTTAAAATCATAGGCAGCGGTACAAGCTAAATTTTTGAAAAAGGTATACAAAAATGCGAGATAAAGAACATGTGTAGTATACCTGATTAAATCAAGCAGGCTAGGTGACTATTTGTCGCCACCCCGTTTCAAAGGGGATGCCAATAAATCATCATCATCATCATCATCATTCACCGCAAAACATTGTTATTTTGTTATTATTCCTTCAGCTTCTGCTTGACTTTTTGTTGCATTGCATAGCAACGGAAGCAATTGTCTAGCAGTAGTATAAAGAATAAAAAAATCAGCGCATGAAGTAGTAAAAAGAACGGAAAAACCTTCTCTCCTACCGAGATTCGAACCCCGGTTTTTTGCGTGGGAAGCAGACATTCTACCTCTGAGCCACGGCGGGCTGTGATGATGATGATGATTTATTGGCATCCCCTTTGAAACGGGGTGGCGACAAATAGTCACCTAGCCTGCTTGATTTAATCAGGTATACTACACATGTTCTTTATCTCGCATTTTTGTATACCTTTTTCAAAAATTTAGCTTGTACCGCTGCCTATGATTTTAAGAGATCAGGTCGTATCGATTTTTTCCCTGCTTTTTTTCCACCAGTACTCTAATCGTCTCTTGCTGATCTCTACGGCTGATCTGTTTGTTTCCTTCCACTTTAAACCCAAGCGCTTCTGGGAGTTGCACGTTACCTACGGTTCTCGCTGGGTGCTACCGATCGCAGCGCCCCGAGCGGCGTTACGGTCGTTTGGCTTCACTTTTGGAAGCCCGTTCCGGGCAGCGTATATCCATTTGCTAGTAGGTACAGCCATAGAGTTTCTCACTATAACATACAGTTTCTCACTATAACACCTAGAGGGTAAACTGGCGCCACCGTCTAAGCGAGTTTCTTAAAGGGCTGCCGTGCCCTCATGGGAATGATGGGATATGTGTCTGCGAGGCTTGTGTTGGCTGGTGTTGTACGAGGCTTCGTCTAAAGCGTGGATATGGCTACACAAATAACGCGTTCTTAAAATAAAATTTACATAAAAAACTTTCATTCACCCATAATACATCTCTTAATAAAGTTTACTCACCTACAATGCAGCATCAAGCGAAGAAAAGCAAGAACAGACGACAAGTTGTTCCAAAGAGAGCGAAAATCTTGTCTTCTGCCCTCCAACTTTAGCGGATAGCTGATACTTTTTACGTTTCGTAGAATTGTGCATCCAATAGTATGTCCTCAAAATTAAACAAAACATGTTTTTGTGTAATAATAAAGCTAAAGTAGTGTTTTACGTCCTGTCAGGAAAAGAATCATTGTGACAGACGGAACGGTGCTAGTATAGAGGCTAGAAGGGTTCTCCCTTCTAGCCTCTATAGTGCTAGCCAAGCGCGTCTTCAAGGCGTTCTGGCTCTCCAAGAACGATGCCAATCCGAATCCACAATATACCGGCATTCCCTTGCATACCACGCGTGCGTCTAAATGTCGTACAAAAATCCCTCACGTGACCAGATCCTAGGCACCTAGGGACACGATCATTTAGGGACTTTTGAGAAGGCGCGATGGTGGCGCCAAGTGACGACGGCATGGGATGGCGTGTTCGTTCTCGGCGTGATCGTTCTCTGGCCCGCGCCCACCGCGCGTTGTTCAACATTGCGTGTGTGATTGTGCTTGCGTTGCTTGTGTATTGGTTGTAGGTTCTGTGTTACTTGGCGGAAAGCCGTGAGTAGTGCTTGTGTGGCACTGCGGCTTTGGCCTCGGTGAGCTCTGGCAATACAGAACCTGCGTTGTGTGATCCGTGTTCCTTCACAATGCGGAGGTGGTGACGATTGAAATGTCGAAGTGGCGTAGCGCCTCAGCAGTGCAGTTCAGCGAACCGCGTCCGCCTTTGCATAACGGACGTCGAGAGATATGCTGCTCTCTACAAGTCATAAAAATGTGACTGCGTCGACCGCCCACGGTTCAGCGCTGAATGTGTGGTTCAAGTACTGTGCTTGAAACGAATGGCGCAGCTGTGGTGGCAGAACGCCATGAGGCCTCAGTTCGTGCTGTATGCTTGAAACGAGTGGTGCAGCTGTGGTGGCAGACCGCCGTGAAATCCGTGCTGTGCAGACGCTCGAAATATCCAATTCACGTCGGCGTCTTGGCAACGGCCAGTTCGCGAACCGGCGAGCGGCGCCTCTGTGCCCGCCCTATTCGGTAGCATCGACGCAATAATATTTACGTAACCAGTCCTTGCTTGACAGACGCCGATGGCGAAGGTGCTGCGATATGCTGCCGGCCAGCTTTGCAGTTTTTCTCACATTAAAAACATGTAGCATATATACATGCCTAGCATGTGTTATAAGACAATGTCTACCATGAGACGATTGTCAGGAGTGCCCCAGTACTGCTCCCAATCTGGCATTCCACGCTTTGCATGCCCTCAGTAATCATGATGACAATGTGGGCCCATTTTCTTCAAAGTGAGTTGCTATTCTGTTTGCAAAATGGGGAGGCTAGCTAAGCTGGTCTGTTCTTTGTGTTTTGTCAATTTGATGACAAATTATTGGCAATGTTATTTTAAGGTGCTTTTAAAAGATGTTAAGCCTACCAAAAAATTCCACCAGTGGCAGTGTTCTTTGGTGGTGACAGAAAAGTGAAACTGCAGACGACCAAGTTGGCCATGCCCGCATTCTTGCAAAATTTAAGAGCAATGTCGGCACCCACAACCTTACAACTGTGATTGAGCCATGGATGGCCACATGCTTTCTGCACCAATTATAGGCCCTTACGCAACATCAGTGAAGAGCCAACAGACCAACGTACTGTGTTCCCTTCAACCTAGGCAGTCTACAGTTCATTGTTGTCGCAACAGCTGATCGCCCCGCAAATTCACAGCCTGTGCCTTCTGCTGCTACTACGGTCAACTCGTCACCCGTGCACAACACACTTCTAGTTGCCCTAGTGGTAGTGCCGTTGCTTCTAAATATTGAGTAACCACACATTGTAGGCTACAAGGGCATTGTTGCACTGCATCTCATCTCCATGTGTGTTGTGTTGCTGTTTGCATACATGTCCTTGTTTGATAAGTGCTCTGAATTTTTTTCACTGCTGCAATGTCTTGACTGCACTGTGGCAGTGTTGTATGTACTATCGATTAACCTCCATATACACAAGTGCTTTGATCATCAATCTTCAAAAATGCAACCTTCATGCTGCTCCTTCCTTCACAAGAAAGCGTGCATATTAAACATTATTCTTGCCCCAACTAGAATTGGTAGGTTCAATTTGGTCACCTCACCAGACATATCTAATCCGCATTCTTGAGTATAGCCAAAACTGTGCTGCACGTTTAATCGCCAGGGATTGCAACCAATATTTGAGCGTATCTAACATTATGTTGTCATTGTCACTACCATCCTTGGAATCATGCCAGAATGTAGTGTCGTTTTGTCTGCTACATAAAATCATTAATAGTGAGCAGTCGTCCACCTTGCCTCTTGTTTGTCCATCCCACACATCTAGGTGCTTGCACAATCGCCTTAGCGTCCAGCACATTTTTGGTCGAACTAATGCCTTTGACTTGTGTGCTTTGCCACGTGCCATTAGGCATTGGAATGGTCTTCTCGATAACATTGCTGACATTAACAATACTGTAACCTTCAGACAAAAAATCAGTATGTTTGGGTAGTGTTCAAGTGGTTTCTATTTCTGGTGTATGTAACTTTTTTTATGTAATTATGCAATCGTACTATTCACTGTATAACCCAGCTTTCTAATGGTAGAATTTTACTTCACGATTTTATAATTTGTTATCTTTAATTTATTGCGTTGATCTTGTGTCGCTGTTTATATTTCTAACGTTGTATAACTTTTTCGCTCCTTTGTTATGCGATGCCCTCCCCCCTCCACGCAATACTCCTTCTGGAGCCTGTGACGTAGATGAATACATAAACCAGATAGCACTACTGTTTCTTGTGAAATCAAAATTGTGTATATTGTTGTGGTTTTACCAATAGAAGCTCTAAATCGTAAATTGTTCTCCTGCAATGCCAGCAACGTATCTATAACAGGCCAGTTGTGTATATTGCCTAGAATTATCGTTCTTAGACCCTGAAAAGTGTGGAATATCCTATCTTCCTGTCTGTCCGGGTCTTTATCCATTTTTCCGTAAACTTGGGTCACTGGGTAATCCATGGTATAAGGGGTAGAGCACTGGGGCTGTTGTGCTGAGGACACCCAGTTTGAAACAAAAATAGGTCACGAGGTATGGGCCGGGCCGCTCATCAATGACAAAAAAAAAATTTCTTAGGTGCTGGGCAGATTCGAATCGAATGTCAAGCACCGACTTAGCGGCAACCCTGCTAACAGGCGTAGCATGTCCAGAGGGACTCGTGAGAGAGGAGCCCGACTCATACATGACTGATCTCTGTCGTGGCAATACAATGTCTCTACATTGTTTCAATGCTATCGTATTAGCATCGGCATCATTGTGAAATGGGTTGTGCCAGAATTTTTCTTTCTAAATTTATTCGCCTGTACCTATGTGCCACAGCTGAGCTTCTATCTCAACATTAGTCGATCTCAACTGAAGTAATGTATATATAGCCTTAGCTATAATTTCTAATGCGCATGAATGATTCTCACCAAGAGTAACAACCGCATCAATTCCATCACAATCTGCACCTGCATTATCAAATATGTTATAGTGAAGGGAGTCTGCTACAACTGAGGATCGAACATGTTTTCAGTTTCAAGCAAACCATGCCAGTCAATTTCATGAAAGTGGCATTACAGAATTCACAGGCATTCAATTGCACAATGCATGCTTATAGGCAATTTTATATTCAGTTCATGGCAGTTGCCATCTTGGGCTGTCGTAATCTAAATTTTGTGCATAGTGACGTCAAGTTTACTTAATCGTGGAACGTTAAAAACACCTGTGCACCGACTCTAGGTTGTTACAGCCAGAAAAATGGGCATGTGAGCAACCATGGTAAGAGCGCCCCAAAGCTCCAGTATAAGGGTGCCTGCATGCGCTCCCCCCCCTCCCCTCCTTTCACCATTCAGTGCAGAGTAGGGAAAACTGCGTCATTTGCAACTGAACAGAAGTTACAAAAAAAGAGTTCCATAGAACAATTTACTTTATTTTCCATTAATTGTACATAATGACGGAAGTCTGCAGTCAGGCATTCCGCTCACTAAGGCACATGGAAACAAAACAGGAAAACAAAAATGAGTAGCTCATGAAAAATTAAGCCCTCGAACATGCAATATACATCCATCACCTGTGCACCATCAGCCCGATTACAACTTTTCTATTACTGTGCAAATATAGCTGTAGCCATTTGCCTTTGCACACTCAACTTTCAGTGGTTTATGGGTTCAATTTATTAGATATCTTTAGTGGCACACCTAATTTCCTTTTTTTTTTTTTTGAGAAGCTCAATCACCACATACCTGTGATGCTTTGTTTCCCAAGCACCAAATAATGCCAGCAACCTCATCACATTATCATGGCAATCTCTTAAAAGTCACAATTTTATTTGGTCGTTTTGACAAGATTGCCAAGCTGATTAAACATGAATTGCACTGAATCCTTCTATATAATCTCAACTCTTTCCTTGATTGGCACCAGTATATCAAGCTTTAAGTTGACAACTTGAAGCATCACTTTCATATTCTTCAGGATAGGTAGGTTATCTTTATGTTTGCTTGGATTGTTACACATTATTGATGGCAAGCGCCATGAACACTTCCAGATTTTGCGAGAACTTTCATTTTTCAACTTCTATTTCATCAGTGACTCCACCACACCTACCGGTGTGATAGTTTTCTTTGCATGCAAGGAGTATGTTATACTTTCACAAGCATCATCCAAATGTGGTTCACGTTCAAGGCATTCACCAGACATGGTAAAGCAACATTTGGCGGCAGTTGCAGCAAATAGAGCAATGTAACAGTCGAAAAAGCAACCAATCTGCGATTGTACAGCAAAATCCCATTTTTGCAGCTACTCTGACGCCACTGCTGTAATATAATATGTAGAAAACAGACAGCCTAAGCTAATGATCAAAGAACTGCTCAGTGACAACAGAAATTCAGACATGTGATCAAACAACCGCTCAGTGATCCACAGATCCAGACGTGATGCTGCAGCAACTGTGGAATTCCTTTAACGTGTTTTCACAGTACACCCATGTGCACAAGAAATCTAACACTATAGGGTATACCATTTGGGCAGCTGCTTTGGTGCTGCTACCACTGCCAAAGTCCTGCACCCCTCAGTCAGTCAATAGGCACTGAAAGTACTGGATTTGCATGCAAGTAACACGACCACAAATATGATGCAACGAGCGGCTTTTGGTCTCTCCTAAACAAAAATTTAATGTGATTATATGTGTCACGAACCCGAATATAATGCGAGGCGCGTCCTGAGGCTGGAAATTTCAAGGAAAAAAAGGCAATATCCGTGAAAGTGAGCCATCAAGTATAGGGTGTGTCCTTCTACATTGAGCTTATTCCAATGACAAAATTCAGTGAGGCACCTGACACAGCCACCAACTCCACCCCCTCACCACACATTCGTGCTGAGCCCCAACCCACACGATGGACTCCCATGTCTCATGTGAGCAGTGAGTGATAATCCTAACATACAGCTTGTTTGAAAGCAGAACCAAACAGAGTTCTGCAAACGCCACATTCGAGTTGAGGCTATATTCACAGCATAGCTGCAGTGCACGCTTGCTTGCTGTAGAGACTACCATCACAATAAACATGCACGGCATTGTTGACATTGTAGCATCGCCTCAGCGGGTTAAGATACGATTTGTTGCCCTTTTTGCACATAAGCACGCGTCTATATTGTGCGAAATTAGGGCACCACAGCTGCACCACTCGTTTCAAGCACAGTACTCAAACCACACATTCAGCGCTGAACCGTGGGCGGTCGACGCAGTCACATTTTTGTGACTTGTAGAGAGCAGCACATCCCTCGACGTCCGTTATGCTAAGGCGGACACGGCGACGCCACATCGCGGTTCGCTGAACTGCGCTGCCGAGGCGCTACGCCACTTCGACATTTCAATCGTCACCACCTCCGCATTGTCAAGGAACACGGATCACACAACGCAGGTTCTGTATTGCCAGAGCTCACCGAGGCCAAAGCCGCAGTGCCACACAAGCACTACTCACGGCTTTCCGCCAAGTAACACAGAACCTACAACAAATACACAAGCAACGCAAGCACAATCACACACGCAATGTTGAACAACGCGCGGTCGGCGCGGGCCAGAGAACGATCACGCCGAGAACGAACGCGCCATCCCATGCCGTCGTCACTTTTAGCGCCACCATCGCGCCTTCTCAAAAGTCCCTAAATGATCGTGTCCCTAGGTGCCTAGTATCTGGTCACGTGAGGGATTTTTGTACGACATTTAGACGCACGCGCATACCACGGCACAGCAGCGCCACATTTCCCTCTAGGTTTTATGGTGTGAAACTCTACGGGTACAGCGTTTGACCGCTGGCTCCACGCTGCGCCGCTCGCGCGTACCATGTTTCGAGCCGCCGCCGTTGGAACGGAGGAGGCGTTGACGGAGAAAACGCTGAGCTGGTGGTGACTTAGCCTGCTGTTGGGATCGGTGGTATTATAAACGCATCACTGTTTTGGTGATCCAAATATAATCTCACTATCAGGGAGGAGCAGTCTACCTGAATGGAGCAGTATTTTTTTTTATTTGGGGTGTTGCTACGCTGCGCTCCGCAACACCCCAACGACCGCCGCTTCGCGTCGGCGCGCCCGGGTTCAAGCGACCGCGCTGGCAAACAGAGAGAAAAAAAAAAAAAAAAAAAAAAACGTGATATTAAAAAAAAAAAAAAAAAAAATTTAGCCAGAGCAGGTTTCGAACCCACGCACGCAAGATCCTGAAGCGAACGCCGTAATCACTCAGCCAAACAGCCACGGTTCGAAAGAGTGTATACGTGCAAACCACATCATTGCGTTCGAGCGCCCTCGGTGAACGGAACCACCTAGAAACGCAGTACGCGCGAGCGGCGCAGCGTGGCGCCAGCGGTCAAACGCTGTACCTACTAGCAAAGAGTGTTGCTTCCGGGGGCACTCTCCAATTCTAGGTCACTCTACTACGGTGGCTAGATTGCCCCCCTCCCCTACCAGTAACAAAATGGCTGCTGACATTTTTACGAATGAGCGAGTTTTCTATGTCTGCAGCTGTGGCTCAAAACGCCCGATTACTCGCATATACTTTTGTCGGCATTGTTCTAAGCTGCGATGCGGCGACTGCGTTTCGCACGAGGTAAGTTATGACCGCATAGACTCACTGGACCGTTACAGACCCTGCCCTTTGCCAACTGGCAGCGTCACGCAACGAGTCGTAGTTTTCAATTAGCTGGTTTCACTTTTGTACTTTCGTGGACTGACTGCTCATTAGATGTGCACACTTTTTATTCGAGGCTCTGTGTTAATTCAGCACTGAATTTTCCGCACGATAGTTGTTCCTGATGCACACAATTTGAGCCATTTTTCGCTTTGTTTAAATTCAACCGTCAGTAAACTAGCCACAGGTGAAATTTAGTCGTCATGCTGTCAAGGCAGTCTGGGGTTGATCAGTGAGGCGGCATTGATTTGAATAGGCTGGTAAGTACAGGATGCGCGAGTTGTGGCTCGATTCTCGCCTTGCCCAGTGTCAGCCGTGTGTGATGATGATGACACGCTTCAGTTGCAACAAAAATATTATTTATTCAATGAAAAACTAGAACTTAGCGGTACTATGTGCTTCCGCTCGGCGCGTCTTGATGATGATGATTTATTGGCCTTTGAAACGGGGCGGTGACAATAGTCACCGAGCCTGCGTGATTTAATCAGCTATGCTATGCATGTTTTTCATCTAGCATTTTTGTGTACATTTCAATAAGCTTTTCTTTCCCCTCATTATCTACCTTGTACCTCTACCTAATACTCTAAACATCTCTTGCTTAACTTGACTGCTGACCAGTTGATGCTTCCGTCCACTTTAAACCCCAGTGCTTCTGGAAGTTAACTGTTCCCACTGGGTGCATTCCATTAGGATGTGTTGAGTGGTCTCAGGGTCTTTGCTGCAGCATGTCTCATCTAGTTCCGAATATGTGCTCCGGTATGTTTTCGTCCGTAGGCAACCGGCTCGACCCTCTAATAGCACGGCACTGTCCTTTGTGTTATTGTACAAATTTCCCCTTGTAATTTCTTTCTTCACATTCTTGTAAATATCCATTGACCTTCTTGTTTCCGTTCTTTCCATCCAATTCACTGTCTCGATTTCTTTCATTTTCTTTCTGATGACTCCTAGTTTTCTATTTACACTTTGAATTATCCTGTACTTGGTTGCCAACTTTCTTGACCTCTTCCTCCATTCTGTGTCCACGCTTTTCAGATACAGATACTTGTGCACTTTAGCCACCCATTTATTTTCATCCATGTCCCCCAGTCTTTCTACAAAACTAATTTTGCTCTGTGCTTCTCTGGCTTCAAAAGAAGCCCAACCCATGTCCCCTTCCATTGCCTCAATTGTGGTTTTACCGTGGGCTCCCAAAGCCAACCTTTGGGATCTTTGGTTAACTTCCAACCCCGACAAGATATCCGATTTTAAGCATAGAATGGCATTTGCGAACGTTAGCGCTGGCACCATTAATTCTTTCCAGATTCCACGCACCACCTCAAACTGTGGCCCCACAGTGCTCTGTGTGTCATTATTGCTGCATTCCGCTTCCCCTTTATTTTCAGGTTATCTCGGTGGGTGCTTGAGGAAGTCTTTCCTTAATTTATGTATTGACCCTTTTCACGGAGCAGTTTGTTCAAAAGAAACGAGATGGCGCTCTCGGAGACGCACCGCATGTGGCCTCAGTGACAGCGCACGAATACGAAACCATTACCGCTTCTACCTTGCTTCTGTGCGATCAGCTGTTTGTTTGGAAATGCAACTGATTTTTCACTAACGCAATGTGCTCCAATCACGCTTGATTGAGTCATGTGGATTGAAGATGTGTGCAGTAGTTGACTGCAAAAATAGTGACTGGCATATCAAGGAATATAATAAGTCTGTGCGGCAAAGTTCGCACACCGCTACTACAGCTGTCCGCGCGTGTTGCCGGCACTTTGAGATATACGGCTTTAATCAAGGATAAATAAATTTGCTCATCTGCCACTGTTATATCGCTAACCTTCGAAAAAAGGGTTTCAGTCCCGGATGAATGAAAAACTTTATCCCTCTTGCAAGGGAAGGGGGCAATGGGATGGAGGGTGGGGGGAGGAATGTCGGCAAGAGTGAGTACCCCAAGAGTAAGCGAGTTACTAGCGATAATACATCTTTGCTTTAAGGCATTACAATGCACAAAACAGCAAGTTTCAAGCGCTTTACGCAGCAAGAACGACTCTATCGGAACTGAGCACACGCGCGAGCAGGCAGAAAATAATCAGATAGTGACTGCACGGAGGAACTTTACTGAGTCAGAAATTGGACAAGCCGCTGCTTAAAAATATTTTCCAACTGAAGAACGAACAGAAAAACACTCTAATCTTGATTCAATTCATGAGCGGAAAGCTTGGATAGCTTAGAATACATATTGTTACGTGTGGAAAGACACACACGAAAGAGGCCATTTACAATATGTTTACACTGGAATCAAACCGCCAGGCCGACACCTTGCTCGCGCCAAAAGCCCAGACACACTTCATCGTCTTTCTCGCAGCGGCTCATCTCTTGAGCATCTCTAGATGATATCGTAATAATATTTAGCCTCGTTTTTAGAGCAAGCACTATATATGCTTCCCGCGCCGTTTGTATATAGCTTAATCAGCTTCGCAAACGCTTTTGAATGTTCTGTGAAGCTATGGCCAAAGCTTCCTGTCGTCCACTTAGTCACTGTCTACGATACGTCCCGGAACAGAGGTTTGCTAAGCTGCACCGGCGTCATACACATCCATTGTAAACACGGAAGCTACGGAGGCAGTTCAGGCAAGCAATGGACGCGTCACCACGTGATCAAACATGGCAGCGCCCACAGGACCGCTGCGAAAATGGTCAATACGCCGAGGTACTTATACTGTTTGACTATGTGTATGACTTGTTGAATTGACACTGTGTAATTACTCGTCTCTTCATTAAAGATCATAATTCCTGATTTCTCTATGCTAAACTTAAGGCCTACATTTGTCGCTGCGTTGCCACAGATATTCGCAAGTGTCTGTAAATCTCTTGGATTGTCCGCTAGTATCACTGTGTCATCCGAATACATCAGTCCAGGGACCTTCTGTCGCACCATTTGTCCATTACGCATGTAGGATAAATCAAACCCTAATTCTATGTTTTCCAGTCGTCTTTCTATGCCCTTAACATAAAGCGTGAACAACAATGGGTTGCTTCAGTCCTTGGTGAATTCCCACCACTTCATTACCTTTTCGACCTTCCCATACAACTTGTACTTGGTTGTCTCTATATATCTCCCTCAGCAGCTCCACGAAATCGTCATCTATGCCTTCGTGCTTAAAGGGCAACTCCGGCAATGTTTTGACCATGTCAAGCTAATAAAATAGCTCCTTCAACTCATTCAACAAAAAGAAAGCTAACCTAATGCAATTCGTCAGATCATGTAAAGAAAAGCCACGCGTCATCATCCTACAAGAGTGCGGGGCGGAAAAGAACATTCAAAACATGTCCTTTTTGGGGTACAGGGTTTCCAGGCCGACCCTGGACCCTGAGTTCAAACAAGCCAGGGCATTGCCACTCTCATCCGCAAAGACGTCAGCTTTGTGGAAAGGGGCGCCCCGACATATAAGAAAGGCCTGGAATTCATGCTCACAGAAATCGTTCCCAGTCTGGCCCTAAAGACCAACCTTTACATACTAAACTTCTACAGTTCCCCGACTGACAGACTCAGGAACTTTAACAAACTTCTCACATCAGCCGCGACGCAAGCCAAGACAGGCCGCTGATTGTTGCCGGAGACTTCAACGCGCACAGCACCGTCTGGGGCTACGCCACCAATGACAGGAAAGGGATTAACCTTGCCGAGTGCGCGGACACCCTAGGCATGCAACTCATCACGGACTCAAGGTTCCCGTCGCGCAGAGGCAACTCGCTTCAGAGGGACACCACCCCGGATCTGACGTTCCTCGGAAACGCTGACGGGTCGTGGGACAACCTGCAAGAGGATCTTGGCAGTGACCATTACATCCTAGAAATCAACGTCCGCATCACACCCACTCCTCCCAAACAACCTATGTCGACTGGGTCCTCTTCAGAAGAATGAGGGATAATGAGGACAGACAAGGATAAACCTTCGAAGAGCTCCTGGAAAATCTTAAAATTATGGTGGCCAACACTACTAAAGAAATAAGCGTGGACTTAGAGGTACCAGCTATGGACTCCAGACACGCACACCTCCTGGAGGCCAAGAACGCGCTAAGACAAAGATGGAAACAGCAGAAGCTAAACAGGAGGCTGAGGTCTAAATTAACGAAAATCAACAAAGAGATCGAAGAACACTCTAGAAAGTTGAATGCGCAGTCATGGGATCAGGTGTGTAATGAGGCGGACGGTAAAATGAGAAGGGGCAGCAAGTGGAGCCTTCTCAAGAACCTCTTCGCCGACCGCAACAAACTGACCAAGAGTAATGCCCGACTAACGATCGAAAGGCTCATTCATCTTCACACGAAAGAAGGCACGAGTCCGCGGCACTTCGCTGACACCCTGGCAGACATCTACCTGCCGGTAGAGCGCAAATCTGTCCCATGGGATGACCCGACACGCGAGTACAAGGGGACACCTCAACTCTCGCTGCATTGTCCTTTTGAAGTTTCGGGGATTGTGCACGCCCTTCACGACCTAAACGGACGCTCGGCCCCCGGCCCAGACGAACTAACAAGCAAACTACTCAGAAATCTAGATGACAAAGCCATACAAATCATTACGAGCAAAATTAATGAGGTATGGGCTGAAGGCTGGGTACTGGACGAATGGCGAACTGCCAATGTAGTCCTCATCCCCAAACCCGGAAAACCACTCCATGCAGAGAATCTGAGGCCCACCTCCCTTAGGTCGTGCCTCGTGAAGGTCGCAGAACATGCCATCCACAATAGAATTGGAGACCACATTGAAGAAAACGGTCTATTCCGCCACAATCTCATAGGCTTCAGAAAATCCCTATCGGCACAAGATGCCATGCTACTCATCAGGAGCGCCGTCATAGACAACAAATCCAGGGATGTAAAAGGCATCCTGGCGCTCAACCTAACCAAGGCCTTCGACACGGCCAGGCACGAACGAAATCTCCACTTTAGATCTTGGAGTAAATTTCCACAATTTTGTAAGATCGTTTTTGGATAACCGAATGGCCGCCAAAAACGTCGGACAAATCAGAAGCAGAAAGCATACGCTAGGTAACATCGGCACCCCGCAAGGGTCAATGCTTTTCCCGCTTCTTTTCAATATCGCAATGCACCATCTCGCACACAAACTCTCGAAAGTCCCGGGGATAGGGCACACGATTTACGCGGACGACATCACCATTTGGTCCCCGAGTGGCCCGCTAGGCATTCTGGAGCAGAACCTACAGCAAGCGCTGGACACCGCGGAAGCTTTCCTTACAAACACGGGACTGAAGCTCTCCACCAGAAAATCAGAGCTCCTCCTGAGGTTCATCTTACTTTCGCCCTATCCAACGGGAATTTTCTTAGTTCTAATCACTTGCTCTATGGCATTAATCAGCAGTGCCTTGCTCTTTGGACCGATGTTTTTGATTAGCTGTATTGGGAATTCATCGGGTCCTGCTGCCATGTTATTCGGGACATTTTCTGTTGCCTCTTTCCAATAAAAGCTTTTTATGCTAAATTTTAATCTCTCAGGCCTCTCTGTTGTTGAAGGATTTGTTGTCTGAACTACGCTTTTTCTCGTGCCATCCCTAATAACCTCTGTGATGTACCGCAGTGCATCGTCTCCTTTGTAAATGTCATCTTCATCCCTTGTAGCCGTTTGCGAGATTTTAGTTCAAGCTCCGAGTGCTTTTATATGGTTCCAGAATCTTTTTGGGGCACCTTTGTCTCTTTTGTGAATGTTTTGCACCCAACGTTCACTTGCGCACTTAATTTTCACTTGCACGAGCTGACTCCCTTTTCTTTTCTCAGTATGTATTCCATCTAAGGAGCACCTCTTCTTCTTGCAATCCCAACTTTTTGGCTCCTCGATGATCCCTTGACGCCTGCTCACGCTCTTTAGCTTCCTTTATTTTCTTGTTCCACCACTTACGTGGTTTCTTTTTTCCAATCCAACAATTTTTTTTTTTCGTGTCAGTTTTATTTCCTACTGCATAACGTCTACCAGTTCCTTGCATTCCCAGACTGCTGTAGGAAAAGCCTCAATTTTCTTCTCTATGTTTTTTCTCTATGTATTCATATTTAGAAATTCTGATGATGTTGGTTCGTGTTTTGCATTAGTATCTGTCCCAAATTTTCAGGTTAAACTTTTATGATCGCTGCCCTGGCTATCGTTTCCAAGTTCATCTATCATCTTTTGGTCTAATCGTTCGTAGACCATTTCTGAGACTAAGGCGTAGTCGATACATGACTACCTGTTTCCGCATTGCCACGTTACCTGTCCATGACACTTATTCTCCTTGTTAACTACTATAAGGTTCTGTTCATCACACAGATAGATCCAGCACTAGCGAACCGTTGTAATCAGTCTAGCCGTCTAAAAATTCTATGTGCACGTTCATATCTCCCACTAATATATCTGGCCTGATTTCTTGAACTCATTAATATCGCTTCTAATGCAGTCAACCAATTCCTTATTTTTTTCTCTGCTATCACTACCTGTCCATAGGTAAGCTACTCCCACCCGCGTAAAATTTTGCCTTGGCCTGTGCCGCTAATCTATAAATGCTCCTTACATGTCTCTTTTACCCTTTGACACTTCAGATCTCGCCTAATTAGCCTGCCTACGCCTTCGCCTTTCCTTGACCCGGTCATTCTGTTGCACCCTTCCCATAAAAATTTCCTCATAGAATGCCCTCGTCCTTCTCGTGGCCGCTCTCACAAGCCAGCATTAAATTGGCTCCTTGATGCCAGGTGGCGCTCGTTGTCTGTAGTTGACGTAGTCTCTAACTCACCCGGGCTCCTAAATAATGCGTCCTCGCATTACGCTAATGTGTCATGAAATCTTAGATCCAACTTTCTTTCTTTGTCTCTTTCTTTGTTTCCAGCTTTCTTTGTCTGGGCCGGTCATAGGCAGCCGTTGGGGCTTGAGTAGTTTGGGTGGTGTCGTCTTGCAGTTGTGAAGTTGTGTCCTGTGTTTTCTCATGGGGAAGCACTCTAACTGCATTGTGGTAGCCAACCTTGTTTTTGTGCGGTTGTTCTTCATTCTGGAAATAGTGTATGTTTCCGTGGAAGGGTTGCCAGATTTGGCTACTTTGCACCAAATTGGCTATATTAAAGGCTCGTGGCGGGAAAATTTTCGGTTGGCTACTTGGCTACTTTCTGGCTACTTTTACAACCAACATTTTTCTATAAGCACTACAAACAAACCAGACAAAATATTACAAATAAATGGTCTAATTCGCTGTACGCGTTCGCCTCTTATGACATACACGATGTGCAACGACCAAATCTATTTGGAAGGGAGGACGCAACCTCCACCTTGCAACCGTTGAAATTCATTCAACAGGAACACCTTCTGGCTCATTTCATGGAACATTTCCTTTTATAGTTGATTGCTCAGAAAATCATTAGGTTGAAACAGGTGCTTTATTACAAATCAATGATGAATTTGAGTAAAGGCATGCGAGAACACATCAATATATGGCTATAAAGACTACTAGAACACTTAAGTGATATGAAATCCTGACTAGTATATGATATCCCCTTGCAAAGTTAAGATATGGCACAGGGTTACATTGAGGAATGACTAAAGAGCGAGAACTGTGCAAATGACATGTTCGCTGGTGCTCGAGTTCAGTGACAACTAAATGCGTTTACTTAATCATTTACACAGGAATAACAATTCCTGGATACGAGTACCGAGCCACCAGGTTTAAATTGAGCCCCAAAGTCACGTTTTAAATATGTCGAAGGGCACTAAACAAAACAGCTCCAAAAGGAGTTCATAATCGGCTTTAGCAATGTTTTCATCTTAAGCGATTGGCAATGGTGGCAGCCTGGTGACATTTTTGGCTACTCTTTAAGCACCAACAATCAACTGGTTACTTTTCTGGCTACTTTTCGCAATTTCCTGGCTACTCTTCACTTTTTGGACCTGGCAACCCTGTTCCTTGATGCGGTGAATTATCGTATATGGTCCATCCATACCAAGGATCAAACATCCCAGCTTTTTCGGAAGTCTCGTACCATACTTGATCGCCTACTTCATTCGGTGCTGGCGGGTGCTTTCGGTCGTGCTTGGCCTTCATGCCACTTAGACTGTTATGTTGTCAAACACGTCTTGCCTGGCCTTGTCAGTGTCTTCTTGGGGCTCTTGGATCTCTACTTCCATCATCATCAGCCTATATTTTATGTCCACTGCAGGACGAAGGCCTCTCCCTGCGATCTCCAATTACCCCTGTCTTGTGCTAGCGTATTCCAACTTGCGCCTGCAAATTTTCTAACTTCATCATCCCATCTGGTTTTCTGCCGACCTCGACTGCGCTTCCCTTCTCTTGGTATCCATTCTGTAACCCTAATGGTCCACCGGTTATCCATCCTACGCATTACATGGCCTGCCCAGCTCCATTTCTTCCGCTTAATGTCAACTAGAATATCGGCTATCCCCGTTTGTTCTCTGATCCACACCGCTCTCTTCCTGTCTCTTAACGTTAGTCCTAAGATTTTTCGTTCCATCGCTCTTTGTGCCGTCCTTAACTTGTTTTCGAGCTTCTTCGTTAACCTCCAAGTTTCTGCCCGATATGTTAGCACCGGTAGAATGCAATGATTGTACACTTTTCTTTTCAATGACAGTGGTAAGCTCCCAGTCAGGATTTGGTAATGCCTGCCGTATGCACTCCAACCCAATTTTATTCTTCTGTAAATTTCTTTCTCGTGATCAGGGTCCCCTGTGAGTAACTGACCTTCCAGTTGGTTGTCAATTATCCTTCAGGTGTATAATTGAACAACAGTTTTAACGAATTCTTGAGTCCAGCGTGGAACTGTGTGTTGACTTGGAACATTGTTTTAGCAAGGTATTCACTCCAGTTGTCGACGTCTCCATCGACATTCTTGCTCAAAGGCGGGAGAATTCGACCGTTTGCTCTCTCATCAAGTCCATAGTGTGTATGGCACGGTGAAGACATGTTCAATGTGACGATGCTGGAGGATAGTCATTAGCTGTCTTGGACGTGAACTCACTGTCATTGGCACTGATTATGGCTCTCGGAATGCCGAACTTCATGACGATGTCTTCCTCGGTGAATTCGATCACGTGTGACGCACTCTTACTCGGTACTGCCCGTGTCACAATGAATCTTTTAGCAGCATCTACTGCCTAACGGAAGTACTTGTTCTCATTGGCTGTGCTGATTGGCCCTACGTGGTCGATAGCCACTGTATGGAAGGGTGTTCGAGGTACTTCCCTTAGGTTGAGTGTTCCTGGTTACACTCCCATGCATGGTTGTGCTGTTGACACTTGCGGTATTCTCGCACATATTTTGCAATGTTTTGGTCCATATTCTGCCAATAGAAATGTTTGGACAGCTAGGACTTTAATCGCAGGGAGTCTTCGTGACCTGCATGATCGTGGTGACATTGTTTTACAGTGGATTGAAGTGATTTGGGCACCGTAGCACGTTGTATCGTCTTGCCGTGTTGGGTTATACTGTGCATTAGCATGTCCTTGACAATCTGGTAACTTTTCCCAGCTTTGCTTTGGCCTCCTGTTTCATTGGCAGTCTCGATGTCTGCGATAATGGCGACCAGTTCTGCATCTTCGTGCTGAGCGTCGCGAAGCTGGGAATCATTTGTCCTCAGCCCCATCACCTGCATTGACCACTCTTGATAGTGTGTCTGCCACCGTATTTGTCCTGCCAGACGTGTGACCCACAGTGAAATGGTATGGGGATAGGTCTAAAACCATGTGTGCTACAGCCCAGTTGTCGGTAATGAGCTCGAGGTGTTCTAGTCCTTGGAGGTAAGGATGGAAACGTTCCGTTAATGGTCCGGTGAGCTGCAATTGCCTCAAGTTTTGTCGAGTGCTTGTGGCTGTCACTCTCGGTGACCTTCTTGCTTGCATATTCGACTACTCGTGTGGTGTCATTGTGTGTTTGGGTGACACCACACGAGCGCTGTGTGGGAAGCGTCAACATGTACTTGTGTCGGTAGACTTGGAATGAAAGTCGCCAGGGCCTTGGTTAGCCTTTTCTTTACTGTGTCCATGGCATTCGTAAAAGTGTCAGTGGTCGAACGATTTTTGCAGTCTTTTAAAATGTACTTGCATTGACACAATGCAATGTAGCATTGTGTCACAAGTCCAAGGAAAGACCTCACCTTGCTTTTTGTTTGCAGCACAGTGTAGTTTGTTATCGTTGCAATGCGCTGTGGATCGATCGTCACTCCTTGTGATATCAAGAGTCCAAGGAATGTATCTGTTTTTCTGCAAACATACTCTTGCTGTACACAACGCGCAGTCCTAGGTCATGAACCTTCAGTACCTTGTCAAGCACTTTGTTGTGTTCCTCAGCGGTGTCTGTGAAGATGCACACATCGTCTATGTAGACAATCGCGTGGCCGTTGTCAGTGAGCTCTCGAAGACCTTCATTCATGACACTCTGCATTGTTGCAGGAGCGGTGCATAGGCCAAACAGCATTCATAATGGTCCATCTTCTGTCACGAAAGTGGCTTTAAAAATGTCTTCTTCACACAGTTCAAGGAGGCCTTAACATCAAGCTTTGACAGATATCGAGTTCCTGCTACTTTTCGAATGAGTATGTCAACTTTTGGCATGAGGTAGGCTCGCTTCACTGTCTTTGCATTTAAAAATCGGTAGTCCACACAATCGTTTTGGTGTAGTCTCGTGGTGCAGTTGGTCAAACAAGAATTACTGGGGAGTGTTGGGACTCGGGTAGCGTTAGGCCAGTGATCCTTCAGCCAAAGGGATGAGTACGTCCGGGAGTAAGAGCGATAGAAAAAGAGGTTTATTTTACAGTAGTTACAGTGGCTCCAAATATGGAAGCCCACTCCATGGGGGAGCACTTTGAAAGTCTCAGCTCACTACATGTCTGAGCACATATCAGAACACGTCAGGACACACCACTGCACTCAAGGTGTCTCCTTATAAAACATTCGTCTTCCCTAGTTGACCCGACTAGGGAATCAGATGACCTTGATGTGTCCAATCAGAGGGGTCGTATTGTTCACTGAACTCCGCCTCTAATGTTGCACCTTCGAAGCAAGGACGAGGCAATCCGGAAACAGGGGGTTGACACTCCTTCCACGGAAGTCGGTGACTTAGTTTCTTGCCCTCTAACGGTCATCTTGCCAGGGTCGGGAGAATGGCCTTCACGCTAATCCCCGCTTCTAACGAAGGGTGGCGGTTGTGGTCGGTCGCTTCTAAGCGAGCTTCTTTGTCCGAACGTCACTGCTGGAGTCGGGCCACATCGCCAGGTAGGCGGCCACTGATGAAGGGGGTGGAATCAGGGGAAGCACCCAAAGAATGCGCACTGCCGAGTTCGGGCGCTTGTTTGCCCGTTCGGTGTCGGGGACTGTCGCCGTCTGGGCGACGCCGATGAAAGAGCCTGCCTCGATGGGAAATAATCAAAGAATGTGCCCGGCCGATTCGGGACGCAACAGGAGGCATAGGCAGACTTTGATGGGCGGATGATACCTTTTCTAATCCACTCTTGTGTCTCTTGCCAGATAAACCTCCTGTTGGGATCACTTGTGCTGTAGGGCTGCATCCTAACCAGTTTCTGGTCGGTGAGTTCAGTTGTGTGTTCAACTTGTGTGCACAGATTCATGTCGTTAGGGTGGGTGAAGACAATAATGTTAAGTAGTCAAACAGAAATGTTGCCTTCAACATTTGTTTGACTCTCTGTGAAGTCAGTGGGAACAGGTTTATGTTGGATCAAATGGGCGTTTTTTTCTGCTGATGATAGTGTGGGTGCTCTCCGTGTGAATGTTGCCATGCGTCAATGGCTCCGCACACTCTGATGGGGTCTGTTAAGGAAAACTCTGCCCGACTGCAGGTTTGCTTCAATATCTCGATGCTTTCATTCTTTGTGAACTTGTCTGGCTTTGAAGTTCTGTTACCAAGTTTGACATCGAGGGCTGTGATTCCAGGACATTCTTTGTCAGTTCGCACCCATTCTTCTTTTTTTTTCCGTTTCGGAATATATTCAATCGTGTGGATGCCATTGTCAAAACGCTCAATGTAGTCAAATGTAATGGCTTGTCGCCAGTCGAGCCCTACCATGACCTCATAGGGAAGTTTTTTGATTACTTTTGCTTCCACTGTCACGCAAGCAGCACCAATAGCAATCCTCACTTGAGTCACACCAGTAGGTTGGCACGAGTTGCCAAATGGACTGCTCAATACACAGTCCACATTCGTAGCAACCTCAGAGTTGTAGTTTTGTGCAAACTGTTCGTTAATAAGCGCTACTGCCAAGCCTGTATCCCAGAGTGCATGTGACACGATACCATTTACATTGGTTTGTAGTAGTATGATCCTGCGCCCACCTATGTCTGTGATGGCAATGATACTGTCGATGCCTTGTGGTGAGCTTTTTGTTTGACGTCGTTGCGCGTCTGCTGCTTTTTTGTCTTCCGTGTGCGTGTCTGGATTGGGGCAGTCCATCGCTCTGTGTCCCTTCTTTTTGCAACGGGCACATGTGTCGGCTGGTAGACGTGTCTGTTTCGGCTCCGTAGTGTTCGCAGAGTCTGTTGTATTTCTCTCGGTTGGCTTTGGATTTTTGCTGAGTGCTGGGGGCTTTCTGTTGTCATTCAGTCTAACATCTCGCCTGTCTAGTTGTTGCACGTAATGCAAGAACTGGCTGATAGTTCAAGTCGGAGATCGTGAAAGGCTGCCAACATTGGCTATGCATTTGCTGAACGCACTCCCTGAACGCCAGTCGACCACGTCGTTGTTGGACAGTTTGTATGAACCACATCTGATGGGCTGGAGGCATGCGTACAATTAGTCAGTCATGCTATTGTTTTCTAGCTCTGCTCTTGCGTTAATGTAACCAACCCATTGGCAAAATAGTAGCGGCTTGTCGAATTTCATTTTCAACACCGTCGCCCATGATGTCCAGTCATTGTATTGGTTACCTGTCGTTTGATGCCAAGCGGCTGCACGGCCCCTAAGTCGCGAAATACCTGCGTTTAGCGTCGCTGCCTCCATTCATGCGCAACGATCGCGCATTGATTCCACCTCTGTTATCCATTGTTCAAAATTGACTCGGTTCCCGAGCACGTTGGCAAACTTCTGTTAAGTCCGGTGTTGTTAATTACAGTGGAATGCTGGTGCCACTGTAGTTCGACATGCTGGAAGGTGTTCCCAATTGCCTTTCGACAAGTCGTGCCATCATTCGTAGCGTTGTATTGTGAGCATCGTGAGCTCCGTCGTTTCGCTCGAGTTCGGCATAGTTTTGTTTTCGATGTGGTCCGTCCGCGCCACCAAGCGAGTTGTAGAAAGACTGTCTTCGAAGTTACCTTGTGGCGTCGTAAGCTGCAGATCGTTGGTGCCGGAGCCTGCTTCGTCCGTGATCAGCATAGAGCTTTTCATTTCAGGGGGATCGCTTTCCATGCTGGTTGTCATTGCTGGCTGCACTCGCTGTGGCTCGCTTCGGTGGGGACAGCCTCGCCTTCTTGCTTGATCTTCAGTGTCCCGTCCGCCTCGGTCTCATTTTTGGAGTCCTCGTCGCCATGTTCGTCACCATGTCAGCCGTCTGCGATGACATGCTTCAGTTGGTACAAAAAGCTAGAAAAACTAGAACGTAGTGATGCCATGTGCTTCAGTGCGGCGTGACCTCGTAGAATCCCCTCGTCCTCCTTGTGGCTGCTCTCACAAGCCAGCATTAAATCGGCTCCTTGATGCCAGGTGGCACTAGTTGTTTGTAGTTGACGTTGTCCATAACACCAGGCACCGCGGTAAAGACGCCGCTCAAGCCATGCTTCACAGCTTCCACATGTGCACTTAAATGTGTATATTTTCACATTTGCACACCATCGTTGTTTACATCAAACAAGCACATGTTCCCTTGCATGTTCATTGACAGAGCGCTGACATTTGGCTCCACGCTCTCATCTATTTTTTCTTGTAGCCTCTCGCTGGCTAATCTTCGTTGGCAGCAATGCACAACGTTGCAAGCTGAAGAAAACCTGAGAAAACCATCAAAATGCTGCGATGTCTATACATGCTTTATAAAATTCTGGGATTTTATGTGTCAAAACGACGATCTCATTATAGGGCACACCGTAGTGGGGGATGTTACATTGCAGCGTGGGTCATATCGTGAGGCACAATCGCTACAAGGCGTTATTGGCAATAACCTTTTGTTGCCGTCACAAAACAAACACAGAACAGGGGAACTTGTTATGATAACAACTGGAATATATACACACTTGGGGCCGGAAGAGGGCGCTCTTCAACACCAGGGTTGATGAAGATACGTCATCCGCTGAACTCAGCGGTCAGAATCGGTACACAACAGGGGACTAAAGATTTTGATCAGCAGGGGTTCTCTTACGTGCACTCAATGCACGGTACATGAATATTATTGCATTCCTGGTATTACCTGTTGAAGTTATGGTATTACTTTTGCCCTCAACTTCGGTCTTCGGAAGTTGAGGTTGAGGGCAATACCATGACATGTGCGCAAGGTGTCACACAACCTTAAAAATGTTGTTATTGTTTTTTTCAGCCCCAAAATAAGCTTTCTATGCTGTGCCTTCGAATTTGCTGTGAAAGCAGCTGGAGGTTGCCATACAAGGCATGTGAAGCCCTTAGTGAAGCATTCCAGAGGTGTGGTTCATCCCATACCCATGTCTTGCAATAAGGTGCCTATCGGTCAAACTGAACGTTGTGTGATTGATTGCTTACGGGAGCATACGCAAAAAGTAAGCAGCACAGAGGGCAGGCGCAGACATATAGTAGGACACGTTATTGCGTGTGGTTGTGAGGCTCGCTTTGCAAGGACCACCATTCGTGGGCTAGACTGGGGTGGTGGTAACACCTCTTGAAGACTTGTGGTGGAACCCTATTTTATCAAAAAGAGCAGAGACTGTTGTATAAGTGAGCCATCGATCACACTGCAAACCTCAGAATATGAACTCTTGAGTGCCCATCTATAATGTACTGAACGAGAAGAAAGGGAACCGAGGGGTCCGATTATTATTAATGATATCATAAGAAGCCAACAAACAATGACACCAAGGACAACATAGGGGAAATTATTTGTACTTACTAATTGAATTAAAGAAATGATGAATTAATAGAAATGAAAATAGATGAAAAAACAACTGTCCGCAGGTGGGGAACGATCCCACGTCTTCGCATTACGCGTGCGATGCCCTTACCATTGAGCTACCGCGGAGCCGTTTTCCCATCCACTTTCTGGGGTATTTATGTTTAACAACTAGGAACTAACCCTGGGAGTGTTAGCCAGCGCCACCACTCACAAACAATGGCAGCGGATGTGGAACATCCTTTCTGCCGCAGCCGTCACGAGCGTGTGATCTTTTTGAGTGATGGCAACTGGTCAGTAAACCCACATATGCTACCTGAAGGCATCAGTGTTGCCAGAATTCGAGCCCTCGTTATGTAGTGAACGAGAAGAAAGGGAACCGAGGGGCCCGATTATTATTAATCATATTGTCGCGGTACAACGCGAACAGGAGACAGGGAGGCGTTCTTCAAGAACAGCACAGGACGACCTGTTCCAACAAAACAGAACAGAGACACGTCTTCCTCTAAGAATCCCACTTACCCACTAGACGGAGTCCGTTAATGCCCCCATCGTCGTCGTCGTCTGCCTATAGAGCACGCGTGTCATTTGTCCCTCCCTAAAAGAGCATCGCCCCGATGCTAGACCGGAAATGCCACTTGCGGAAGTGAGGGTCCCTCGCATAGTGATTCGCTCACATACGGCTTCATGCGCACAACATGCACAAGTTCAGGGGGGTGCGGGCGGCGCTGCGTACAGTTGGGACTATCAGGGACGACCTCGTAGGTGACATCACTGAGTCGCCGCAATACTCGATATGGGCCGAAGTATCGCCTTAACAGCTTCTCGGAGAGGCCTCGTTTCCGTATGGGTGTCCAAACCCACACTAGGTCGCCGACTTCATAGGTTATGGTTCTACGGTGAGCATCATAGCGGCCTGCGTCGTAGTCTTGCTGCTGGCAGATCCGCAAGCGCGCGAGCTGCCGAGCCTCTTCGGCGCGTTGGGTAAACACATCGGCGTCCGTGTCAGTGTCGTCAAATTCGTGTGGAAGCATAGCATCCAACATCGTTCGTACATCCCGGCCGTGAACAAGGCTGAACGGAGTCATGCGCGTCGTCTCTTGTTTCGCGGTGTTCCACGCAAACGTGATATAAGGGAGGATGCCATCCCAATTTTTATGTTCGACATCCATGTACATTGAAAGCATGTATTCAATTGTTTTGTTGAGGCGCTCCGTCAATCCGTTGGTTTGTGGATGGTAGGCAGTTGACTTCCGATAAGCCGTTCCACTTAGCAGTAAGACGTGATCTAAAAGCGTAGCTGTGAAAGCGGTTCCTCGGTCGATTATTACGACGCGCGGTGCACCGTGTCGCAACACAACATTCTCGATGAAAAATCGCGCCACCTCGGCTGCTGTGCCTCTCTGGATGGCCTTTGTTTCAGCGTAACGTGTCAGGTAGTCGGTTGCGACGAGAACAAAGCGATTTCCCGCAGTAGAAGTAGGAAGTGGACCCAAAATATCCATTCTGATTTGATAAAATGGTGTTCGTGGAACCTGAACAGGTTGTAGGAGGCCGGCTGGTTTCGTCGGGGGCGACTTGCGCCTCTGGCAGTCGAGACAAGTGCGAACGCAATATTTCACGGCGGTGGTAAGTCTCGGCCAGTAGTAGCTTTGCCGCACTCTGCCCAATGTTCGCGTGTAGCCTAAGTGACCAGAAGTCACCTCGTTGTGACAGGCTTGAAGGACTTCCATACGAAGAGCTGCAGGAATGACGAGCAGATAGGGAGATCCGCTCGAAGAAAAGTTTCTTTTGTAAAGGACGTTGGCCCGTAAACAAAACGACAATCCTCTTGCGAAAACTCTAGGTGCTTTCGCAGATCTTCCTTCTAAGTAATTGATTAGACCAAGCAACTCAGGGTCGTCCCGTTGTTGTTGAGCGACGGCGGAGGTGTCCAGAACACAAAAAAATGCTGTTTCATCTTCTTCGAGTGAACAAGCCGACTCTATCGGTGATCGAGACAGGCAGTCAGCATCCGTATGGCGCTTCCCGGACTTGTACATGACTGTCATGTCAAATTCCTGCAGCCTTAGGCTCCAATGCGCCAATTGTCCAGAAGGATCTTTAAGGTTCGTCAACCAACACAGTGAATGGTGGTCGCTGACAATTTTGAATAGGCGGCCATACAAATATGGGCGAAATTTCATAACCGCCCATACCACGGCGAGGCGTTCCTTCTCAGTTGTGGAATAATTTGCCTCTGTGCGTGAGAGCGTTCTGCTTGCCTAGGCAATCACTCTTTCCGTGTCCT